>NC_061116.1:16036046-16102683 GCF_002878395.1 Capsicum annuum
TTTTCTTCAGCTTAATCTCTCAAGTTTCCAAGTAAGTTCTTGAACTAAATCTAATCATTTTTGCATTGAAATAATCAATAATAGGTAACGAGAACTTGGTTTGGTTGAATGCTTATTTATTTTGAATTTGTGAAACCCTATTTCTTAGGTTTTGATTGAGAATGGGTAAATATGAGTAAAAATTTTAAGGTTGAGGGTATTTGGAATATTTGTGTAGACTAAATGATTGATATTTTCAAAAATTGTAGTCGGTATATTTGGAAATTGATTTGGAGTGAAACTGTAAAGTTGGAATTCTATGTTGCAGTGGATATGAGACCTTTTATGACTCATACCAATGGATACAAGAGTCATACAGGGACTTGTACCCACTGACAACTTGGAAGTCTAACAATTTTAAGACTCTGGAATGGATACGACTCGACCATATGAGTCATACCTTGCCGGTATGACTAGTTAGGAGGTGTCGTAAGCTAATTAGTGAAAAAAGATCATGCATTATATAAGACACAACTCTTTCATATGAGTCGTACCCAATAGGTACGACAAGTACCCACCACTCGTACACTAACCAGAACTAGCACACTGAACTATAGTTTTAATTTTTTCTCTTTTCTTTACTTAGTTACTAACAATGGTACATTTGTAGAAACCATGCCTCCAAAGAACACTTCCTCATCAAAACAAGCTTCTTAAAAGAACAATAAATAAGCACCTACTGCTAGTGTGGAATCCACTGATTCCGAGTACGAGACTTCATTATCTAGTTGTAATGCCTCGCAAAATCCTCTTCCATTCTAAGCCTTAGAGCGTATTTGGTAAAGAAAAAATTTGAGTCAAAATATTTCAGAAATATCCTCCCAAGTATGAAATACTTTGAATCATGTGAGAATATATTTGATCTTGAATTAAGATAATAGAGTTTCCCTAACTCATGGTCGAGCTGAAAACTTTCCTGTCGTTCAAGTTTTAGTGACTGTCAAAATTTTGGTCAACTTCAATCGGCCATTACTCCTTGTATATATAGAATTACAGGACCTATTATATATAAAATGAAATCTCTTTGAATTATCTTTCCAACGATATCAATTTCGTCAAAAATTGATATCGGAGCAAAGAGTTATGCCCATTTTACTCCAGCATGTCAATCTGGAAAAGGTTGATGACGTTTCTGACGGCCTGTCACGTTTCTGATGACATTTCTGACGATGTCGTCACATTTATGATGACATTTCTGATGATATCATCAGCCTTAGGCAGAAAATAAAAAATTTAACCTTTTTTGAAGATATTTCGTATCGGCCTATCACGGGTTTGACGGCCTATCACGGATGTCGTCAGCTATTTTCTTTAGCAATTTAGACACATTTTTGCAAGGATATTTTGGTTATTTCCCACCTTTTGTGAGCCTCTATAAATATGACAACCCTCATTCAAACCCTAAATTTATCATTTTCTCTTCCAATTCTCTCAAGAATATCTATCTAGGGTTTTGTCAAGAACCTTAATCCTCCAAAAAATCATACATAAATTCTTCAAGGTTTTTTCAAGAATCAAGTTCCTCATAGTGTGGGCTTCATGGATTATTTATTACAAGTGCGGATAGAGTCTCAATTATTAGGATTCATCCAATTTGAAAGGTTAAGGTATGTAGGCGTTGATTCTTGGGTCTCTTTCATCCAAGAAGCTGAAGAACCCTTTTTAAAACTAAAAGATTTTTATGTTTATGAGTTGTTAATGATTTTTTATGTGTTGAAATTGGTGTTTAATGTGTAGTTGAGTTTTGATTTATGTGTGCCTATAAAATTTATGAGCTTTGACCCTAGTATGTGGAATTCATGTGATATTTGTGATAGACCCTCTTGAAGTTGTTTTTCCATGTGATGTGTTCATGACTTTTAGGTGTAGAAATGGTTGAATAAGTGAAGAATGTTCCCCATAGGTTTGATAAAGAGCTTAGGTGAAACATAAGAGCCATTATAGTATGTTGAGTGTGAAACTCCAAATTGTGAGCTAGTCCATGCATGCCTAGTGTTTTATAAAATGCCTTAGTGAGTGAAATCTGCCAAGATAATATGAAATACCTAAGTAGGTGTAAAATTAGTCATGTCTAGTGGTTGTTGAAATACCTTAGTGAACAAGTCGAGATATGATGGTAGTAAATTCTCCGATTATGTGCTCTTTGATAAATGCTAAAGTTTTTAATACATGTCGAGTGGTTAGTAAATAAGTTGTGACATGATAGTTTGAAGTTTCCCCAAGCCATGTGATACCCAAATAGGTGTCAAGACTAATATAGGTATAAAGTACTTGATGTAAGACCTTGAATGGGATATAATCTAATAGCATGTTTTCTCTACGTTAGTATATGTAGATGATTTCTAAATGCTTGAAGTGACTTTGTAGTAATTATGGTGATGAATAGAGATTTGTAATCCTTAAATGCTTGAGGTCATGTCTTAATAAATGCTTGAGGTCATGTCTTAATAAATGCTTGTGATGATGCATGAATGATTGTGATAATACATGAATGATTGAGATGATGAATGAATGATTATGCTTTACTATTATGCTATCGAGTTCTGGGGGTATTTATACCCGACAATAGAGCTGTTGTCTAGAGCCCGTGTCAGTTTCTCGATAACTCTAGTTGAGCCATGATTCTCAGAACTCAGTGAACTATAGAACTCTATATCTTCAAACAAGTGCAGAACTTAAGAAATCTCAGTAATCCCAGTTATCTCTGTAATCTATGTACCATTAGTAATCTAGCCTTATTATATAATCAGCTCAGCTCTAATAGTATTCATGTAATTTAATTTTAATCTAAGAAGCGATTCGAGTAATCTATTCAAGCTTTGCATCATTAGTCATATCTTTTGAGAAACATGATCAGTATTAGATTCAGTTCAGTTGTGTAGTCAATATTTCAGTTTAGAGTCTTTTAGTTGGGAGTAGAAGCGAGCACCGAGTGAGGGAAGGGATGGAGGCTCTCCCATCAGAGAGGCCGAGTCATTAAGAGCAATCCCTGAACTCCAGAACTGCATAGCCAGCACAGGATACAGGAGTCTCCCATCAGTAGAGGCTATAACCGTCAGAGAGGTTTAACTATTATATTACCTTAGGCCAACTTCCTGCAAAGGTCATCCTATCAGAGAGGCTTGACCAGAGAGGTCTTTACCCGTGGCACGGTATTGAAACCCTTCCAGCTGGTGTCATAGGTTGGACCCCACCTATGGTAGGTTGGGGCATGTCGGTTAAGTAACTACTTCCCACAGTTGCAGTTTCAGTATTTATTTTCAAAAATTAGGACTGTCAGATATAGTCATCCATCTCTATAAAGAACTCAAATAGTTCCATTGATTCATGGACCATCCCATCAGATAGGCTTGGTCTCATATACACATGTTTATTATCATATCTAGAGATCTCCCATCTGATAGGTTTGATCTCAGTCTCAGACCATGTTGAGTATTCTTATTATCATATTTAGAGATCTCCCGCTAGATAGGCTTGATCTCCATCTCAAATCCTTTATTCTATTGAGTATTCTTGTTTTCAGATTCAGACATGATCATACTTCTTATCATTGATAATCGCTTCCAAAATAATCTGTTAGCAAAGTTGATCTCTAATTCTGTCAGTCAAAATTAGTAAGCTCAGAGTTTAGTCCTTGATGTAAGTAGATCCAGATACTCAGTTATCAGTATCAGATGAGTCAGTGATTCAATATCTCAGTGTCAGTAGTAAGTTTATTCTACAGTAAAGTGGTATCCGAGTTTCAGTATCTAGAGTTGCAATGATTGTGTTCATATTCTGTGTATTCATGTATGTGTTCTCATGCGAAATTTTCATGATTATTCAGTTTAGCTATTGTGCATGCATGAACCCTTGCATTAGCCACCCTGTCTATATACTAAGTACATTCCTGTACAGACGCATTTGCGCTATGGTGTTTTATTTGACACCATTGGTTCAGAGACACAAGATCCAGCGTATCCTTAACAGTTCAGTCCCAGTCAGCAGCAGTAGCAGTGAGTCCTCTTCTTTGGAGGACGAGTCTTAGTTTACTATTATTGTTTCAGTCTTTGTTTATTTTCAGTTGATGGAGTTAGTTGGGGATATATCCCATCAACTCCACATTTCAAACAGTTCAGAGGCTTTTCAGATAGATGTATTATTATTCAGTTTTCTGTATTATGAGTATTCATAGATGTGTTGAACCTTATGGCTAGTTTCCACATTTATTTTTGATATTATGCAGTATACAGGTACATATATTAGTAAAGGGTTAGTTGTGGTTCTTTGAGGTTATAAGCACCATGTGACGTCTCGTGATGGGATCTCAGGGTGTTACACTAATACTGGTGAAGTTTATGATGGAACCACAACAAAAAGAGTTGCACGAAAGGAGAAGGCAGCTGAGAAAACAAAGGGGAAGAAAGTGGTTCCCTAAGAATTAGAATCACCTCCTAAAAGGCCGAGGAGGAAGAATCCTACTATGTCTCCTCCCTACACACCACAACCTATTGATGATGAGGATGAATCCAATTTCACAGAGGCAAGTTTTAAAGAGGTAGACGCAACCCCCATAGATATACAGGACCCCCCACTTACACTAACCACTACTCCGATGCCCATCATTGAACAATGGGGGTACCCGATATGGAGTATACATTTAACAAAGGATTGTTCCACCTTTCGAGTGGCAAGATCAGAAGAGTACTATATCTTGAGTAAAGATTGACTACTACTGGGATGTTTGAGTTATCTGGTTTTGAAGAGCGACTCCAGCAGTATGGATTTGAGTTGATGACTCAAGAACCTGAAAGATACAGTGAAGTCCTTATTTGGGGATATTACACAACAAATAAAGTTGAACTTCATAGGCAATACCCATAGGGCCAACTATGGAAAGATGGTGATCCTATCATGTCACCTGTGATTTAGGGAGTTTGGGTTGATATTTCCCCCGGACTATTGGCAGATTCTTATATGGACCTGAGTATCAGGCTTCAGTCAACACTAGTTAGATGGACTACAAAATGGAGGACATAAGGAAGATAACTCTGTGGACGATAGGTTTTGAGTAGAAGATGGTGATTTTTGGTGGATTCAAGAGTGTATAGCCACGAATTGGCAAAACACTATTTGGGTTGTAGGAGGCCCCATGGTGGTCTCACAGAAGATAAAGAAGGGTACCTTCAACTTTGAGGGTAAGGATTGACGGACACTACTCTAACAACGGCTGTGTCCAACTACTGGTGATGATATTATGAGTCCGGTTCGAGCAACTATGATAACTAGTTTTATGGCTGGCTATGAGTTTGACATGGCAGAATTCTTATCTAAGGAGATGCAGCATCGTGCAGTTGGGGGTAAGAAGGCATTATTAGCCTATCCCTGTATGATTACACAGTTATTTTTGTACATGGAAGTGTTGGAACTCCCTTGTATTGATGAAATTCTTAAGGCCACGAGGACATTTGACTTCGGAAGATTAGAGATGCGGCCAACCCTTTGTCCTGATAGGTGAGATAGCCGGCACATATTTTGATAGTGTTGTTTTCTTTAGATGGTCAGACTGATACTGCAACTACAACTTGGTGCCACCCAAACCTCAAGGTATGCCATCTAGTTTTATGCTTATTTCACAGGCACTTTGGACTAAGGTCATGACACAACTAGCCACGCTGAAGGCTAAGACCGGGCACATGGAAGAAGGCGTGAAGATATAGATTGATGCATAGTTTGAGAGATAAGATAGACGGGTCCAAGTTTTCCTAGATACTTTTAAGTCAAGGATCACTCGACAGCTGAGTGGTGGGAAGATACCCAATGTTGTTGATATCAGATCTGAGGTTGTAGAAATTAAGAGAATGGTCATAGAGCTTAATGTGAGACTGGTAGTTGCTAAGCCTGTAGTCAAGAAAGTGATCCCTACTATCCATGTTCCTAATATTTATGCATTCCCAGTAGATGCATCAATTGAAGAGAAAGAGAAGCAAAGATGAGAGAAGAAGAGAAAGAAGAAAGAAGACAAAGTAACCAAGAAGAGGGCCAGAGCTGAAGGTATCCAAGATGAGTAGAAAAGGTAGACATAGGTCCACGAGATAGCCTTGGGAGATGATTGATCGATAGAACTAGTTGTTGATGATGAGGGGGTGGATTTGATCACCCTAATTGTTGTTGATTCAATCCCGATTGATGGGAAGGAAGCTGAGAAGAGTAGGACCAGATCTTAGGGCCCATATGATGATGTTGATACACTAGCACCTTGAGCACCTAGGTATGACCTTTATCCTTACTCTTATTTATTTTTTGTAGCACTTGGGATAGTGCAACAATTTTTAGTTGGGGGTGGGAGTTATTTTGAAAAATCTAGGAGTAGCTAAAAAATAAGTAGCTAAGACTTAAAGTCTGTTATGAGTTGCAAGTTTGATATAGGCAGCTGAGATAGGGAGAAAATCAGCGTGCCTATGGTTTTGTTTTTATTTTTAATTAGTGTTTTTTAAAACATTGCTGATTCAAAATGTTATTATGAAAATTTGTGTTAAATTGTGCTGAAATAAAGTCAAAAGTTGAGTCCCCTCCAAATTTTTTTTATTTTGTGATTTGTATACTTGTGTGAGACTGCTGTGAATCTAGTAATGGCATTAGGATTATGGATAGAATAGTTAAGGATAAAACTATTGCATAGTTGGATAACTAGTACTTAGTAGTGTAGCATTGTGCAAGTGCGTGTGAGGTCTACTGAGTTCCCGGTGTGTTGGAATCTAGAACTTGACTAGTTCCTTTTACCTAGGTCTAAGATAGTTGGGTAAAAAGTGATCATAGGCCCTTTTTGTGTGAGTCCAATTAAGCATAAAATGCCCTAACCAAATGAATGAATTCCTTTGATCCAAATGTTTGAGTCTTGATAGACTAATTTTTCTTGTTACACCTATCACCTTCCTGTTTAACTTACAATGAACCTGTTTTTTCCTGGGTCCTCCTTTTGACACTGTGCACCTCAATTTAGGCAAATCGCCTAAGTTGAGGGTGGTAATTATAAAAATACGTGAGCGAAAATGAGTATAAATAAAGTAGGTAGAAGAAAACTAGTTGAAACTTGAACAGACATGGTGGAAAGAATATAAAGAAAAGCTTCAATGAAAAGCAAAAGAAAAAGGAAGGAAAAATAAAAGCTAGAAAACCACACCTGGCCCAAATTAGAATGTTCTCAAAATAAAAAGGGAGACACAAGGGAGAAAATAATAGAAGAAGTGGAACAATAAGTGGACCCCAAAAAATACGTAGTGTCTAGGAATTTTAGTCACCAAATAAATATCTAAATGTATCATATCAGCCCAATAACTATGTTACAAGCCAAATAAAGCCCTATAGTGATCTTACCATAACTGTATGACAACTTAGGAAAAGAGCATAAGGGAAAGCCTATGGTATTCTGTGTGCACCAGCGATATTGCTTTGTGAGTGAGAAAGTCATTGGTTATATCCCTGAAAATATTGGTTTACTCATACGAAGAGTGAATGAGATTTCCTTGAATGTGAGTGTACATGGGTTATGCTGCTAGGTTGCTAGATTGTTTGATGAATGTAATTTGTGTGTATGCCTAAGTATCTATTGCTCATGTAATGCCATCATCGGATTCGTTCATGTTTCTATGTGTGCTAAATTTTTTATGCGCAGTTTGAGTTGAAAAAGTTAAAATTAAGAGGGGAACAACAAGATTTAAATCAGGTTCAATGTCATTGCGACGGGTCTCTTAAAATCTTCCTGTTTAAGATTTTGTCTCTTTGCTAGAAAATAGCTATTTGGTTTTGTTTGCCTGAGGACATGCAAAAGTCTAAGTTCAAGGTGTTGATGTAGCATGGCTAAGTTCAAGGTGTTGATGTAGCATGGCAACATGACACTTTTGATGCTTAAAATCACAAATTTCTGCGTGAACTTAGGATATTTTGTTAGATATGGTGCACTTTGGTGTATAATGTAGGTAAAACAGGTTTACAACAGTGTTTCAATGAAAAGATAATAAAAAGACCTAAAAAAATCCTAATCTTATTAGGATACGAGTTAGCTCTTGAGTTGTCAACATCCGATACGACTCGTATGCTAAATTGTATGCATAACAGAACCAAAAGCCAACCTGAGGAGCTTAGTATGGGGAAGATATGACTCAAGTATCCAAGTTGTAAGCTAGGATACGAGTTGTACAGAGCAGTTGTAAGCACAACAAAACCTAAGCTACCATCCAGGAGTTAAAGCCACAGAAGCATATGAGTCAGAAGTCTTAGTACGACTCGTATAAGTAAGTAGTACATAAACCAGTGTTCAAAACTTGGAAAAAATAAAGCCCCAGGTCAATACGAGTGAATGACACGGGTTGTACACTCAGGTACAACTTGTAAGTACAAATCGTATGCTGAACAGTAAGTTGAACTTAGGGGAAATGATACTGGAATGATACGAGAAGGCAGGGTACGACTCGTATGATGCCGGTATAAGTGAAGATCTAGTCGGACCGACTGCCGACATAAATTTACCTTTCCCATTTTATTAGGAATTTTATGTTATTTTGATATACTATAAATACCCTAGGGTTTATCTTTTATTAGGTAACGCTTTCTTATGCCTTATTATAACACTTTACAATACTTTTATAATTATTCTTGATATTTTGGGTTTTTATTCAATTGACTACTTTGGAGTTTATTCAACTTATTCTTGTGCAATTTATTTTATGTTTTCTTCATAGATAATCACGGTTTCTTGCAGAAACATGAGCGGATAATCTCCTTAACTAGGGTTGTGGGAAACATAGCGGATTAGCTAGATATAGGAAGTGTGATACTCACTTGTTCTAGGGTTTTTGCATGTATCTTAATCTTCTTTATGATAATTAATCTCAAGTATTGCAGTAACTTGAGATAGCCTGTATACGCTTCCATCCCTACAAGGGAGTTTGCGATTGGGAAAAGAAGTTAGGACAGTGATTTGAGATTTCTACCTCCACCTTTAAGTCCTCGAATCTCAGCTAATCACTTTATCCCAAAAGAAAGAGTGAACTTAGGTTGTAGCAAGGAGAAACAAGGCGACGCCCTGAGACTTAACCAGTAAAGAGTGAGATTTATATTTGTTCCCACAAGGTGACTGATAATACCTATCTTGTAGACTTTGAATGTAGAACAAAAAAATAGTTGGGTTGATCACAAGAAATTTACGGAGTTGAGAAGTTAGGGGGAAACCAAGCCTAGTGTTCGTCTACTATTGTGTACAACTCAACAACACTCTAAATTTGGTTACTACTTGTGATTGATACTAAAACTCCCATCTACTTTCCTATACTGCTCGTAGATTATATCAAGTGAAGCAATTGTTCACGTTTTCCCTGTAGGATAGACCTTAACCTAGTTGGGTTATTATATTTGCAATTGACTGAATTATATTTTTATTTAGAGTGTAGTTTTGGGAGACATCAGTCACTCCATAGTACTTTTACCAAAGCCACTTCTTTAGTTCTCAACTTCAAGAATTAACTATCTAAAATTTCTGTAGGAACCTTCTTATAATATAATGAATCTTTCACACCAATGCTCTCTATGAGAACCACAAAAAAATGATCAACTACATAATATTTTAGCATAGAGTTGTGGAACACAGGATGAACCAATGTCAAACTTATGAGTAACTCTAATTTATAAGAAACATTTCTAATTTTATTCCAAATTTGGTAAGGACCAATGTAACGAGGGCTAAACTTACCCTTTTCCCAAACCACATTACTCCTTTCAAACGAGAGACTTTAAAAAATACCCAATCATTAATTTTGAACTCCAGATCCCTTTGCCTTACATTGGCATAGGATTTTTTATGAGCTAAGGCAGTCTTAAGACTCTAAAAAATAACTTTAAATATCTTCATCGCTCGGTGCAGATGTTTGGCCAAAATAACACTTGCTTTGCCTACTTCGTACCAACCAGTAGGTGACCGACTACTCCTACCATAAAGGTCTTCTAAAGGATCCATTTGGATGGTGCACCTTATTATATCTATTATTGTAAAAGAACTCTATAAGAGGTAAATGGTCAACCCAACTACCATTAAAATTGATAACACATGCACTTAACATATGCTTTAAGGTTTGAATAGTGCGCTCCACTTGCTCATCTATTTGAGCAGTGATAAGGTTCACCTGTATACCAAAACCTTTTTGAAAAGATCTCCAAAAGAGAGAAATAAATTGTGTACTTCTGCCAAATATTATAAAAATAGGTGCTCTATGTAACCTAACAATCTTCAGAATGTACAACTTCACATAGTCTTCTCCGAAATAAGTCATTCGTACAGGAAAGAAGTGATATTTCTTAGCCATCCTATGAAAAATAATCCAGATAAAGTGATAGTAATTTTGAATAAAGGAAGGCCGGTGACAACATCCATATTCACCATTTCCCATTTCCACACCAGAATATCTATGCCTTGAGACGTACCACCAAGACTTATATGGTTAACCTTAACTTGTTGAAAGGTATTTAGCACAAAAATTAGCAATATATCTCTTTATATTCTACCAATATATTTCTGTCAAATCAAGGTACATCTTAGTGGCGCCAGGGTGAATGTTATACTTGGATACATAGTCCTCGATTAGAATTCACTCATGTAGATTGAAATATCAGACACACACAATCTCTCTTGATACCTCTGTATTCTATCTCCCCAATCTCAAAAGCTAAAACCTTCTAGTGGACAACATCCTCCTTAATCTACATGAGTATGAGATCAGTAATCTTCTTTTCTGTTACTTTGGCACCCAAAGAAAACTTAGCCACCTCGTGAACAAACACTCCTCCATATTTAGAATATAAAAGTTGAACTCCTAGGTTAGCAAGATAATTAATGTACTTCACCTATTATCTCTTTTTATCCCCTACATAAGAAAGGTTTCCAATAGATGACCTGCTACGAGCAACAACAACTATGTTAGCCTTACGTGGGTTATAGTACAACCTCATGTTGTAATCCTTCAATAACTTAAGCCACCACCTTTGTTTGAGATTTAACTCTTTAGGTGTGAAAATTTATTACAAATTCTAGTGATTACAGAATATATCCACATGCATGCCATAGAAATAATGATGCCAAATTTTGAACGCAAAAACCACGACCACCAACTTGAAGTTATGGGTAGGGAAGTTCTTTTCATGATTCTTAAGTTGTCTAGAAGCATATGCTGTATAAGAACACAACCAAGTCCCATCCAAGATGCATTAAAATATACTATGAACCTTTTACCCTTGGGTAGGGACAAAATAGGAGCAGAAGTCAACCAATTATTTAAGTTCTCAAAACTACCTTCACAAACATCAAACTACTGGAACTTCACCTTCTTTTGAGTCAACTTAGTTAGTAGGGAAGTTATAGTAGAGGAACTTTCCATAAACCTTATATAATATCCCACTAAACCCAAGAAACTCCTAATATCGGTTGGAGTTGTTGGTCTAGGCCCTTTCTTCACAACCTCAATCTTTTCAGAATCCACCTTAAATCCTTCACTTGAAATAATATGACTGAGAATAGCCGTCAAATTCATCCTAAATTCACACCTAGAAAATTTGTCTTATTATTTATAATCTTTAAGGATATGAAAAAAAATTTGATGGCAATTGTCATTCTCCTCATTACTATAGGTGTTAATCAGGATGTCATCAATAAAATATATAGTGAACAAGTCCAAAAACTATTTCAACACCTTGTTATACGATTTATGAAGTTTGCAGGATCATTGTCAAACCAAATGGCCTAACTAGAAATTCAAAATGGCCATATCGGGTTTGGAAGGAAGTCTTAGGAATATCAACTTTGCTAACCTTAAACTAATGGTAACCCAAACAAATAGCTATCTTGGAGAAATATTTAGCACCCTGAATTTGGTCACATAGGTCATCAATTCTAGGAAAAAGGTCTTTATTTTTCACTGTGGCCTTATTCAACTGATGGTAATCTATACATATACAAAGGGACCTATCTTTGTTGCTCACAAAAAGCACGAGAGCATTATAGAAATTTCAATAAGATCTTTGAGAAAGACTTTAGTAAATTCGTTAACTAAAGGTATGGACTAGAGTGAGGGACTTTCGGTACTAGAATACTTGACCTAAACCAAACGGTACAAACAATATTTAGAAATTATTTTTTGGTCTCTAAGATAAGAGATGAACCTTTTCTTTTGTAATACAAAATTAACCTCCAATTCAAGGAACGACATACTTAAAAAATGAAAATTGAGTTTTTTGGTTCTACAATTTATAGAAGCATAACAAGAGTAGAGCCAATTCATCTCTAAAATGACATCAAAATCTAATATATCAAGCTCTACCAAATACACCATAGTATCTTAATGAAAAATAGCCATGACACAATTTCTATAGACCCTTCTAGAAATAATGGACTCACCAATAGTGGTAAAAGAAGGGTTCATGGAAGTTTTGAGGGTCAAAAGAAAAATTCACAGCCAAATATGAGACACTTAAGATAAAGTGGAATCGGAATCAAGTAACACATACACATCACGGGAGAAAATCTGTAGTATGCCCATGACAACATCTAGTGAGGCCTTTGAATCCTAGTGAGTAGATAAAGAATACATACGAGTACAACCAGCACCTATTCCTAAAGTAGTACTCCTTCTGTCTGGGGCTTTGTTTACCCATAATCCACCTTTTGTCAAGAGGTAATCACGCTACATATGACCCGGTTGGCCTAATCAATGCACACATTCATTTAAAAATGATAAAACCAATATTGAAGCCTTTCACAAGTGCGGCAAAGAGGTAGGAAGAGGATAATTAAGATATACTGAGTACCCTACATTTTAGGGTCATTACTAGGCTGGGAACACTGATCGTTTGTAGACCTAGGTATAGGTTCACTAGAGGATGACTGAGCATTCCACCAAAACTTCTTCTTGAAAGATTTCTTTCCAACTTTACCATTACTTTGGTGTCTTACTTCCTGATTAGTATGTTTGACCCTCTTACTCTAGCACTTCTCAGATTCTACTCTTTTTTTCCTCATCCTCCACCTATTGGCATGAACCACTAACCTAGATATATCTATGTGGCTATTTAATATTATCCCCCTAAACTCTAGTTTCACATCACTAAACACACCAGATATAAAATTCCTCATTCTAGACCACATAGTAGATTACCAACTTTAGAGCATAGTGAGATAACTGAGTAAACCTTAGAGCATACTTTTTTATCCTCATATTGCTCAATTTTAGGCTGACAAATTTCTCATCCACAGATTTCCTCAACTCTGAGTAAATAAATGATCAAGAAAAGCCCTAGAAAAAACTTCCCAAACATTTAGCTGAGCATCCTCACCCCTAAACATCTCCCACTCATCATACCACTTATAAGCTACCTTCTTTAATTGATAGACTATAATTTCAACCCTCTCAGCATTACTAACATTCATAACTCTAAAAATTTTCTCGATCTCATCAAAGAAATCTTGAGATCATCCTCTACTTTGGACCCCATGAAAGTCGGTGGATTCAGCCATATAAACTGGCCAACCCAAGTAGCATCTAAAAAATAATAACAAAACCAACATATTTGACCGCTGAGACTAAGATGACAAATATGAGCAAGAATTTGGATGATCGGTTTAAACTCTACTTTAGAAACCTATAACACCTCAAAATTTTATTGATCTTTGAGCTTACTGTTCCCACTATGACTCACCCTGCGAGTCATGGGGTGTTATTGTGAGTCTTAGGGACCTAATCATAGCCTGGACAGTATGTTGGACTGGAGTTTCTATTTTGATTATGACTAAGACCCTATGAGTCATAGGATCTTGTAACAAATTGTAGTATGAATCATAAAAAACTTGTGTCCTATCCTAAATTCCTATTGTGACTATGACTAGAATTTTATGATTTATAAGGACTGGATATGAGTCATATGGTGCAATTTATTACCAGACCAGTGTGGGGTGACCCTTGATATTGTCCAGACTATGACTAGACTAAATGAGTCGTAGGGTAAACCTATAAGTCGTGAGGTCACCCATAGTGACTAGGCATCAATTTTTAGTCTATTAATTAAGGAAATCCTCATAATTTCCCTCCTAGCCCACTTATACACTATAAGTTAAAACCCTCTTTGGGATTTTATTAATATACTGTTCATAATCAAACACTCTCTCAAACTCTTTAAATTCTCTCAAGCAAGATACTTAGGGTTTCAAAGAAGTTGATCAATTAGATCTCCCAAGGGCAAATTTGCTCCATAACTCTTTATATTTTTAGCATGTTAATCATTTACAACTAATATTTTACAAAAACATATGTTCTAAATAGTTGTTCATGTTGTTTTGATGTTTGGTTTTAGAAAATGGGTTGTGGGTTTTGAATGTCTATGTTTGACTAATGTTTCCTATGTTTTAGATATAATTGTTCATAGTTTATTTAAGGTTTTAAACATGTGGGTTGCATGTGCATGGTGAATAAACTAAGGGATTGTGATTTTGCCAAATTTTATGAACAAAGCGAGTTGTTTTCCCTAAGTTAATGGAAATTATAATGGCATGGTGTTTCTACCTTGCAAGAGTAGTTGATATGCTAATGACAACAGTGTATGTATACAAGTGTGTTATGGTTTAATGAATGAGAATGTGTGATAAATGTTTTAATGGGGTTTAAAAGAGGGTTGTGTAGCCAGGACATAAATGTAGAGGTCTCGAGGGACCAATACTAGAAACCGTATTTGCCAGTATAAGGGTTGGATTGGTATGGGGTTTGAATCCTCTCGCTTATGACCTGGTAGTTTGAGTTCACCTTATTATTATGATTAGGAGGTTTGAGTCCCCAATATTATTTACATAATTGGGTACATAAGTTACCTTAGTATATGATTAGGTAGTTTAAGTCCGCCATGCATATATCTGAGAGTATTCTCTAGTTCGTGCACCCACACATACTAGGACCCACCAGAGGGTGAGAGATAGGGCCTATATAGCCCTGAGTACTATTATATGATGATTAAGCTACACTATTCAGGCTAAAGTTTTAAAGTACTTGTTAAACCTTTTTTCCTATCCCAACATGTTATATGAGTATCTATGTATGTACACATATATTTGAACATTTACATTGATTTGAACTAAATTTTGAATTTTCATTACTTTATCCTTAATACTGAGTTACATGCTAGTGCTCAACCCACTAACCATCTCCAAATATTGTATCACTATGAGATGCAAGTATAAGAGATACTTTTACTTTTCTTACACAGTGTTAGGTAGATTAGCTCAGTTCGTTGGTCATTTTCTTTGAAGTGTTGATATTTTATTCTCTAGAAGAATTAATCATTCCATTAGTTCCCTTCCATAAACTAGAATTGAACAATTCACCTTAATATTATCATTGTTATTGTCATTGTCATTGTCTGAGTGGGAATGTCCCAAAACTTTATTGATTTTTGTTTTATTTAAAGGATTTATGGATTACTGTGGACTTGGGTGGTGGTGTTGGTTGGTTAATAGTTATTAATTATATACATATCCTAAATTTTTTGAGCTTACCTTATGTTTTCTTGTTATGTGTTTGAAATTTAGTCACTGTTGGGGGTATTGTATCCTGTTTGGCAAAGAGCAGAGGGTGGTCTCTGTTCCTTATTGAACTTAAGATGCCCATCATGGCTAGGCCCTAGTTTTGGTCATGAAAAAGATGGTATCAGAGCCTAGGTTTGGTGTTATTTAGTCTCCACAAAGTCATGTCAAGTAGAGTCTCTTTTATTGGTGTGTAGCACGCCACACTTATAAGGGAGAGGCTAGGAGACATATATGAATATTTTCCTTTATTGGTCTTCTATTTTTGGATATAGAGTCAAATATCCTGAAATCTCCTTTAATTCCCGTATGTTTTTTAGATTATGCCTCCCAGAAGATCTGATACTCATGAAAACTCTTCAGTCCTATTTGAGGACAATGTCAATGAAGCTCGTACTATTTATAGAGTTCAAACCCGATCTAGAGTTCGAGCTTCTGATTGTGTTACCCTATATGGAGTTTCACTGATTCCCCCTAGCCTTCCTCAGAAACCTTAAGATGATATTTCTAATGCTAAGCTTCGCCAGTCGATCCATTTTCTTACCTAATTATTGGCCTCTTAGACTAAGTTTGTTACTTCTGTTGCTCCATCTTTTGAGATCACTAGAGTTGGCCAATTTATGAGGTTAAGTCGTCCAACATTCATTGGTTCAAATATTAAAGAGGATCCTCAAAGTTATATTGATAAGATAGAGAAGAATTTTTATATGTAGATGCTACTAATGTAGAGAGTATGTAGTCTACTGCTTATCAGTTAAAGGATGAGACGTATTAGTAGTATGGGGAGTGGGACCAATCTAGGGGTGATGATGCTGAGTCCCTTTTATGGGATGACTTGTCTAGTGCTTTTCTTGGTCGCTTCTTTCATTAGGAGTTTAGGGAGGCAAAGGCTGATGAATTCGGGAATTTGAAATAAGGCAGGATGATAGTAAAGGAGAATGCCATGAAGTTCCATCAGTTGTCTCTTTATGCTACCGAGTTAGTGTCTTGCATAAGGCCTAGAATGTTGAAATTTACTTCCAAGTTGTCCCATAGTTTGATTTTGGAGAGCAATCACCTTGTTGAACAAGGATGTGGATATCTCTAAACTTGTGATGTATATGTAAAAGTGGAAGAGAAAAATAAAAAACAAGTAAAGATAAGTGAAAGACAGAACAAGAAGTTTTGATATTCGAACCAGGGTGGAGGTCAGCAGTAGAGTGGTAGAGATGGTGGAAAATGGTCTAAGAAAAAGTGGGTCAATTCTTGTTCCTATTCTATGGCTGGTGCTCTAAATCCCTAGTCATTCGATGATCCTCGTTATTAGATCAGCAGTCAGTTTATGGAACAGGGTGCCCAGTCTCAAGCTACTGGAGCTCACCTAGCCCTATCTTACACCCTTTACCATTTATGTTAGCAGGTGCACTACAGTTTTTTTAAGAAGGGGAGGAATAAGTGCTTTGAGTATGGTTAGTTGGGATACCATAGTGGGATTATCCATCAATCAGGGTTACTACTGGGGCTAATAAGGTTTTGGTTGCTATGTCTTCAGCTCCAATACCAAAGGGTGCTATTCTGGCCCCGGCACTAGCCGAAACTACCTTATTCACTTTCTACTTTATAGGAATCTGAGGCATCTCCGGATGTTATTACTAGTATGTCACAAATAATTTTCTATTATGTGTTTTTTCGACTTGATCCGGGGTCTACCCGTTCTTATGTGACACTTTATGTGGCTATTTATTTTAGTTTTGGTCCTCAGCGTATTCTAAATTCCTTTTCTATGTCTACTCTGGTAGGTGACTCTATTGTGGCTAAGAAAGTCTATAGGGGTTGTGTAGTATCTAATAGAGTTGGACATGTTAGATGTTGATGTGATATTAGGGATAGATTTGTTGTACTCATGCTCTGCATCTCTTGATTGTAGAACTCAAAGGGTCAATTTATAATTCCCAAATGAACTGGTGATTGAGTAGGAAAATATTCCCTAGTTCCTTAGGGAAGATTTATTTCATTTCTTAGATCCCGGAGGTTGATCGCTAAGGGGTGTGTATATCATTTAGTTCATATTAAATATTCTTATTTTGAGGGTCTTTCATTGCAATCTATCCAGATGGTTTATGAGTTTCCTGACGTGTTCCCAATTGATCTTTCTAGTGTTCCTCTCGATAGGGAGATTGATTTTGGGATTAATTTTCTTTTGAACATTTATCCTATCTCTATCCCTTCTAACAGAATGGCTTTGGTTGAGTTGAAGGAACTCAAAAAGCAGTTGAAAGACCTTTTAGATAAGGGTTTTATTCATCCTAGTGTCTCTTTATAAGGTGATCTTGTATTTTTTATGTGTAAAAAGGATGGGTCCCTTCGAATGTGTAAAGATTACCGGCTGTTGAGTAAGGTAACGGTAAGGAATAAGTATCCTCTTTTAAGGATTAATGATCAATTTGACCAGTTTTACAGAGCTAAGTACTTTTCTAAGATTGATCTTTTGTTAAAATATAATCAGCTGAAAATTAGGGAGGTTGATATCCCTATGACTTCTTTTCAAACATGGTATGGTCATTTTGAGTATTGGTGATGTCCTTTGATTTGACTAATGTACTAGCAAAATTTATAGATCTTATAAAAGTGGTGTTTTGTTAGTTTTGGGACTTATTCGATATCGTGTTTATTGATGATATTTTGATGTATTCCACGAGTAAGGAGAATCATGCAACCACCTTCGTATAGTGTTGTAGACCCTTAAGGATCAATGATTGTATGCAAAATTCTCTAAGTATGAATTCTAGTTTAATATATTAACTTATTTTGGTCATGTTATTTCTAGTGAGGGGATCATGGTAGATCCATAGAAATTTGAGGTAGTTAAGAAGTAGCCTAGACCCACGATTCCAACTGACATTCAAAGTTTCTTGGGTTAGCCGAGTACCTATAGTAGGTTAGTGTTTTTCCTTGATTATTGCTCCATTGACTACGTTGACACAGAAAAAGGTGAAGTTCCTATAGGGTTATGCTTGTGAGGGTAGTTTCAAGAAGTTAAAGGATAAGTTGACGTCGGCTTTGGCTTTGATCCTACCTAAGGGTATCGAGGGTTTTATGGTTTATTGTGATATATCCCATGTGGTACTAGGCTGTGTGTTGATGCGGCATGGTAAGGTTGTGGCCTATGCTTCTAGATAGTTGAAAGTTCATAAGAAGAATTACCCAACACACGACTTAAAACTGTTGGCTGTGGTCTTTTCTTTACAGATTTGGTGCCATTATTTGTATGGGGTTCATTATTATATTTATTCAAACCATAAGGTTTTGCAATATGTATTCACCTAAAAGGAGTTGAATCTCAAACAGAGGAGGTGGATTGAGTTGCTCAACGACTATGATATGAGTCTTCACTATTATCCAGGTAAAACTAATGTGTTTGTTGATAGTCTTAGTAGGTTATCTATAGGGAGGTTATCTCATGTTGAGAAAGAAAAGTGAGAATTGGTGAAGGATATTCACCGATTAGCTAATCTTGGACTTTAAGGATAGTGGTGTGATGGTTTAAGAGGTGGTGAAGTCATTTCATTGTGCTGAGGTAAAAGAGAGGCATGTTTAGGATCCTACCTTGAAACGGATTAAGGGTGACGTAGGCTAGCAGAGAGTAATTATTTTTTAGATTGTTGGTGATGGTATCTTGATGTACCAAGGTAGGTTATGTGTTCTCATTGTTGATGGGCAGTGAGCAAGGATCTTGGCTGAGGCTCATGAGTTGAGGTACACTGTTCATCCCAGTTTGACGAAGATATACCATGATTTGAAAGAGATCTATTGGTGGAACAATATGAAACGGGATGTGGAAAATTTTGTGGCCAAGTGTATGGTTTTCCAACAAGTAAAGGTGGAGGACTTGAGACCTGGTGGGTTGTTTCAAGAGATTGAGCAGCCCGAATGGAAGTGGAAAGTGATTTTTATGGATTTTGTTACTAGTCTTCTATGGTCCCACTATCAGTTTGATTCAATTTGGGCCATCATGGATAGGATGACCTAGATCGCCTATTTCCTACCCATGAGAACTAATTTCTCTATTGAGGATTATGCAAAGTTGTTCATTTAAGAAATTTTCAAGTTGAACGGTGCACCTATTTCTATTATATCTAGTCGCGGTACTCTCCTCCTCGCACTTTTGGCATTCCTTTCATAAAGGATTAGGAACTAAGGTGAACCTTAACATAACTTTTCACCCTCAAACCGATGGACAAGCGGAGATGGCTATTAAAATATTAGAGAATATGGTCAGATCCTTTGTGATAAATTTTTGTAGTAGTTGGGTTGATTATTTTCCCTATATTGTGTTCAAATATAATAATAGCTACCACTCTAGCATTGGGATATCTCCTTTTGAGGCTTTGTATGGTAGGAGATGTCATTCTCCTATTAGGTAGTTTGAGGTTAGTGGCGCTGGGTTGTTTGGTCCTAATTTGGTTTATTAAGCTATGGGAAGGTGAAGGTGATTCAAGATAATCTTAAGACCGCCTAAATTAGCCAAAAGTGCTATGTAGACGTGAGGAAAAGAGAGTTGGAATTTGAAGTTGGCAATTGGGTGTTCTTTGAGGTGTATCCTATGAAGGGACTGATGTAGTTTAGAAATAAGAGGATGCACATTCCCTGTTATGTAGGCCCTTGATTTATTTTCAAGAAAGTGGGAAATGTGTCTTATGAATTGGAATTACCTTCGAGTTTGGGTTCTATTCACCCGGTCTTTCATGTTTCAATGTCGAGGAAGTGCATGAGTGATCCTTTCTTGGTGGTTTTGTTGGAAAGTGTGGATGTTTTGGATTTCTTGTTATGAGGAAGTCCTGGTAGAGATCTTGGATCAACAAATCCATCGGTTATAGACTAAGGATGTGGCTTCAATAAAGGGTCTGTGGTGGAACCATAAGGTTGAAGAGACTACCTGGGAAGCTGAAGATGACATGAAGTCCAAGTATCTATTTTTGTTCCCACTTTGAATAATCTTTCTTAAGGTATGAGTTATTCTTAACATCCTTGTTTTCTTACTTTCTAAGGGAAATTATTATTTCCTTGATATCTTTGTTTTTTGTCTCTGTTAGAGATAAGAGTGGGTGTGTTACTATTTTAAATCATGCTAAAGGATACCTTGTCTCATTATTCAAGAATGAATGTTCCTAAGGAGGGAGAATATAACACCCCGAAATTTTTGTCCCTAAAAATTTCTTGTTCTTTGAGCCTACATTTCGCATTACAACTCACTATGTGAGTAGTAGTGTGTCATTCCGGCTCTTAGGGACCCAATCGTAGCCTAGCTAGTATGTTGGACTGGAGTTTTTGTCTTGACTATGATTGGACCCTCTGAGTATTGGGTCTCGTAATGAGTTTTAGGGTGTGAATCATAGGGAAACCAATGTACTATCCTAAGTTCCCATTGTGACTACGGCTAGCATGTTATGACTCATAAGGACCGGATATGAGTCGTATGGTGAGACTCTTAACCAGAC
The DNA here is from genome assembly GCF_002878395.1 of Capsicum annuum. Lineage (NCBI taxonomy): Eukaryota > Viridiplantae > Streptophyta > Magnoliopsida > Solanales > Solanaceae > Capsicum > Capsicum annuum. The sequence goes on from NC_061116.1 coordinate 16,057,152, forward strand.
CAGTGTGGGGTGACCCTGGACACTGTCCAGACTATGACTAGACTGAATGAGTCATAGGGTGATCCTACGAGTTGTGAGGTCACCCGTAGTGACTAGGCGTTGATTTTCAGTCTTATAATTAAGAGCATCCTGATAATTTCCCTCCTACCCCACTTACACCCCATGACTTAAAACCCTCTTTGGGATTCCATTGACAAATTATTCACAATCAAAACACTCTCCCAAATTCTCTAAATTATTTCAAGCAGGATACTTAGGGTTTCCTAGAAATTGGTCAAATAGAGCTCCCAAGGGCTAATTGTCACCATAACTCTTGATATTTCAGGCATGTTACTCTTCCCCAACTAATATTTTTAAAAGCATATGTTCTAAATAGTTATTCATGTGGTTTTGATGTTGGTTTTGGAACATGGGTTATGGGTTTTGAAGTTTTGTTCTTGAATAATGTTTCCCATGCTTTACATATAATTATTCATGCTTTATTTATAGTTTTGAACTTCTGGGGTGCATGGGCAAGGTGAATAAACTAGGGGATTGTGATTTCCCAAAATTTTTTGAATATTTACAATTGAATTGGTAACAACCCTAACCCAAATTTTATGGAAGTTGTTTTGAGTATGAGTATAATTGGCTTGAACTACTTTCAGAACAATTGCATGATATAAAGGGGTATTTGAAACATAATGGCCTGATTTAATGAACAAAGGGAGTCAGTGTTCCCCCACCTTGTATTAATGTACAAAGGGAGCTATTTTCCCCAAGTTAATGGAAATTGTAATGGCATAATGTTGTTACCTTGCAAGTGTAATTGGTATGACGATACCAACAGTGTATGAGTAAAAGTGTATTATGGTTTAATGAATAGGAATGTGTGATAAATGTTTTAATAGGGCTTCAAAGAGGGTTGTATAGCTAGGACGTGAAGGTGGAGATCCCGAGGGACTAATAATGGAAAGCGGGTTTGCCGGCGTAGCTGTCGAAATGGCCTGGGGTTTGAGTCCCCTCGCTTATGACCAGGTGGTTCAAGTCTACCTTAATTTTATGATTAGGAGGTATGAGTCCCCCATATTATATTACATAATCTGGTACTTAAGTCACCTTATTATATGATTGGGAGGTTAGAGTCCCCCATGAATATATATAAGATTATTCTCTAATTCGTGTAGCTACACACACAGGGCCCAAACAAGGGGTGAGAGTTGGGGCATATATAGCTTGTGGTTACTGTTATATGATGGTTAAGCAACACAATCCATGATATAACAGTAACCACAAGCTATATATTATGTCCATGATATAACAGTAACCACAATCGAAATTTATTCTCTGTTGGGGGTATTATGTCCTATTTTGTTAGGGTGGTATCAGGTCCTTGTTGGACTTGAGATGCCTATCATAGCCAGACCCTAGTTTGGGCAGTGGAAAAGCCTCACCCTATGGAGATTGGGTATGGATGGTACCCATCCTAGGAGTATGGAGAGGACCTTTCGGGACAGGTAGAATCTGAGTTGGAGGAATGGAATAAGTAGTACGGGGTCTATTACGGCTCCGCATCCCATGATTAGGACAAATCACTTCAGCATATACCCACTAGGGGTAGTGATTACAACTGAAGTACTCTGGCTATTAGTCCTTTTTGGAGGCATAATCTAAAATGTGGGAAAATTGAGAAGTTAGAAAAATTTACTTGAAACTAGATGCCTTAGCATGAACTAGAGCAAGAAGAATGACAAACATTCCTAAAGGTCATGTAGCCTCCCATTTATAAGTGTGGAAAGCTACACACCCATAAAAAGGACTCTACTAGACACAACTTTGTAAACACCCTGGGATCTTGAACCTCGCTATAATTCCAAGTTTGTCACGATCCAATTCTAGGCCTTAGACATGATAGGCACCCAAATGAATAAAGAACCAAGGACACCCCTTAGCATAACCTCATAAGCAAAGTCATAGTAAAATGTAGAAATATACCCATAAAGTATGAAGTTCAACTGAAATAAAAATTCAAAACCCAAGTCTGAAAATGCGACATAAAATTATTTATCAAACCCATTCTACAAAGACTCTAACATTAACTCGCAAACATAAAACTTAGCAAAAGCTGCTATCGTAGTTAAGGTATTAACTGGTAAGAAATAGGTTGACTTGGAGTCATGATGATGTCTGGTGTGAGGAAGTCCCATAATGAAATCTATAGTAATGATCTCCCACTTCTAAGTTGATATGCCAATATCCTAAAGTATAACTCCTAGACTTTGATGCTCAATGTTCATTTTCTTAAAATTAGGAAATTTTTCCATAAGTTTTATTATTTCCCTATTCATACCATTACACCAATAAACTTCCCACAGATCATGGTACATCTTGGTAGCACCAGGGTGAATTGAAAACTTAGAACTGTGGGCTTCCACTAATATCCTTTCTCTCAACATATCAACACTAGGAATGCATAACCGAACCTGATAATGGAGGACTCCATCTCCCCCTTATGAGAAGACCTCAACCTTTTACTAATGAACTACATCCATTAACTGGCTATGTATAGGATCATTATGTTATTTCTCTTTCACTTCCGCCACTAAGGATGACTCTGAACCATTCTCAACCACTACACCACCATCATCCATGTCAAGAAAATGTACTCCCAATTGGGCTAATCTATGCACCTCCTTAGCCAACTCTTTTTTTTGCTGTTCTACATGGCCATACAACCCATAGACAACCTACTCAATGCATCAGATACTATATTTTCTTTGCTCAGATGGTAGAGCATATTCATGTTATAATCTTTTAGAAAATACAACCATCTTGTCTAACAAATATTTAACTTCTTCTATGTAAATACGTATTGAACAATCTTATGGTCGGTGAAAATAGTCACACTATACAAGTAGTGTCTTTAAATTTTCAAGTTAGATAATTCTTCTCATCTTCATTAAGTTGCCTAGAGCCATAAGCTATTACTTTTCCTTTTTTCATCAAAACACAAGCTAAACCAACCCAGGACACATCACAGTACACGACAAGGCCATCTAACCTATCTAGCAAAGCTTGCACTGGTGCAGAAGTAAATCTATCTTTCAACTCTTAAAAGCTCTTCTCGCATCTTTTTGATCATATAAACTTCACTTTTTTTTATGTCAACTTGGTCAATGGTGAAACAATTGAGGAAAACCCCTCAACAAATCTTTTGTAAATACTAGATAAGCCTAGAAATCTACTAATAATGGATGAAGTAATGGGCCTAGGCCAGTGCTTCAATGCATATATTTTCTGAGGGTCTACATTAATACCTGCACCCAAAAACATATGCCCTAAAAAGACAAGCTACTCCAACCAAAACTCACACTTACTAAACTTTGCATACAACTTGTGCTCTTTAAGGGTCTACAACATTATTGTCAGATGGTCTGCATACTCCTCTTTACTCTAAGGATAGACAAGTATGTCATCTATAAAGACAATGAAAAACATGTCCAAATATTTCTTAAATACCTCTAAATGCATAAAAGTTTCAGGAGCATTTGGTAGTCTAAAAAACATAACCACAAACTCAAAATCACCATGCTGTGTCCTGAAAGCAATCTTCAGACTGTCACATTCTCTGACCTTTAACTGATGATATCTGGACCTAAGTTCAATCTTTTAAAACCAACGGGAGTCATGAAGATGGTCAAATAAGTCATCAATTGTAGGGATGTAGTACTTGTTCTTGATAGTAACCTTATTTAACTACCAATAATCTATTCTATTTTGAGAGCACCATTTTTTGTGCTTGAATAAGAATGGATCACCCTATGTAGAAGTATTAGCTCTGATGAGCCCTTTTATAAGATTTTCTTTAGTTGATCCTTCAACTTCTTAAGCTCAGTTGGATCCATAAAGTAGGGAGTAATGAATATGGGATAGGTATCTTAAAGAAGATAAATCTTAAAGTTTAGTTTACTATCGGGAGGTACCTCGGGTAGATCCTCTGGAAAGACTTTGGGAAACTCTTTAACTACATGAACTGACTGAATGATTGGGGTTTCAGACTTCATATCTGTAACCTAAACTAAGTGGAAGATACACCTATTTGAGGTTAAATTTTTGGCTTTAAGATAAGAGATGAACATACCATTGGGAGATACTGAACTACCCTCCCACTTGAGGATTGACTCATTGAGGAACAAAAATATTACCACTTAGGTGCAACAATCATGGATGTATAGCATGAATAAAGACAATCCATTCAAAGAATGACATCAAAATCTATCATCTCTAGCTCTATTAAGTCTGCTAAATTGACCCTATAGAGGACTATAAAAGGGCATTTTGTACTCTCATCTAGCGACAACTGACTCACTAAATATAGTAGAAATTAAGAAAGGTTTAGAAAGACTCTCAGGACTTACACCAAAGATACCAACAATAAGTAAGGTCATAAAAGAAAGGATATCCAATAACATATTAATATCAAGGTAAAGGACATTAAGAATAACAATGACTATATTTGGGGAGCTCTCCTTATCCTGACAAAATAGCATAACATAAAACCAGTTCTAAAGTTTACATCCATCAGTACTGGATATTGTGCCTTGTTGTGGGGTTGGGCGTCCTGATTGAGCCACTGAGGTGCTGGTTTGAGCCTGAGGGAGAGCATATCTACTTTATTTCTTAGTGAAAAATCATTCCTTGATCTTATGGACTGTATTACCATAACCATATGAATCATATCTACCCATCAAGGACTTACTCGAATAACTTCTTTGACACTTCTTGCAGGCAGCAAAAACAAGTCCTCCAGAAATGCTATTCTGAGATCTAGAAGTTGGTGCCCTATCCCACTACTTCTACTTAGTTATGAGTGTGGGGGAACTGGCTGAGGATGGTTCAATTTCTAATGAATGAATCTAAAACTGAGAATGATTCCCTCTCCCAACTTTTGTTGACTGTACTCAGATTGTACGGTACTAGCCCTCTTTTTTTCCCTTTCCCCCTTCTTTAATTTCTCAGCCTTAATATTCTGAACATGATTCATCAATTGAGAAATATCCATATCCTCTATTAACATTATAGTCCAACACTCATTGACTATTAAGTTGGACACTCTAGTGACAAACTTACTCATATAATCTTGGAATCCAACAACAACTTTGGGGTACACTTAGCTAGCTGGGTGAACTTGAGGCAATATTGCTTAACCGACATAGAGCCTAGCCACAGTTTCATGAACTTCTCTACTTATCCCCCCTAATATCACAATGAAATAACCTATCCAAGAAAGTATCTGAAATATATCCCAACTCATAAGAGTTGTATTCTCACCTCTACCTTTCTTCCCCATAGTAACCCAATCATAAGCAATATCTTTCAATTGATAAGAAGCCAATTCCATACTTTTCTCTTCTATACCATGCATAATATAATTTATTTTATTCACCTCATCAATGAAAAACTATGTATCTTCTTTCAAATTTGACCTAAAGAACTCAGGTGGATTCTTTCTCATGAAATCTCTAACTTTGACTATAGCTAAGTTACCATTGTTCTAAATTAGGAATGCTACTAGATGATTTCCCAGAGTATTTGCATTCATAAACTAAGTTAGCACTTAGAAATTATCCCAGAAATAAGTGTGAGAGACATTCTCGTTCAAAGGATCTGTATGTGGCGGTGGGGTTGGTTGGTGCTAAATTCTATAGGCGTAAGCTCTATGAGAAGGCATTCTCTATCATGTGAAATCCCAAATTAGAGAAGATAGAGATAACTTTAAATCATGATAGAGATCATGAAATAAGGGATGGATCCCAATACGTTATGTAGCCTCTGACTCATAAGTGTGGCACACTTTACACCCATAACCAAGACTCTATGTATTGTCGATTATTAGACTCCCTAGGACTTTTAAACCTTAGGCTCTGATACGAATTTTCTAATGCCTCAAGAATACCCCTTGGACGTCATGCAGTGCTTAGGACTACAAGTAGCCTCAAAACTAACCCATGGTATGCACTCATCACTGAATAAGAAATATTTAGTATGAACATAAGTTAAAATCTTATATTTATAAGATGAATTATACTTGAAATTAATCTCAATAAAAATAGGATAAACCAAACCACAACATAAAATCTAAATGCCTAAATGAAATAAACAACCATCGAGTTCTGACAACCCTCTAACTAAACTGAAGAATCACTTGGACAGACCCAGTAAACCCGAAAAAGAACATAAAATCTAAACTTTTGCGTATTAAATAAATATATAAAGTAGCCATACTCTTGTCCATCAGAGCATGAGGACTTACCAACAGACAGGATGTAGGAAATGGTGATCACAACTAATTATACTGCTAAGAATGAACACTGGAACCTACATTATGAAACAATGTAGCCACATGGACATATATATGGTCAATATTTCTGGAATGTACAGAGTATATTGTGTTGAAATCAATAGGTAAAACTGACGATAAACATACACTACAAGATACATGCTAAGTGTAAATAGAATCACCATGATCATGAATAAAACTAAAAACCGAAATCTCATAAAGCATAAATCATCAAAACAACACCCGATACCACCCTAACAAAATAGGACATAATACCTCCAACAGAGAATGTTCCCCGTGTGTTTGACAAAATACCTATCTGAATGAAATAGTACCATTATAACATGAGAGCATGTTTTCCCCCTTTCATGTACAAGTCAATGCATTACAAGCATTTGATGAAATGCCTCTATGGATGAATTATGATCAAGTGATATTGTTATGCTATTCAAGATTATGCTAGGCCATTCTTTTATGATTTCAAGTCCTAGGGCCATTCAATACTCGATAATCTAGTTGTTACTAGAGCTAGTGTCAGTTACAGAATAGTATCAGTCATGTCACAATCAGTAGAATTTAGACAGTTATAGAACATAGTAGACCTCAGTCTGTTACAAAACTCAGGAATAATCAGTAAAACTAAGGATAGTCTAGTCTAGTTCAGTATAATCAATTTAGTGTCTATTAAGTTGGGAGTAGGATTCAGCATCGAGTGAACCCAAGGATGGAGACTCACCTTCCCGTGGAGGGTGTGATCCTTAGAAGCAATCCTTGCATTCTAGCGTAGGTTTAGACATCAACCTGCCAGTTGAAGGTTGATGAGGTGCTTTACTTACCAGTAGAGGGTACTACCATTCTAGTTTATAGAACCTGCCAATAAAGGGTGACTCTTCAGTGTCTTTACCTATGGAACGGTACTGACACCCTTCCAATTGAGGTCACAGGCTGGACCCCAACTCAGTTATCTTATTTGGGCATGTCGGTTAGATGATTACCTCCCACAGTTTTAGTTTTAGTCTTCAGAATAGAACTCAATTTAGTTCTACAGAATTAGGACTATCAGATATAATCAATTAGTATCAGTAACTCAGTTATCAGTAACTTCATCTACCAGTTACTCAGTATCAGAACTCAGGACTTAGCTTCAGAAAAGCTCAGTCGCAGTATTTATTTATATGCACAGTAGTGCATACTCAATATTTACAACAGTATCAGTTATCCGTGTAATCTCATATTTAGTCAGTTATTATTCATGCATATGAACCTTTGTATTCAGCCTTACGACATCTAGTATACCAATACATTCCACGTACTGATGCATACTCTTTCTTTGTACTATAATGTCTCATATCATAGATTCGGATTCTCAGGTTCCTTACCGTGCATAGACAGATCTAGTTATTAGTAGTAGCTTTAGTAGTGTGTCCTCATCTATAGAGGGCATGCTTATTATTTTAGTTTATTAGTATTTCAGTAGCTCGAGTTAGTTGGGGGCTTGTCCCATCAACTCTTCTTTCAGATAGTTTAGTTAGAGGCTTTTCAGACTATAATTTTAGATAATATTCAGTTTTGCAAAATATTATTTCAGTAATATACTTTATAGTATTTCAGATGTTTTGAACCTTCGAGAATTTTAGTCTATTTTTAATATTTATTACAGTATTATTATTTAGTGCACACAAAAAATATCAGTCATGGGTTAGCTTATGGTACTTTAGGGTTGTAAGAACTGTGTAGAGTCTGGGGCACAGACTTGGGGTGTTACAAACTTGGTATCAGAGCCTAAGGTTCAATAGAGTCCTAGGTAGATTGAAAGACGTAACAAGTAGAGTCTGGTGCATGGGTGTGTAGCACAACACACTTATGGATAGGAGGCTATGAGATGTTTTAGGAAAAGTTTCCCTTTTTTCAGTATTCACGTCATGCGACTGAGCATAAGATCAAGTTAAACTCTCAGTCTAATCCCTTTCTTCCTTTAGTTTATAGAACATGCCTCCCAGAAAGAGTAACAAAAAAAAATTGGAAATCAGTCAGCACCTCAGCCCAATCAGGTAGATCCCTTGAACGAGCATGTCTCTCATGCAAAATTCAGAGATATGTTCGATACTTTAGCCAATTCTGTAGCAGCTTAAAATAAATGGCCTACTGCTGTTTAGGCTAACCCAGTGGCCAATACTGCAGGAACCGAGATTTGGGACTTCACTCAAATAAATCCTCCCCTATTCTCAGGATCTAACTAAGAAGAAGATCTACAGGAGTTCCTCGATCAGATTTAGAAAGTCACAGATATTATGGGAGTGAATTCCAGTGAGAGTGCTGAGTTAGCTACCTATTAGCTACAAGATGTAGATCATATGTGTTTTAAGTACTGGAAGGTAGACAGGGGCACAAATATACAGCCCACAGAGTGGGAAGAGTTTGCTACTGCTTTTCTAGATAGATTTTTTCCCTTAGAGCTAAGAGAATCCAAGGTTTTAGAGTTCATAAATCTTAGGCAGGGAAGTATGAGTGTGAAAGAGTATTCCCTCAAGTTTACTTAGTTAGCCAGGTATACTCCTCATGTAGTAGTAGACAGTAGGTCTAGATGAGTAAGTTAATGTCCATGGTGTCAGATAGTGTGGATAAGGAGTGCAGAACTGTGATGTTGATTAAGGAGATGGACATATCAAGGCTCATAGTCCATGCTTATCAAATAGAAGAGGGTAAGAATAGAGAGAGAGAGGAAGAACAAGAGAACTAGAACAGGTAGCTTCAATTTCAATCATCCTATGTTAGAGGGAGATAACTGTTCTAAGTTTTTCCTGAAATCTTCAGTTCCAGCTCTGTCCTCATCTAATGCTCCAGTACCTAAGTTTAGAAATGGTAACAAAGCTAGGGTGAAAGTCTTAAAATCTCATGATAGTGTCAGCAGTGCTCGAACAAATCCTCTTTAACAGACATATGGCAGAAACCATAAGGGTATCTGCAGAGCTGGCAATAATATTTATTTCTGGTATGGAAAGCTAGGACACAGTGTTAGAGATTGTCCTCAGTCAGGTTCTCAGGGTCAGTATAATTGTCCTTCAGCTCAGTCAGGTCACCTAAATAGTAGGGTGCTACTTCCAGTGCCACCAGTATGGAATGTCTAAATAGGCTTTATGCACTTCAGTCCAGACAAGATCAGGAAAATTCTCCTGATGTAGTCACTGGTACGTTACAGATCTTCCATTTACATATTTATTCCTTGTTATATCCAGGAGCTTCTTTATCTTTTATAACTCCTTATATAGCCATTAACTTCGGAGTCAGTCTAGAAATCCTAGCAGAGCCTTTCTCAATTTCTACCCCAGTGAGTAAATCTATCATAGCCCAATGGGTATATAGGAACTGTCCAGTTATGATATCTCAGAAAGTTACTACATCAGACCTTGTAGAGCTAGAGATGGCAGATTTTGATATCATTTTTGGCATAGATTGGATCCATTAATGCTATGCCTCAATTGATTGTAGAAACAAAATAGTTCGTTATTAGTTTCCAAATGAACTAGTTCTTGTATGGAAAGGTAGTAAGACAGCGATTGGGTGAATTTCTCCCATTTCCTCTAGACTCATCACCACTAAGCTAAAATATCAGTGCCTTGCATGAAAAATCTATCATGTTATATATTATCTAACCATCTCTCAACCTTGGATTGGGTGAATTTCTCCCATTTCCTCTTGATCTCAAAGTCTCATATTACTAATCATTGTTGTTGATCTCAGATTAACTATCTCCTCTTAGTCTCAAGTTTATTAGATGAAGGTTTATAGCTTTAAACTACTGTCTGATCTCATTTTCCTAATATCTACCTCTCTTTCAAGAAAGTATCGAGTACAGGTGAGTTCCTGACATTTGCAATCATTAAGAAAGAAATAAAAGCAAAGAAAAACTTAATACATGCAAGAGCACTAATCTGTAATGCCCCGAGTGTCTGCCACAGATTTTACACGGTGCTTACAACCTCAAAGGACCACAAGCTAACCCATGACTGAAATCTACTGTGAGCACTGAATAGTCACACTGTAATAATAATAATACTGAAACATATACAAAAATTAGGCTGGAGTTGCCATAAGGTTCACAACTGAAACCAAATATTGAATACTAATAATTTAATACTGCAAACTGAATATTTGTCTGCAATACTCTAGTCTAAAAGCCTCTAACTAACTGAATATGAGTTGATGGGATAAGTTCCAAACTAACTCTATATACTGAATATGCTGAACTACTAAACTACTAAAAGATAACATCGTCCTCGAACTATGAGGACTCACCACTAAATTTGTTGCTAATAATCTGGGCTGCTAAGTGCAATCAGGAGCCCGTGAATCTAAACCTATGATATAAGACATCTTAGTATAAAAGAATTGTATGCGCCAGTTCTTTGAATGTATTGGTATGGTAAGTGAGGTATGTTGATATGCATGGGTTCATATGCATAAACAACAACTAGCTGAGTAACATGGACGTAACTGAATGAGAGTACATGCATGAATACATAAACTATAATTGAGATCATGTTAACACTAGATACTGAGTTTTGATTAATGCTTAATTGATATCTGAGTTAACTGATACTATAGTACTGATAACTGAGAGACTGTTTTTAATAGTTCTGATTCTATAAAATGGAACTAAGTTCTATACTAAGCTGGGTTAGTATGTCTAACAGTCCTGAATCTGTAGAACTGAACTGAGTTCTATGCTAAGACTAAAACTGAAATTATGGGAGGTAATCATCTAACCGACATGCCACAAAATCTAAGCTGGTAGGGGTCCAACCTATGAACCCAGTTGAAAGGGTGCTAATACCGTGCCATGGGTACTATCACTGGAAAACCAGGATCACAAGCCTAATTGACGAGTGATACCTAGGTGGAGTCAAGCCTAATCTAACGGGTGACCCTTAGGAGGTAGTCAAGCCTTATCTGATGGGTGACTCTTCATCCTGCGCTTGCTACATTGTTCTAGAGTACAAGGACTTCTGCTAACAACTCTACCTCTTTGACGAGGAACCCTTCATCCCTGTACTCGGTTAGTGCTAAATCCTACTCCCAATTGAATAGACACTAAACTAATTTCTAAACTATACTAGGTGAGATTGAACTATTACTGAATGTGTTGTCTGACTGGACTGAACTAAGTTTAATGAGTCTCGCTGACTGACAAAATACAACTAAGTTCTGAACTTTATACTGAACTAAAACTGTGACTGATTACTCAGTACTACTGCTTATGATGCTACTGAGACTATTCTATAACTACTGTAACTCTAGGTAAGCAACTAAATTTTTGCGTATTGAATACCCCCAGAAATCGATAGCATGAAAAGTAACGCATATCATAAACTTAAAAATCATCACAATGTTCATTTTCTCACGACTCGCTCATAGAGGCATTCCATCAAAAACTTATAAGATATAAGCTTGCACATATGCTAGTATGTCATGATTTTCACATTTAATTCATATGAGCAATTTATCAAGAACTTGGGGAATATAATCTAAGAATATAATACTAAACAACATGTAGGAATCATAATTTCAAATCCCAGTTCGAAAATCAAGGGCTTTTGACATGAATTCACATGATACTACACATATGATAAATAATTTCACATGAAACATGGAATAAACCATAAATTAGAATACAATTAACATCATAATCATGAATACACTCAAATCCCAAATGGAATTCATGAAATCAATTAACTTGTAGTTTAAAAGAGTTTCTTAAACTCCAAGAGTAGAAGAAAACCCTTGAATGAACACTTCACATACCTTGGTACTTGAATTCGTGAAGATTGGTGGTGCGTCCTTGGATCTTTAATTTGAAATTAGATACCTTAGGGTTTGTTCTTGAGAGGATTAGTGAAATTTTGTTAGAAAGACTTAATTACTTGTTTTGGGGATGAATAGGAGTGGGGAAATTGACCTAAATACCCCTCTAGATGTGGAATTAAAAAAGCAAAAATTGCACCTAATGACGAGCAGACTGATGCGCTGCGTCGATGGCATCAACGTGATGGCCAACACACCGCGTCGAGTTCGCGTTGGTTCACTGGAATTGCACTAAAAGCTGGGGGGGAATTATTTGTCGACGCGACGCATTGAGATTTTGTTGACCCACTATTATGGTCACCTAAACTTCATTCAAAAATTCCGAAACTCGCCCAAAATGACCTACTGACATTCCTGATCATGAATAAACCTAAAAATTAATACGTTAACGTCTTAAGGGTTGTGAAATAGGATTGCCACCTTACGAAGGATAAAATACTTCTAAGTATAAACTCTTAGCTGAAATTTCTATGTCTGGGACCTCTTTTCAACCTTTATCGGACTAAGTTAAGCATAGAATTTTGTGGAGTCTTACATAATCAAAAATGACATTGTACTTAACCTGCTTTTTAATCCATTAGGGCTCTCACAACCATAGTTATAAGGCTTACCTACTCATGATTTTAAGAACACACAAAAATTTCATAAATGAAACCATAGGAATGAACTTACAAAAAATAAGAATGAAAACCTGAAATATCAAATTTCTTGTAAAACCTAAAACCAAGAATAATAATTCCAAGATCAATAATGTATCTCAAAACCCAAAACAATGTAAAAAGTATATAAACTGTGTAAACTAATTAAAACATCAGAAAAGTATTTATAGATAATCAGAAAACCTATCCTAAATAGTGTAGGAAATCAGAGTTGGCAACAACCCACGAGACAACCTATGGGGTACAGGTTGTACCTATGGGGCATAAGTAGGTTTATGGAAATCAGAGAAATCTTCAATCTTCAGGACTTTTACTTATGAGGCAACGTATGATTCATAAGTTGTAACTATGCCTCGTAAGTATGGGCGTAAGAATCAGACTTTACTTAACAACTTCAGATTTTTCAGGACCTCAACCTAATTGTCCACCTATGGGCTTGTATGTACTAGTCACGAGCCATAGGTAGGCTCATGGGTATCCTTCTCAGCTACTCTTCATCCTTTTTGCTCATTCTCAACGTTGAACTCTATTTCTTGCAAAATCAACATAAAATCACATCACATCTAATAAGAATACCTAAGTACTTGCAAAATTTTCTTATTTTAAGCATCAAAAGTTGAAATACCCTGGGTTTTGGAACCTTAGAAATTTTTTTGGATTTTTAGATTCTGGACATCATACGAGTTGGGGTAATAGTCATATGGTAGGGTACGGGTAGTATGGTCTAGTCATATATTATCCAGTATAGGGTAATGTTAGATGGTTGAGCTTCTAGAATATGTAGGACTTGGGTGGGAATGAGTCGTATGGTGTTGATGGGTAATATGGTTGGGTTTTCCTTCACTTAATCTGAACTTAGTTAAGTAACTTGGATCTGAGTACAAGTAGCTCACCATGGGTCGTGAGATAGGGTAAGAGTTGTATTGTCCAAATCGTATGTTGGACAGTGTCAACCTATTTTGATTCTATTATGGATATGGGTTAAGGGTACTAGTACTCTTGGATATGGTTTGGCTTGCATGGACGTATGTTGACCAGTATGGGGGTCTAAGGTGAGGCATAAGGTACAAGTAAGGGTACAACTCATACCCAAGGGTAGGGATAGTATGGTAGAGTTGTACCCACCTTCAAAAAGTTAGGCAGTTTAAGTTGGGGGTAATCTAGAGATATTCCCTTATAACTCCTTAGGACCCCACGACCTATATCATAATTGGGATATTATTTACCCTAATATCCTAATATTAAACACTTAGAAACTCTCTTTAATTCTCTCAAAGGCTCATGGGTAAAGGAAGTCTAGGGTCTAATCTAGAGGATCAATTTGGGGCTTGTACAGGTGATTTCTCTCTATCAACTTCAAAATCTAAGGCAAGATACTCTTCCATTATTGTTAATTCAAACTAAAGGCATATATTTTGAATTATTTTCATGGCATGATTATTGTATGGTTTTGGGGTTTTCAAATATATGTTGGGGTTTTGGTATTAAATGTTTGGTTATGGTTTTCCCATGTTTTAATTATGTCATTACATGCTTTAATGGTTGTTTGGACAATTGGTTACATGGGTTGGTTAATTGGTAATTCGATTTTATTTTGGAAACACTATGCCCCCAACATATTTGATAAAATGCCTATGAGAACACTTTTACTATATTGTTCAACATTTAATGGAACTATTGCATGGTATAAATTGTTAATCGAACCCAAAATGGTATAAATGGTTTACATGGTTTGGAATGGTTAAATGGTAAGGTCTTGGTAGTCATGGTTATGGTTAATTGAAAGCCTTATGGGGAACAAGGGAATCCCCTAAGCAAAAACTAAGTCATGAACACACTTGTGGAGTACGTGGGAATCCCAGAGCTACTTAATAATGTAATCAATGGGTACATGGCAATCCCTTCTTTTCTAAAGGGTTGGCTAAGGACATTTCTTACAAGCTATTGTCGGTATGAAGATATCAATACTTATAGCCTGGATAAATAATAAATGGAATGGTGGTTTGGCTATGTGGAAATGTGGTACGACCCGACCGGGGACCTTGTCGTAATGGGCATCCCAAGTCCAACCAGGACTGGGGACCACTTCCTGTTACCCAACCTAATTAACATTAGCGTAACTTTAGTTGGCTGAATATCGAACATATAACATGATAGCATAACTGGACCAGAACTAACCTTGGGATAGGTCTATTCCAAGACCAACCCTACCAAGTCATCCCGTCTACTAAATTGTACCAACCAAACCACCAAGACAAACCAATACCAATGCAAAGGCCATAAACCAGGCCATAACCAAATCAGTTCCAAAACATAACATGATTAATCCAAAAATGAAATACGATGGAACAACTAACAATATCGTCAACTGGTATTAGCCCTAATACCAATACCAATGCCAAGGGTTACACCAATACCACTATTCCAACCCATAGTAGTACCACAAAGCCTCTAACCAAAAGAGTAAGAACATCCTATTAGGACATGACCCCAACCATAGCAAAAACCAATATCCAGAAATAAATCAAAATGTCTAAAAATATCCATACCATGAAATAGAGCCTTCGAAAAAGATGGAAGCTCACCACTTTAATCCAACAGTTGTTACCGAGTCAATCACTATGTAGGAGGAGTTAAACTTTTGGTTCCTGCTTAGCGTGGGTAAACAGCCGCCTGAATACGGGTTAGCAGGTGAACGCTAGTATGAACTTAGGATAATGGTAAAATAATTCCATATGCAAAACCAATTAAAACCATTCATATGCACACAAATCATACATATATATATCCATCCTGGGAAAAGGAATCAGGTTTAGCATTCCATTAAAACCTTTACCTAGGATGTGTAACTTTTTCATCCTAAAATACCCACGGGCTATATGGTTTCATATCCCCCTGTTGAAAGGGCCCCAGTGCATGAAGCTACACGACCAAGAAAGAAAACCTGGGATAACTAGTACATCCCCCAAATATAAAGTATGACATCATGCATACGGTCACTAGGATCAAACCTCACATCAACAAATATAAGTTTCCAGTTTTTGTCCCCATGGGACCTCTACCTTCCACGGCTTTGATATACACCCCACCATTATTGCCTAATTAAAACCATTACCGAGCAACCAACCAATCTATTAACCATTTATTGACCAAGGCCATTAGTAGTGGTATCGTCATACCAATAATACTTGCAAGTTTTGTCTATAGCCAACCATATATAGGGTTAACAGATTCCCTGTACCCTTTATAATTTCTAATTAACCAAAACTGTGGCCACCAAGGACTTTACCATCCATTTAAACCATTCATATCATTTAGGGTTCCATTTCCAAGTTTAAACCGTGCACAATTTTAATTTAAAAACAACTATTATAGTGAAAATATTGTTAAAGGCATTTTATCAAACATGTTGGGACATATTGTTTCCAAAACCAAAGTCCATTACAAAAGTACCATGCCCATGCAACCAATTATCCAAAACCATCATTAATGCATATAAAAGCAAAATTAAAACATGGAAAAACTATAAGCAAACATTTATAACCAATCCCCCCAAATCATATTTAAAACCCAAAATCACAAAACAATAAAATCATGAAAAACATTCATAAAAACCATGCCTTAGTTGGAACTAACAATTAGGGAAGAGAACATTCCTTAATTGACAAAGTAGATGGAGAAAAACCACCACCAAGATCCCTAATTTAGTCCTCTAGTTGAAACCCTAGCTTCCTTGCCCCGAAAGCTCTTAAGAGAATTATAAAGTGTTTAGGAAGAGTTTTTAAGTGTAAATGAATAGAATAATAGGTTAAATAGCCTCCCATAAGAGCAAGAAGACGTCGGGCATTATTAGGGTAAGTAGGGTAATCCCGTCACAGTGGTACGAATGAACCTCACGAGTCATACCCTTTGTTACTAGTGGTATCCACCACTCGTATCCTAAGCCTTAACCCTTGGACCTAACACTGTCCAGTGTACGACTCATCCTACCTAAGTCATATTGATAGCAAACAATTTGTATACCCTTCACCCATATCCCTGGTAAGATGTAATCATAGAAGGTTTGAACACTATCCACCATACGAGTCCTGGGTACGACTCGTACCTTGGTTTACAGCTCCTGGTGAGCCACTCATAATTAGATCCAACTTAATTTACCAAGTCTAAGGTTAAGTGAAGGAGCCAAATAATCTATATCCAGCCATATAATGCATACTACTAAGTCGTACCCATTCCAGTAACCAAAATCTATCCCACCAACCAACACTGGTCAGCATAAGACTGGACCATACCATTTGTACCCAAATATACGAATCTTACCCATGAGTCATATTGGGTCTAGAGACAAAAATTCTAAGAAATTTTCTAAGGTACAGAAACCAGGGTATTTCAAAATGGTTTTAATTGGGAAATAATGGCGGGGTCTTAGGTACAGATCGTAGGTTGATATTTAGATATCCAAATTCTTCTTTAGATTCCCACTACTCAACTTACATATCATATATTGGACTTACAACTTGTAGGTTGAGTCGCAGGTCCACTTACCTGGACTTTCCTGAAATTTTGTAATTTTTACCATTCTCCAGTTATATCTCCATGCTTCCTATCCTAGAAAAAAAACAATGTGAACACTAAAATATTGGATTGCCTCCAAAGCAACGCGTGATTTAATTTTGCGGCACGATGTTCCTATAATTGATACTCAGACTTCACCAACAAGCCGATTGGTTGCCTCTTATGCAGCACCTAATTTAATGTCATGAAACAACTCAGCTACCTTGGCTACTTAGACTTCACCTAGGCTAACATTCTCACATACTTTCAACTTCTCAATGCAACTCATGTAATGCTTAAAGGATGCTCGTTCACCCGAATAGGGCATCCCTATCTCGTTGAAGTTTAATCATACCATATGGGGATACTCTTACTATGGTGAATGGTCTAGACCATCTTGACATCTATAAGTCAAAGTATCCCAACGATACCCATATCTAGTTGTCATGATCCGAACTAGGGCCTAGCCGTGACGAGCATCTCAATTCCCACATGGACCAGAGACCACCCCTTTGTACATAACCAAACAACTCAATATTATTGATGTCGATGAATTCCAACCATATAAAAAGATAAATTTGAAGAATAAAAGATATTTCTATAATCAATAATAAATTACTAGTCAAAATAACTGACCGACATCACCGAAGTCCACAGTAATGCAACAAATCCTTCTAAACAAAAAACCAAAACCGGTCTTGGTCGAGATATGTCCCCAACTCTAACAGATGATAATGACAACAAAAATGAAATGTTAGTGATAGTAAAATGTAAAATCTAATCTATGATAAGAACTAATGAAATTCTAAGTCTTCCAAAGTATGGAAGCTCACCACTTCACTATAATGAACCGACAAACCGAGCCGATCAACTAACTATGTGAAGGAAAAGTAAAAGAATTCTCAGCACCTACATCAAATGGGGATACATCATTTGTAGAAGGTTAGTAGGGTGAACACTAGCGTGAAACTCTAGGATAGGAATAACATAATGTCATGATCAACAGTTTCAAATCAAACTCTGGGAAAGGGATCAATGCTTAACATGAACATTTAAAACATTAACATGGTTTTGTACCTTAAATTTCGTAGTATAATAGTACCCATAGGCTATACGATCCCCAGATTTTACTCCGTGGTCGGGCCCCAGTGCGTGCAGCTGCATGAATCAGAGAAATATCATATATATATAAATATATATATATATGTTTGGGGGACTTTAACCTCCCAAGAACATACTAAGGTGACTTAAACAGCCTATCATGTAATGTAGTATGGGGGACTCTAACCTCTCAATCATGTAATAGTGATAGTAAGGTGGACTCAAACCACCTGGCCATAAGCAAAATGGGACTCTAACCCCAAGCCATTCTGACCCCCGCACTGTCTAGTGCAGTTTCCAGTGTTAGTCCCTTAGGACCGCAACTTTCACGACTAGCTACACAACCCTCTTTTACGCCTTATTAAATATTTAACACGCATTCCCATTCATTGAACCATATTTCACATAAAACATCTTGTGTACCAAAATAATTACATTACTTGGGGAAAGTCACAACCCCCTTGGTTCAATTATATAATATCTTATGAAAACACAAAACCCACAAGGTTCAATTCAAAACCACCATGCCTCATTATCTTTTCACATTATGCAAAACTTCAAGAATAGTTCAATATGCATACTTTTCATAATCAAACAATTTTCACAATATGGGGTTGAGGTCATAACTACTTCAAAAGTCACAAGTTTGGGGAAAATCATAATTCCCTAGTTCATTCATATGCCCATGCTCCCACAAGCTCAAAACCAAAATTAAAGAGTGCATAATCACATGTAAACCATGGGAAACATTGTTCAATCAATAAGTATTAAAAACCCTAAACCCTTGTTTCAAAACCAACATTAATAGCTCATGATCAATACTTTAAAAATATATGCTTTTAACAAATTAAAAATGAGGGAAGAGTAATATGCCAAAAATACCAAGTTTCAAGAAAAGAATTCAACCCTTGAGCCTTTGAATGGCCTACTTCTTGGAAACCCTAAGTATGGCCACTTGAGACAATTTGAGAGTGCTTGGAAGTTTTTGAGTATGATAAGAATGAAAAATAACCCCCCCAAGTGATTTATGAATGTGGGATTTTAATTGGGCGAGAAGGGAATTGTCCTAAGTGCACTTAATTTAAAAGCTGAAATTTAGTCATCAATGACTATGGGTCACTATACGACTCGTATAGACTCATTATGACTCTTCACCCTGATTTATAGCCAAGATAGTTACCAGGACACCCACACATTTTTAACCCTATGACGCAACTGGTACCACTTGTAATAGGGCCCTATGGTCCAGTTATTGTCAATGCAGAACCCAATAGGGTAAACACTGGACATCCTATGATTTGCACCCAATGATTCATAACAATTCCTTATGACTCTTAGTGAGTCACTCATACTCAGAGCAGAACCTTGCTATATACTTACTGATTTGGTTACGATTGGGTCCCTTGTCCCAGTCAAAATTCCTTACGACTTATATCCCTAAGTCATACTTAAGACAACAACTCAAGAACCATTCACTGGACGCCTTATGACTAGGGTCATATGACCTATCAAGACACCCTATGACTCTGTAACGCCCCATGTCTGTACCCCAAATGCTAAACATTGCTCATAATCCCATAAGACAACAATCTAACACATGGCTGGTACCTGCAGCAATAACTAAAGAGTAATACTGCAATTTTGCAGAAATTAGGTGGAAAATATTCAATAATTTTCAATACTATAATAAAACTGAATATGGTATAACAATACTAAAATTGAAAACATCTATCTGAAAATACTCTAGTCTTACAAGCCTCTAAATTGTTTGAAATATGGAGTTGATGGGACCAGTTCCCAACTAACCCCGGCTACTTAAATAAACTAAAATGCTAAAATAGTAATCATTCCCTCAAACTATGACGACTCACCACTAAATCTGACTATTGAAGTTCTGAACTGCTAAGGTTGTTCGGGAGCCCGTGTGTTTGAGCCTATGATATAAAATATCATAGCCCAAGAGAAAAGTATGCGTCAGTACTTTGAATGTACTGGTATGTTAAGTGAAGTTAGTTGAAATGCATGGGTTCATAGGCAAGAATAATACTAACTAAATGTCATGAATATAACTGAATAAGAGAACATGCATGGATACGTAAACTATAACTGAGATCATGATAACACTGAATACTGAGTCTGAATACTGATTAACTTATATTTATGTATACTAATACTGAATTACTGATTACTGAATGAGTGTATCTGATAGTCTTGATTCTGTGGAACTATACTGAGTTCCATACTAAAATGAGTGACTGTATCTGACAGTCCTGAATCTGTAGAACTAAACTGAGTTCTATTATGAGACTAAAATGAAAACTAAGACTATAGGAGGTAATAATCTAACCAATATGCCCCTCTCTGATATGATTGGGGTCCAACCTGTAACCCCAATTGGAAGGGTGTCAGTACCATACCATAGGTATAGACAAGTTATGTCACCCTCATCTAGTAGGTGCTCTGAACGAGAATGGTGGTACACTCAACTGGCAATTAGGTTACCTCATCAACCCTCAACTGGCAGGTTCATATCTCAACCTACGTTAGCTATGTAGTTCTAGAACACACGTACTTCTTCTAAGGATCATACCCTCTATTAGCAGGTGAGTCCCCATCCTTAGGTTCACTCGATACTGAATCCTACACCTAACTGAATAAACCCTGGAATGATTTCTAAACTATTCTAAGATAGACTAAACTATTACTGACCATACTATTTAACTGAACTGAACTGCGTTCACTGAGTTTCATGGACTAATGGAATACTACTGAATTATGCTAACTGAATGAGTACTACTAGTTTCCTTGCATTCTGTAACTGGCTAAATTCTACAGATTATGACATGGGTGAATACTATAATATAACTGACACTGGCTTTAGGCATACAACTATATTGTCAAGTATTAAATACTCCCAAGACTCAATAGTATGAAAAACAAATCACTTCATGACTTTAGTAGCATAATGGTACTAGCTTACTAACAATACATTTACTTAGGCATTTCTGTCAAACACTTGATATATATTGGGCATGTGAAAGATTAAATTCACATAATAGCATGTTATGCTTAGGCTAGTCAATTCACATCGGCATTTTGAGAAATACTTGAGAAGCATGGGTATTTTGCATATCAATACACATGTCGTACTATCATGAAATCTACATTCATCTTGCAACTCAAGAGTTAACATGAAGTTCACAAAGTTCAATTCACAATAAACTACTTTGCATGAAACTTAGGATAAATCATAGAGTTAGATCACCATTAACATCATAATCATGAATACATTCAAAGATCCAATAAGAAATCCATAAAATCAGTTAACTTAAATTTTAAAAGAGTTTCTTGGACTCCAAGGGTGGAAGGAACCTTTGGATAAACACTTGACATACCTTAGTGCCTGAATTCTAAAAGATTGGTGGTGGTTTCTTGAGTTCTTGATTTGAAATTGATGCCCCTAGGGTTTTTGTTCTTGAGAAATTTGACAGTAATGAATGAATTTAGCCTCTAAAGAAGCTTAATATAGTGTTTTGGGGGCTGATAAATGTGGGAAAAAGACCCTATTACCCCTGAGGATGCCGTTTTTTAATGACTAAAAATCAAAATGTCGATGCACAGACCGGTGCATCGCATCATTGGCATCGGTAATGGCCAATGCATCGCATCGAGTCTATGTTAGTTCATTGGAAATTGCCACTGGATCCAAAGAAAAATATTAATCAATGTGATGGCCACCGTGCCGCGCTGAGATCGTGTCGATCCACTATTTTGGATTCCCAAACATGGTTCAAACGAGGTTTAAAAAATCCAAAACTCATTCGGGAACACCTACTGACATTCTTGATCATAAATCAATCTAAATATCGATACTCTAAGGTTATAAGAGTTGTGAAATGGAGTTTCCAACTTGTGAAGGATAAACTAATACTAAGTCTGAATACTTAGATAGAATTTTCTATGGTTGGGACCCCTTAGCAATCTTGAAAGACTGAGTTAAGCTTAGTATTTTGTGGGGTCTTACAATATCTCTCCCTTAGGAATATTCATCCTCGAATGAGACTGATTAAACTGAGAATACTGATAGATTAGACTTAGACACTGAACATGCATAACTGAAGCATGATTTCATGACTAAAATTATTGATATACTAAATTATCATACTAAATATACATATCTAATGCATGAGTGTATAGCTGAACATGATTCATGCATGCATGATTGGAATTACTGATAAGCTGTGTTTATATGCTAAACATGCATGTTTGATGCATGAGTACATGGCTGAACTAATTTGTGAATACATGACTGAGTATATAATATTAATTGATACCAAGTTGGTAGCTATATCAGAGCATGAGATTGAATAATTCAAAGAAAAACTATTACCTTGGGCTGAGTCTGAGTTTGTGGAGAAGAAGTGAGGTTACTTCGTCTGCATATCTACTTCTTCCCACCAAGTAGCTCCCTCAACTGATTGATTCCGCTAAAGAACTTTGACAAGAGGCACTTCTTTGTTCCTTAGTCTGTGAATCTCATAATCAAAGATTTTGATAGGAGTCTCTTCATAAGAGAGGTTGTTCTGAATATCTACACCCTCTATAGGGACTATGACTGTTGGGCCACCTATGCATTTCTTATGCAAGGAGACATTGAACATTGGTTGCACTAAAGCTAAATCTGAAGGCAACTCAAGCTCGTAAGCTACCTTTCCAAAATGACTGAGAATTTAGTAAGGACCGACATATCAGGAACTGAGTTTCCCCTTCTTGTCAAACCTCTTCACTTCTTTCATAGGAGTGATTTTCAAATGCACATAATCACCAATCTCGAATGCAAGATACTTTCTGCATACATCTACGTATGATTTTTTTCATCTCTGAGCTATCTTAAGCCTTTCCCTAATCAACTAAAATTTCCCTATGGTATCAAATACCAAGTTAGGCCGTACTACTACGGCCTCATCCACTTCAAGCCAACAAATGGGAGATCTACAACTCCACCTATAAAGTTCCTCGAACGAAGCCATTTGAATGCGAAATGATAGTTATTGTTATATGCGAATTCAATAAAAGGCAAGTGGTCATCCCAACTACCTTTAAAGTCTATCGCACACGCTCGCAGCATATCTTTTAAAGTCTAAATGGTCATTTTTACTTGACCATCTGTCTAAGGATGAAAGGTTGTAATGAGGTAAACTCGAGTACCAAGACCCTTTAGGAACACCTTCCAGAAATGAGAGGTGAACTAGGTACCTCTATTTAAGATAACAGATAACGGAACATCGTGGAATCTGACCAACTCCCTGATATAGAGTTTGGCATAATCCTCAGCTGAATAAGATGTATGGATTGGAAGGAAATGAGCTGATTTGGTCATCCTATCTATAACAACCCTAACTGAATCATGTTGGCGATGAGTATGAGGCAAATCTGTCACAATGTACATATTTACTTCATCCTACTTCTTGGTGGGAATACTGAACTCCTGCATGGACCCATTTGGCTTCTGATGCTCGGTCTTAACTTGCTAATATGTTGAGCACTTAGCCACAAACTCTGTAATGTCTTTCTTCATCCCACTCTACCAATAGATCTCCCGCAAATCATGGTACATCTTAGTGGCCCCTGGATGAATAGAGTAGCGCACACTATGTTCTTCTTTAATAATTCGCTATCTCAAATCATCTACACTTGTCACACATAGCTGTCCCTGGCAGCACAACACACCATCTCCCCCTTGGGAAAAGACCTATACTTTTTGATCGCTGGCTGATTCCTTTAACTTAACTAGACTGGGATCCTTATCCTACTTTTACTTCACCTTGGAATCTAGGGATAATTCTGAACAACTCTATACCTATACACTACCTTCTAATGAATCGACTAAGCAAACCTCTAGTCGAGCAAGCTGATGAAATTTCTGACCTAACTTATTCTTACCATCCTCCACATGAGCAACACTACCCATAGTCATCCTACTGAGAGTATCATCCACTAGATTGTCTTTACCCAGATGATACAGGATGCTTATGTCATAGTCTTTCAACAACTCCAACCACCTTCTCTAACGGAGGTTTTAATCTATCTGAGAGAATACATACTGCAGCCTTTTATAGTTTATGAACACATTAACATGCACACCATATAAATAGTTCCTCTAAATCTTTAAGGCAAATACTACTGCTGCTAACTCAAGATCATGAATAGGATAGTTATTTTTGTGGGGCTTAAGTTGTCTAGAGGCATAGGCTATGACCTTACCTGTCTGAGTCAATACACAC
Organism: Capsicum annuum; assembly: GCF_002878395.1. Lineage (NCBI taxonomy): Eukaryota > Viridiplantae > Streptophyta > Magnoliopsida > Solanales > Solanaceae > Capsicum > Capsicum annuum. The sequence goes on from NC_061116.1 coordinate 16,081,931, forward strand.
CTCAAGCCAACTCTAGAGGTATCAGATTATACCACAAACCCATCTATGCCATCTGGTAGGGTCAAAACTAGAGCTGTAGAGATATGAGTCTTCAACTCCTACAAACTCTTCTCACAAGAATCTGACCACCGAAATTTGACTTTCTTCTGAGTCAATCTGGACATTGGGGATGAAATAGATAAAAATCCCTCCAATAACCATTGGTAATAGCTAGCCAAGACCAAGAAACTCTTGATATCTGATGGAGAGATGGTTCTAGGCCAGTTTTTCACTACTTTAGTCTTTTCGGGATGAACTCTAATAACATTATTGAAAACGATATGGCCAAGGAAAGCTACTGACCTTAGCCAAAATTTGCACTTGCCAAATTTGGTGAATAGCTGATGGTTTCTGAGAGTCTACAATACTATTCTGAGATGGTTATCATGATCATGCTCACTGTGGGAGTAGACAAGAATGTCATCTATGAAGACTATGATGAACATGTCTAAGTACTACTTAAACACATCGTTCATCAATTCTATGAAGGTTGCAGGGAATTGGTAAGACCAAAGGACATGTCTAACAATTTGAAGTGACCATATCGAGTTCTGAAAGCTATCTTCGGGATGTCACATTCTGTAACTATGACCTGATGATAGCTTGATCTTAGTTCTATCATAGAAAAGTAACTGGCACCCTGAAGTTGGTCAAACAAGTCATCGATTTGGGGAAGTGGATATTTGTTCTTGACTACGACTGTATTTAGCTGATAGTAGTCAATACACATTCCGAGATAATGTAATACCCCAAAAAAATTTTTTCGTTAGAATTTTGTGCATAAACGTGTTGGGTTCTACCTTCTAGAATGAATTATAAATTTTATGTGCGGAATTTCTTAGATTTTGATCCACCATTGCGTAGAGTATCGAATAAGCATTTCAAAGATATGTGGATCATCCAAAATGTACACCCGAGCGATGAGTTATGAATATTCCAATTGTACCATGAATAGTAGTGGACAGTAAAACGTGCAGGAAAAAAAATACTGCAGCCAGGTTAATTTTAGGGTCAACTTCAAATGATCATAAATCCTTGTACATAATGATCTTGGTGCGATATTATATATCAACGGAAATCTCTGAGAGTCCTCTTTCCAATGAAATTGGTTCCATCCAATTTGCTCATCGAAGCAAAAAGTTATGGTCGATCTACTTCAAGCTATCAAAACAGTCCACCAAAGTACAGATTTGACATTTTTTTTAATTTTTAAGGGCATTTTGGTCCTTTCCCTTTTCCCATTCTATATATATATATAATATATGCATATGTGTAATGTGTATATATGTATACCCCTTGGATGAAGGACCATTATTTTCTTTCATTTCTTCCTTCTCTTTCTCTCTAAAATATTAAGAAGCCTAGGGTTCCAATTTTCCTTCCTCGAAAATTCAATTTCTACTTTGAGAAACCAAGAACAAGTTTAAGGAATCCTTGAAAATCGTTGTTCCAGGTATGCAAGTGTTTATCTATGGGCTCCTTTCGTCCATAGAGCCCTTAAATCCTTTTTCAAAGGCTCAAGATACATGTGTGTGTATATATATATATATATATATATGATTATATTTCTAAATTTTCATTGTGTATATATGTAGTATTCACATGATTGTTGAAATATATGTGTGGGATGATTATGTGTGTTGGTTGAAGTATGTGTGTAGTATTTGTGTGATGGTTGGTGATTATGTTGTTGAAGTTGATGACATCCAAGAAGGGATCTTTGTATGTTTGTGGAAACTATGGTGGTGTGTGATGTATAAATATATGAAATGGGTGATTGAATACTTGTAATCTTGATGAATCCAACTATGCCTAAGAAGTGCATGTAAGGTGTTTGTGAAAATACCTAATAGACTAGAGATTTTATTTTTATAACATAATAGGTCCAAAATTAATTGATTATGAATATATGATGATTTAAATTGTTAAGCCTTGATTTATACTATTATTCCATTATTTCCTTGTTATGACTTGATAATTGTTACTGGGAATTATATATCCCTACTATTGATTGATATGTCAAATATTTTTTAAATGTGCGTTGGATTGTGAATTGAGAAATGTGGATGTTGAAGTTGAAGGATGATGGTGTTGTGGTGCATGAAATTGAGCATTAAACCTATGTCCTAAATTGTGCATGTAAGGTGATTGCTAAAATGCCTATGTGAAGAATAATTAAGTACTTGACATGTTTGTTATCCAAATTATGATTTCATGCCATATCAATATGCTTAACTTATGTCTACCATATGTTTGACAATATATTTAAGAGAATAGGAAACTATGCATTGTGGTTCATTAGGTCTTAAAAGTTAAATTCACACTTTGTTCCTATGGATAGTTGATTTCCTTGAATTTGTGGTGCGTTGTGGGTGTATGATAGAATGCCATGATGAATTGTTGAGGTAACTATGATGTTTGTATGTAGTATTTGTTGTGGACCCAAAGCATGCTCCCCACGTGTTCGATTGGATGCTTATATGATGAAATGAGGCCATTTGATTTGTTAAGTTTAAAGTCCTCAATTATGTGTTGCGTATGATGGCCTATGAGCATGTTGTGTATGAATTATCTATCTTATGTTACTTTATGATATTGTGTGCTAGGGGTACGTATGCCCGAAATATTCTGTTGGTCTAGAGCCGAGTTAGTTTCATGGTAATCTCAATCGAGCGATGAACAATGAACTCCCGATTAGTTTCAAAACTTGGGGAAAACTCAGTAATCTTGGAAATCATTCTATATCGAATACTTGGGCCATGAAGCTCGAAAATCTTACATATCAATTCAGTCCGTTATAGACCTCTGTACATTTTGTGAGATATTAAGCTTATCTTAAAAGTAAGTGACATTTAGAAATACTCCATCAGAGAACGGAATCAAGCGAACTCTGTTATATTGATAAAGTATCATAATGTGAGAACAGATTCAGTTTAATTCAGTACAGTTAAGAATCAGTTAAGTGCCTTTTAGTTGGGAGTAAAATTCAGTATCGACCGAGCTAAGGATAGGAACATTCCTACGAGTTGAGGGTTTGATTCCTGGTAGCAATCCTTATGCTCCAGAACTACATCGCCAGCATAGGTTGAGACATCTATCCTGCGAGTAGAGGGTTAGATGAGGTGGTTATCCTGCGAGTAGAGGGTCCTACCATTCTTGTTTGAGGTCCTAATAGTAGAGGGTCCTATGCATTTGTCTTTACTGGTGGCGCGGTATTGACACCCTTCCAGCTGGGGTACAGGTTGGATCCCACTTGTGGTAAGTGGGGCATGTCGGTTAAATGATCACTCCCACAGTTTCAGTAATAGTCTCAGAAAAGAACTCAGTTAATGTGCCGAAGTTGAGGCTGTCACATACAGGCCTCCTAGTATTGCTATCATTATCATTGAGTAGAGAGACTTTCTGCAAGATGAGGGTTGATCTCAGATTCAGTTGTTCAGTGTTCCAGAGTTGGTGAATTTGAATATCAAATATCAGTTATCTGATTTCTCAGTATGGATAAGTACAGATGTCAGCTCTAGTAGCTTCAGATACTCAGTATCTTATTGTCAGTATTATTATTTTCTGGTTTCAGTGTTCTAAATGGAACATTCGGTGGCATGATGATTTCAGTTGTACTTTATGCATTCATGGGTGTATTATTGATCAGACATGTTTCAAAATTAGTAACTACAGAGTTTTTCTATATATTTATTCCAGCGAATACATATTATTCAAATTGCTATGTTTATGCATAAGCCTTAAATTTCACCTTACCCTATCCTTGCATACTCGGTACATTCTTTGTACTGATGCATTTGGACTATGGTGTTTTCCCCACCATAGGTTCAGAAGAGCGAGATTCAGAGTATATTTAGCTGTTAGATCTTGTAGCAGTGGGTGTAGCAGTGAGTCCTCATCATTCGAGTATATTCTATTTTAGTATTTTGATGATTTTAGTAGACGAAGTTAGTTGGGGAATTGTCCCTTCAACTCCACAGTTCATACAGTGCAGAGGCTTTTCAGATAGATGTATTGATATTTAGTTTTTAGTACTGTATATTTAGATGTTTGAACCTTATGGCTAGATTTAGCCAGTTTCTGCATTTATCGTATTATATTATGCAGTGAACAGATACGGATATCAGTGAAGGGTTAGCTTGTGGTCCCTCGGGGTCACGAGCACCGTGTGGCGTTCCGATTCATGGGAATCGGGGCGCTATAAATAACCATCTTTCTTATGCACAAATAAAACTAGTGCGCCCCACGAGGACACACTGGTCTAATAAATCCCTTATCTAGGAGATATTTTAACTTTTCTTTTAATTCTGTGAGTTCTGCTGGAGCCATTATATATGGTGGAATAGATATGGGATGAGTGTCTAGAAGAAGGTCTATTTTGAAGGTGATTACCCTCTCGGGAGGAACTCCGAGAAGATCTTCGGGGAACACATCTGGGAATTCACATGCTACTGACACTGATTAAAGAGTAGGGGTTTCTGAACTAGATTCCTGGACTCGAACGAGATTGTAGACATATCCCTTAGATATCATTTTTCTCACCCGAAGGTAAGAAATAAGTTGAACCCTAAGTGCAGAAGTACTACCCTTCCACTCAAGGACGAGTTCATTCAGAAATTGAAATTAGACAATTCTATTTCTGCAGTCGACTGAGGCATAGCAGGAATGAAGCCAATCCATGCCTAGAATTATATCAAAATCAGTGATCTCTAATTCGACTAAGTCTGCTGAAGTGAATTTATGAGATATCATAATCTGACAGTTCTTGTATACCTTCTGGGCTATAATAGATTTACCCACTAGGGTAGAGACTAAGAACGACTCTGCTAGAATTTTGGGACTGACTCCAAAATCAATGGCTATATATGGAGTAACAAAGGACAATGAAGCTCCTGGATCTAGTAAAGCATAAACATGTAAATGGAAAACTTGTAACGTACCAGTGACCATAATAGGAGAACTTTCCTAATCCTGTCAGGACTGAAAAGCATAGAGTCTGTTTGGACGCTGCACATTAGTAGCACTGGCAGTGGCACCCTGTTAATTCGAGTGACTGGACTGAGCTAGGGGATGGTTATACTGACCCTGAGAACCTGACTGGGGACAATCTCTAACTCTATAGCCTGGCTTTCCACACCCAAAACACATATCATTGCCCGTTCTGCAGATACCCTTGTGATTTTTGCCATATATCTGACAAAGGGGATTGGTTCGGGCGCTCCTGACACTTCTCTGGGGTTTAGGGCCTGGTTCCCTATTTCTGTTGTCGCCTTTGAATTTTGGCACTGGAGCACTGGCTGAGGATGGAGCTAGAACTGAGGATTTCGGGCAGAACTGAGAATGATTCCCACCCTCTGACTTTGGCTAAACGAAGTTTAAACTACCTTTTCTTGCTCTCTTGTTCTCCCTCTCCTTATCCCTATTATTAGCCTCTTCTATCTGCTGAGCATGGAACATGATCTTGGATATTTCCATCTCCTTAATCAACATTGCGGTCCTACACTCCTTGACCACACTATTAGACACGCCAGACAAATACTTACTCATCTTACATCTGCTATCTGCTACCACATAAGGAGAGTATCTAGCTAATTGAGTAAACTTGAGAGAATACTCTTTCACTGTAATATTTCCCTGCTTCAAATTTATAAACTCCAAAACCTTTAATTCTCTCAACTCCAATGGGAAGAACCTATCCAGAAAAGCAGTGGCAAACTTCTCCCATTCTATGGGCCCTTCATCTAGGGCCCTTTTTACTTTCCACTATTTAAACCATGAGTGGGCCACATACTGCAACTGATATGGGACCAACTAGCGCTGTCAATAGCAGTTACTCCCATATTTTCTATAACTTTCTGTACTTGATCAAAAAACTCCTGAGGGTCCTCATCTGACTTAGACCCAGTAAAAGATAGAGGGTTCATTCAGGTGAAATCCCGAATCTTGGCTGCAGCAGTATTGGCCACTGGGTTGGCCAGAACAGCAGCTAGACATTTATTCTGGGCTGCCACAAAATGAGCTAGGGTGGTGAAAGCTACTCTAAACTCAACGTAAGAGACATGTTCGTCCTGAGGGTCTGGCTGGACGGGCTAGGGTTCTGGATGGTCTCCCGTTCCTCTTCCCTTAGTCCTCTTTGAAGGCATATTCTATGAACATAAGAGAAATTTGGATTAGATAGGGAGTTTAACTAGAGCTCATGCTCACTCACACGACAAGAATATTGAAAAAAGGGAAACTTTTCCTAAAACACCTCGCAGCCTCCTATCCATAAGTGTGGCGCTCTACACACCCAGATATAAGACTCTACTAGATGCGGCTTTGAGACTTGCTAGGACTCTATTGAACCTTAGGCTATAATACCAAGTTTTTAACGCCCCGAGTCTATAGCTCGGACACTACACGGTGCTCATAATCCCAAAGGACCACAAACTAACCCATAACTTGTACCTGCTGCAATAACTAAATAGAAATACTATAATTATGTAGAAATTAGGTAAAATACATGCCATAAGGTTCAATACTGTAGTAAAATTGAATACGGTATAACAATACCAAAACTAAAGACATCTGTCTGAAAATACTCTAGTCTGAAAAGCCTCTAAACTGTCTGAAATGTGGAGTTGATGGGACAAGTCCCCAACTAAGTCCAGCTACTGAAATAAACTGAAATGCTGAAACAATAATTATGTCCTCGAACTATGAGGACTCACCACTAACTCTAACTGCTGAAGTTCTGAACTGCTAAGGGTGCTCGAGAGTCCGTACGTCTGAACCTATGATATAAAATATCATAGCGCAAGAGAAAAGTATGTGTCATTAATTTGAATGTTCTAGTATTCTAAGTGAGGTAGGCTGAAATGAATGGGTTGATAGGCATCAACAATACTGACTGAATTGCATGAATATAACTGAATGAGAGTACATATATGGATATGTAAACAGTAACTGAGATCGTGATAACACTGAATACTGAGTTTGAATACTGATTAACTGATGTCTGAGTATACTGATACCAAATTACTTCTAACTGAATGACTGAATCTGACAGTCTTGATTATGTGGAACTATACTGAGTTTCGTACTAAATTGAGTTACTGTATTTGACAATCCTGAATCTGTAGAACTGAAATGAGTTTTATTCTAAGATTAGAACTGAAGTTAAGATTGTGGGAGGTAATCATCTAATAGACAAACCCCATCTAAACTTATTGGGGTCCAACCTATAACCTCAGCTGGAAGGATGTAAGTACTGCACCACGAGTAAAGACAAGTTGAGTCACCCTCATCTGGAAGGTGCTCTAAATGAGAATGGTGGCACCCTCAACTAGTAGGTAGATCACCTTATCAATCCTCAACTGGCAGGTTGATGTCTCAACCTACGCTGGCTAAATAGTTCTGGAACAAAAGGACAACATCTAAGATCACACCCTCTACTGGCATGTGAATCCTCATCCTTAGGTTCACTCGGTGCTGAATCCTACTCCCAATGGAATAGACCCTGGACTAATTTTTAAAATGTTCTCAACTGGACTAAACTGTTACTGATCATGCTGTTTAACTTAACTGAACTAAGTACACTGAGTTCTGTGGACTGACAGAATATTACTGAATTTTCTTAACTGACTGAGTATTACTGAGTTTCCCTGAGTTCTATAACTGATTGAATTCTACTGATTGTAACATGGATGAATACTATTCTGTAACTGAGACTGGATCTAGTCATGTAGCTAAATTGTTGGGTATTAAATACCCCTAGGACTCAATAGCATGAAAAGCAAATCACTGCATGACTTTCGTAGCTTAATGGTACTAGCTTACTAACAATACATTCACTTAGTCATTTCTATCAAACACTTGATATACATTGGACATGTGCAAGATTAAATTCACATAATAGCATGTTATGCTTAGGTTAGTCAATTCACACAGGAATTTTGACAAGCACTTGAGAAGCATGGGTATTTCACATATCAATACATATGTAGTGCTATAATGAAATCTACATCCATCTTACAACTCAAGAGTTTAACATGAAGTTCACAAACTTCAATTCACAATTAACTAGTTTGCATAAAACTTGGGACAAATCATGGAGTTAGATAACGATTAACATCATAATCATGAATACATTCAAAGATCCAACAAAAAATCCATGAAATCAATTAACTTAAATTTTAAAAGATTTTCTTGTACTCCAAGGGTGGAAGGAACCCTTGGATGAACACTTGACATACCTTCGTGCCTGAATTCTTAAAGATTGGTGGTGGTTTCATGAGTTCTTGCTTTGAAATTGATCCCCCTAGGGTTTCTGTCCTTGAGAAATTTGATAGTAATGAAAGAATTTATCCTCTAAAAGGGCTTAATCTCGTGTTTTGAGGGTTAATAAACGTGGGAAAAGACCCTATTACCTATGAGGACGTAGCTTTTCAATGACTAAAAACCAAACTGTCGATGCACAGACCGACGCACTGCATCATTGGCATCGACACGATGGCAAACGCACCGTGTCGAGTCCGCATTGATTCTATGGGAATAGCCATTGGAGCTAAGGTAAAAATATTGATCGACATGATGGCCGATGCGCTGCACTGAGATCACATCGATGCACTATTTTAGATTCCCAAACATTGTTCAAACGAGGTTTGAAAAATCTGTAACTCGTCCGGGAACACCTACTGACATTCCTGATCATGAATCAATCTAAAGATCAATACTTTAAGGTCATAAAAGTCCTGAAATAGAGTTGCCAACTTATGAAGGCCAAAATAATACTAAGTCTAAATACTTAGTTTCTAAGTCTAGGACCCCTTAGCAAGCTTAAAAGACTGAGTTCAGCTTACGATTTTGCGGGGTCTGACAGACTCATAGGAGGATTTGTAGTCAAGATAGTGAGGATATAATTTAAGAAAATTTTTAAGGAGCAAAAACCCTGGCCATTACATACTCCCCCCACCCCCACCCCCGTAGGACCATTCATCCTCAAATGATAGGACAAGCCATTTATTAGCACTATTTGACTCCAAACACCACAACACTTACCTATAAAATAGAAAATAAAGACACCAAGGAAATCATAATTTCCTTTGCCAAATATAAAAAAATAAGAATGTTAAGGAATACACATACCTCATGCATGATTAATTTGAATGGGAAACAAGAACGGATATTTGGACTTCATGTCCTCCTCAGCTTCTCAAGTAGCTTCCTCAACATATTGGTTCTTCCAAAGAACCTTCACCGAAGCCACATCCTTAGTCCGCAATCGATGACTTGTCGATCCAAAATATCAACCGGAACATCCTTGTAGGACAAGGAATCCAAAATACCACCTCCTCTAATGGAATAACCATCGAAGGATCGCCCACACAATATCTCAACATAAAAACATGAAACACCGAATGAATGGAGCTGAAGCTAAAAGGCAAATCCAAATCGTAAATGATATTACCAACCCTCTTCACAATCAAGTACGGAGCGTCATAATAGGGACTGAGCTTCCCCTTCTTACCAAACCGCATCAGTTTCTTCATGGGAGACACCTTTAAGAATACCCAATCATCAACATTGAACTCCAACCCCCTCCGCTTTACATCCGTATGGGACTTTTGGAGAATTTGGGCGGCCTTAAGTCTATCCTGAATTACCTTTACCTTTGCCAGGGCCAAAAATCTTACTTTCACAAATTTAGAGTGATAATTGTTATTGTAGGCAAATTCTATGAGAGGCAAGTTGTCAACCCAACTACCACCAAAATAAAAGACATAATCCTAAAGCATATCTTACAAGGCCTGAATTATCCTTTTCACTTGCCCCTCCATCTACGGAAGGAAACTGGTACTAAGGGCTACCCTACTCCCCATACCTCGTAGAAATGACCTCCAAAAGAGAGATAATAATTGGTACCTTGGTCAGATATGATGGAAACTGGAGTACCATGCAACTTCACAATCTCCTCGATGAACGTCTTGGCATAATCCTAAGAAGAGAAATTAGCCTTCACTCGCAAGAAGTGAGCAGACTTAGTCATCCTATCCACGATGACCCAAAGCAAATCAAATTATTGGCGGGACCGTGGAAGACCTATAATGAAATCCATATTAATTATTTCCTATTTCCCTACCGATAGCTTAATCTCTTAAGTCAATCCACCGGGCCTCAAGTGCTCCACCATCACTTGCCGATATACCATGCACTTAGCTACAAAATTGGCCACATCCCATCTCATATTGTTCCACCAATAAATCTCATTAAGATCATGATACACTTTTGTTGAACTAGGATGAATAGTATAACACGACTCATAAGCTTCGACCAAAATTCTTTCTCGCAACCCATCAACATCGGGAACACATAGTCTACCCTGGTACCTCAAGATGCCATCACCACTAATCTCAAAAACCATCACCTTCTGCCTGCCTACATCATTCTTGATTTGCATCGAAATAAGATCTAATATTTACTTCTCCTTCACTTCAGCACCAAGACATGACTTTACCACCTCTTGAACAATCATGCCACCATCCTCGGAATCTAAGGGACAAACTCCTAGATTAGCCAAATGGTAAATATCCTTCCCCAAATCCCTCCTCGCCTTATCCACATCGGACAACTTCCCATGGGTAACCTGTTAAGAGTATCAACAACTACATTTTCTTTACCTGGATGATAGTGTAGAAGCATGTCATAGTCCTTGAGCAACTCAAGCCATCTCCTTTCCTTGAGATTTAATTCTTTTTGAGTGAATATGTATTGGAAGCTCTTGTGATTAGAATAAATATCAACATAGACCCTATACAGATAATGTGCCAAATATTTAATGCAAACACCACAGCTAATAATTTCAAATCATGAGTTGTATAATTCATCTCATGAACTTTCAACTGTCTAAAAGCATAAGCAACCAGCTTCCCATGTTGCATCAACACATAACCCAATCCCACCCGAGACACTTCGAAATAAACAAAAAAACCATCAGTGCCCTCAAGCAGAGTCAAAATTGAAGCCTAAGTAAACTTATCCTTCAGCTTCACAAAACTACTCACAAGCGTCAGACCACAAGAACTACACCTTCTTCTGAGTTAACTTAGTCAATGAGGCAGCGATAAAGGAGAAACTTTCCACAAACCTTCTATAGTAGCTGGCTCAACCCAAAAAGCTCTGAATATCGGTCAGAGTCATGGGCCTAGGCCACTTCTAAACCACCATAACCATCTGTGGATCTACTATGATCCCTTTACTAGGAATAACATGACCCAAGTTAGTCACAGCATTCAACTAGAATTAACACGTACAGAACTTAGCATACAATCATTGATCTCGTAGGGTCTGTAACACAAGATAGAGGTGATCGGTATGATCTACCTCACACTTTAAATACACTAAAATATCATCGATAAATACAATCATGAACAAATACAAGAACTGACAAAAAACCTAATTCATATGATCCATAAATTTTGATGGGGCATTGGTGGTCAAACCAAAAGATATCACCAAAAACTCAATGTGACTATACTACATTTGAAAAGTAGTCTTAGGGATATCTATCTCACTAATATTCAGCTGATGATAACCCGACTGAAGATTAATCTTAGGAAAAAACTTAGCACCATGAAGTTGATCAAACAGATCATCAATTCTCAGAAGAGGATACTTATCCTTCACAGTCACCTTATTTCGTTGGTAAAAATCAATACATATTCGAAAGGACCCATACTTCTTATGCACAAAAAAATAGGAGCACCCCATAGAGACACACTAGGGAGGATAAAACCCTTGTCAAGAAGATCTTTTAACTGCTCCTTTAGTTCTTCAGCTCAGCCATAGCCATTCTATAAAGAGGGATAGAAATAGGATAAGTTTTCGAAAAAAGATCAATCCCAAAATCAATTCCCCTATTGGGAGGTGCACTAGAAATATCATCATTAAACAGCTCGAGAAATTCACAGACCACAAGGACAGTCTGCAAAGAAGGACCTTTGAATCTAGAATCCTTAACATGCACTAAGTGATATAGGCTCCCTTTAGAAACAAATTTCTAGACTCTAAAATACGAAATAAACCTTCCATTGGGTACAAAGGAACTACCTTCCCATTCAATCACCGGCTCATTTGAGAAATGAAAATAGACCATATGGGTTCGACAATCCAGAGACGCATAGCACGAATGCAATCAATCTATCCCCAAAATCATATTAAAGTTTACCATGTCTAACTCTATTAGATACACCAAGGTATCCCTACCATGGACCAACATCACACAACCTCTATAGACCAGTCTAGCCATAATAGAGTCCCCTATCGAGGTGGACACCAAGAAAGAATCCAGAATACATTGAGATTAAAATAAAAATGAATAGCCTTATAAAGGGTCACAAAAGAGAAGGTAGACCTAGGATCAAGCAGAAAATATACAGGAACTTTAGAATTCTGGCGGGTGCCAAGAGCCTAGAGATGAAGATGTGGCAACCGGAACCTTGTTATCCCTAACAGGAACACTAGAATGATATTCCTACTGTATATGACTAATCTGACCATAACTGAAACACCGATTCCTCCCCTTGTCAAATTATCCATGATACAATAAACTATAAAACCAATAAGGTGGATAAGAAGGGGATGACTATGTTCTGCCAGAATGAGACTGGACATAATTGTCACCTGCTAGAGAAGGATTGGTAGAGGCTGGTGAAACTCCATGAGAGCAATCAGAAGTAGCAACCCTTCACCGGGTCTGTACCCCAAAGTAAGAGAAACTCTTTCCACAATGTCCCCAAGTTGGTAGAGGAGTTTCCACGATCATCGGATCTTCGGGGAGGCATGATCTGAGATACGAACAAACATATATTAGATAAGATTCAAGACCTTAGACTCTATCCCTTGAAATAGAACAACAAGAAAGGGAAACATTCTTATATTCCTCGTAGCCTCTCCCTTATAATTGTGGCATGCTACATACCCATAAAAGAGACTCTACTTGACATGGCATTGTTAGACACCCAATGAGACCTATCCTAGGATCTAATACCATCTTTGTCATGACCCAAACCAGGGCCTGGCTGTGATGGGCATCTCAAGTTCCACATGGACCAGAGACTACCCCTTTGTACCTAACCAAACAACACAATATTCTTTATATCGGATGAATTTCAAACATATAACATGATAAATTTGAAGAATAATAATACTTCTATGATCAATAATAAACTACCGGCCAAAACAATTGGCTGACATCACCCAAGTCCACAGTAAACCAACAAAGCCTTCTAAACAAAGAACCAAAACTAGTCTGGGTAGGGACAAGTCCCCGACTCTGACAGAAAATAATAATAATAAAAATAATAATGTTAATGATAATGAAACTCCCAACTTTAGTATATGATAAGAACTGATGAAATGTCTAAGTCTTCCAAAGTATGGAAGCTCACCATTTCACCACAACTAACCGACGAACCAAGCTGATCCACCTAACTTTACATAAAAAAGTAAAAGAATTCCTAGCACCTGTATTGAGTACGAATACAACGCTCGGAGATATTTAGTGGGGTGAACACTAGAATGAAACTCTGGGATAGGAATGACATAATGCCATGATCAACAGTTTCAAAATCATTTGACAAATTAACAATGAGGGATGAGTAACATGCCTAAAATAACAAGTTTCACAAAAAGAATTCAACCTTTGAGCCCTTGGATGACCTACTTCTTGGAAAACCTAGTGGCTTCTTGAGAGAATTTAAGAGAGCTTGGAATTGTTGGAGTATGATAAGAATGAAAAATAACCCCTCCCCCCAAGTGTTTTATGAACGTGAGGTTTTAGTTGGGTAAGAAGAGAATTGTCCAAATTGTCCTTAGTTTAAAAGTTGAAATTTAGTCATCAATGATACGGGTTACTATATGACTCGTATAGACTCCTTACGACTCGTCACCCTGAGTCGTAGCCATGACAGTTCCCAAGGCACCTACACATTGTTGACCCTACGACTCAACTAGTAATCCTCATAACGGGACCCCATGACTCGTAGGGTCCAATCATAGTCAACAAAGAACCCAATTGGTTAAACATTAGACATCCTACGATTTTCACCCAATGTCTCATAACATGTCCTCACAACTCTTAGTGAGCCACTCATACTAGGAGCAGAACATTGCCACATACTTACTGATTTGGTTACGATTGGATACCTAGGACCCATCAAGACTCCCTAAGACTCGTATCCCTAAGTCATCCTCAGGACAACAACTTAAGAACCATACTCTGGACACCTTACGACTAGAGTCGCATGACCCTTCTAGACCCCCTACGACTCATAGAGGAGTTGTAGTCAAGACAATAAGGATAAAATTTTAGAAAATTTTAAAGGACCGAAAACCCAGGGCGCACACGACTATATTTATTTTGGGTATAAAATTTGCTTTAAAAATTATTTTTGTGAATACAAGGGTAAAATTTAGATTTTGTTTTAGAATCATGTTCCTCATAAAAAAAGAAACCTGAATTTGAAAAACCAAGGAAAAATGAGTAGAAATCATACTTTAAAAGAAATTCGATTTTATAAATTTGCAAGTAAATCATTGGGAAAATATGACTACAAGATTTAGAAATTACCAACATGAAGTAGTCTTGAAAACCCTTGTAAGATTACCCAATTTTGAGGTCCTAAGCTCCACAAATGGAGGAAATACATATTGGGGGAGAAAAAGGGAACTAATATTAGTCTAGGACAATAGCCTTTGAGATCGTGAGGCTGCCCAACCCAAACCTTCAGAAATGCAAGTTCAAGGAAGGAACAACTCAACCCTTCATGAACGCCAACCTCTGAATGTAAACGAGAAGGGTAACGTAACCCAATACAAACCCATTTCATTCTTCATAGCAAATGAACTTACCACCACGCGATTGCAATGAATAAGGAATTCCTTCATTTCTAACACAGTGGTAAGTCCATGAGTACAATAAAAGATGTGCGCTACACTAGTAAAACCAACTTCAACAAAATCACAGAAATTGAAACTCCCTGAGCATATTCTCAAGATTAGTTTGAGACACCATAAAAATAAATCTATAATGCTACTAGGCTATTTCGACATTTCATACTCAATTGAACCATCAAATTTTTGAAAAGGGATTGTCCACAATAAATTATCCCCCAAGACCCCTTTTAGGCTATTTTAACTAGTTTCTCGCCTAAGATGTCAAAATTTAAAATAAAGGATTGGGGCCCGAACTAAGCATGCTACTAACCCAAAAATGATGTTGCAAATATAATGGAACAGTCAAAATCATTATTCGATCCGCGGAACATAAAATATTGAACAACGTCAAACTAATCCCTTTTAGGATGTTTAAAACCACAAAATTCAAGTAAATCACTCCATAGCACATGGGGATCGTGAAAACCATTTGAGTAACTCATAATTTAAACAAAGCAATAATGGGTAAGGGAAAAATGGTCAAAATACAAAAGTTTCAAAAAATGACTATGAGGATCATTATGTTATCCACCACTAAAATTCATGTTCATCCTTAAGCTTACAATTAATAAAAGTGTCAAAATAGTCAAAGGATAGAAAATACCCTTTAGAAACTCAAGCAAGCACTCCAAAATTTCTCAATGAAGTCGAGTTCATTTATATTAAAACTTTCTCTATATCCAAAAACTAAGTTGATCACTAAAGGAGTTCTGAACATACTCGGCTAATCTAAAACTATCAAAGACACCGTAAGTCACAGACTAATGTACAAAATCAAAATTCATCCTTGGGCCTATAAAATGCCTAGGAACTCATGGAACCACAAAACCACTCACCAAAATACTGAATCAACATACTCAAAACTGATTCTACAACTATCAAATCTAAAAAAAATATTTCTCAAACAAGAGTAACTAGCCAAAATCGATATTAATGCCATTTAAAACCTCAAAAGTAACATTTATAATACTTGGACCACCAATTGACCATCCCATCTTTCTGCTCAACCCTTTGAAACAACTGAGAAACATCAAAAAAAGCTCTATATATCGTAGACATAAACACTCTAAGTGGCACCAAACTCCTAAGTAACTCGTCACAAGAACCCATGCAATCTCAAAAACTCAAGTGATATATCATCTCAAAGTCATCAATAACTGGTAGAAAAAAGAGCCTCTCTACTCATACACTCATAAGCAGCTTGTGATATCAGGGAAAGACCAACCCATAGAAGAAGCACAATTATCTATAATCCTACTAATGGATGAGCAAATCATAAATTAGAATAACGAAAGTCACTACTAGACTCTGCATTAGATACTAGGAACCATACTGACATGACTTCGAACTTCAACTCAAACCCAAAGCTAAATTTTGAATATGTAAAAATTCCTTATGTACAAGATCTTTATCTTTTCCTTCATTCAATTCCCATTCAGAATTCCTAAATGCAAAAACCACGGAATAATAACACATACTCTAATCAAAGTTCATGATAAAAATATTCTATTAAGCCTCTTAGCTAAAAAATTAACAAATGCTACAAACAATTTTTCTTTCCATTTGAAAATCCTTCTAAATCAAAAGAAAAGATCCTTATAAACTAAAATCCCTCAAGTCTAATTGAGGAGTATCTTAATACCAAATAGTTCCTTCCCATAAGCATAGTCTAATCACTAAGGAAGTAGCAAACTACAAGGCTTGAAAGACTGAAAACCATCCTTAATAAAACTAGAATGCTTTAATTGCAACCTTTTCAAGTTATTTGTATCATAAGTCTGATCATCACAAGGTCTTCTTGCCCCAATATAATTAGAATCACTAGTCATCCGAAGAAATTGATATCATTATCAATGCAATAACCCAAACTACAGATATACCAATGTGTTCCTATGTAACAAACTAACATATGCACGTACACTACCGCTAACACCTACAGATAACTCCACACAAGTCTGCGAGTTGTAGCTTTTTGTATTGCCACCTTTCCATACGAATAATTGAATCACTTTCTCAATCCTAACTGATATCATAAGCCTCAAGTAAACCTATAAGTTACTTTTTATCAAAACTCAATGTCGAATTACCAAAGATGTAAGAGAATGTATAACCAAAATTAAGTACTACCAAGGCATAACAAAGGTGTACAAAGATCATATCTATGTCTACCAAACCATAAGCTCCCAGCTTGAGTCCATCTCATGGTACATGATACTGAGATAAGTCATATTTTAAAGCAACTAATAAAGCACCTCTCTATCTAAATTATGGGTAATTTCCCAATGGTGCTCAAGACCTCAAAATAAAAAGCCATTGTCATGACACAAACCAAGGCCTAGACGTAATGGGCATCCTAAGTCCAACCAAGATCGGGGACCATCCCCTTAACCCAACCCAACCATATTATATAGTCTCGAATGAGCTGAATTTTGAATACATAACAAAATAGCATTATTATTCACATCAAGACTCTGAGATAGGATCACGACCGTGACCGACCAAACTGAGTCTAACCATACCAAACCTTACAAATCATACCATGCCAAACTAAGATTATATCAAAACATAATATAATAATCAATCCCAAAATGTAATAGGATGGAATAACCAACAATATTGTCCAATGATGCCATCCTCCCTGCTTATTCTAATGCCAAGGCCGGCACCAATACCGATCTTATCCATACCAACTCGCAGAAGTACCTCAAAGCCTCTATCCAAAATAATACAAATATTCGATTGGGACATGCCCCCAACCATAGCCAAAACCAATGTCCAAAATAAGAATAAAATGTCTAAGAATGTCCATATCATGAAATAGAGCCTTCTATAAAGATGAAAGCTCACTGTTTCAATCCAAATATTGATACCAAATCTGCGTGCTAGACAGAAGATGTAGAATGGATAGTTACTGCATAGCGTGGATATACAGCCACTAGTAGATAGGTTAGCAAGTGACCGCTAGCATGTATCTTTGGAAAAGGATAAAGTAATGTTATTTAAACATCAAAGTAAAACCATCCATTATGAAAACAACCATACATACATATATATATATATATATATATATATTTTAGTGTCGGGAAAGAGAATTTGTGTTTACCATGCATTTAAAACCTTTACCTGAGTAGTGTAACCTTGACATTTAACCACACCCATGGGCCATATGGGTTCAGCTCCCCCTGCTAAAAGAGTCCCAATGCGTGTAGCCACTTGACCAGGAAATATCCCATGAGATAACTAGTACATCCCTTCAATATAAAATGTGACACTCGCACGTGGCCATCGAAGACCCCTCATATTGGAAATTATGAGTTTCTAGTTTTGGTTCCTCTGGAACCTCCACCTTCCACGGCTTAGTTACACATCCAGCTATTAATGCCCAAATTAAAATCATGTCTAAGCACACAAATTTACAGTTATTAACTAAGGATGGTATCATTATATGAACCATACTTGCAAGATTTATCCATAGCCAAACTATTTAGGTTAAGGGCACTCTCAAGTTCCCTTTTCGTTTATCATATTAACCCCTTGGGAGACTTCCAGGTACTCCACAAACATAACCAATAAGAATTTAACCTTTCTAAACTATTTATAGTTTCATTCATAAGCTGAAAACAAGCGAGAGTTCCCTTTAAAGAATTCAATGCAATGAACATATCTTTATAAGTATTTTATCAAATACCTTGGGGGCATAATATAACCAAAACCAATTCCAAAGACCATTAAACTATTACCATGCAAACCAATTTCCTAAAACCACCATTAATACACATAAAAGAATAATTAAGCCATAGGAAACCATAACCAAACCATTTACACCAAAAACCCTAATTAATAGTTGAAAATCATAAACCATGCAATATTAAAAACCATGAAAACAGTCATAAAATTTATGCCTGTTTAAAAATAAGAAGTAGGCAAGAGACACATGCCTTAATTCGAGAAAGATGATAGAAGAAAATCACCAAAGCAATCCCTAAGTTGAAACCCTAGCCTCTTGCCCCAAAATCTCTTGAGAGAATTGTTAAATGTTTAGGAATAGTTTTCTATGTTCTAATGAATAGAATAATAGGGTAAATAACCTCCTAGTTGCATTAGAAGTTATGGGTCATAATTAGGGTAAGTATAAAAATATCCAGAATACCCCCCACTTAAGTCCCTTAAAACCAATCACAGGGATACGACTGACCCTCTTATGAGTTGTACCCCTCCTCACGATTGGTTCCTACTAGTCGTACACAGGCCTTAACCTTGGATTAGATACTGTCAAGTATACGACTCATCCAACCAAGTCATAACCTCAGCATATGATTTGCACCCACAATCTGTATCCCTAGACGAATAAATTACCAAGAGGATCAAAAACTACCCACCATACGAGTCCATGATATGACTCGTATCCATGCCTTAAGACTCATATAATTAAGTCGTACCATTCTAGTGATCAAACTGACCCCACCAACTAATACTGGTCAACATACGATAGGAATATACCACTCATACCCTAGCATAAAACTCATATCCATAAGTCATATTAGGTTTGGAGAATGGTTTTCAAGGAAAATTCCTAAGGCCAAAACCCAGGATGGAACATTCTCCGCCTCTAGGAACATTCAGCCCCAAATAATGTATAAGCTAGGGGTAATCACACACAGAGTCATTTGCATAGTCAAACATCCGTTTAGCAAAGTTTGAATACAAAAAGGCAAAGATATTACACTTTTCTTCAACAAACTCAAAAAATAAAGATGTGCACAAGAACACATACCTTCCACATGAATATCAAGAGAAGAAAAAAATGCGGGTACTTGGACTTCATATCCTCTTCTGTTTCTCATGTAGCTTCTTTTAACTTATGGTTCCGCCATAAAACCTGAACCAAAGCCACATCCCTGGTCCATAACCGATGAACTTGCCTATCCATTATCTCAACCAAAACCTATTCATAAGATGGAGACTTCAAGATATACAACCTGTAATGCCCCAAAAATGGTCCCGAGACATCACACGGTGCTTAGGACCATAAGTGATCCCAAGCTAACCCTTCTACTGGCATACATCATAAGCAACTGAATAAAATAAATAAATCTGATTGAACCAAGTGATAGATAACTCTTTTCTAAATCTGATCAATACAGAACTAAATTAAGATATTACAACTCTTATTTTAAAAACAAAATTGAAATTAAATACATTAACTCTACTAACTTTCTGTGAAGCCTCTACTAGTATTGACTATAGGTAGCTGGGACATGACCCCAGCTATCCCAAATCAATACGACTGAGTCAAAAAAAATGAAATACTACTCAAACTATATAAGTAACTCGAGCCCTTAATTCAAGAGGACTCATCACCTGCTAACTAGAAGTTGCGATCTGTCTGAATATGGTATGTGTGCTACAACTGAACTGATGCCTACATTATGAGACAATGTAGCACATAGACATATATATAGATCAATACTTTGAGGATGTACTGAGTATATGAGGGTGAAATGCATAAGTAAAATAATATCATCACAATTTACAAAATCATGCATGCTAAATGTAAATGACTTACATAGGCTTAAGTAATTTGAAGTCTGAAGATCATAAATCATGAATAGTAATACATATGATGTAAAATCTTGTGAGTCATAACACTTAGTTCTAAAAGTTGTACTTGTATTCTCTCTTTAAACCATATTATCTAAGTGTAGAAAGGACTCACTCTTAAATCTGAAATCTGAAAGCTA
>NC_061116.1:16105683-16124505 GCF_002878395.1 Capsicum annuum
GGGACATCTTTTGGGAGTTTCTTCTAGCGGACATAAACCATGTGAGCTCACATGGAGTCCAACATATTTCCCACATTGGGGAGAGCTGTTCAATCCTTCCCATCCTAATAGAACCTTAACTTAAGTGATCACAATCTTAGTCATCCACGTAGAAGTGGAAATAATCTTAATCCTACGGTGGCACATAGTTCTGGGCAGTGAGACCTTGGAATCATACCCAACTCAGTGCTAAATACTACTCCCATACTTATGCTCAGAACTTTAGAAAATCCACTTTAAAATTAGCACAAAGGTTTGCAATGAAAACAATTATGCTTTTTTCTTTTCTTTAAATTTCAAGTCATATGTACAAAGTGGATTCTTTATCTTAGCTTAGGACTAAAAGGTCAAATCTTTATCAATATCTGAGAATAATTTTGTCTAAGGCGGTGTTCATAGCACAAATAATCTCAAAATAGCAATCTTAATTAGGACGTGATGACCTATGTTTTAATCTCCTGTTAAAACATCTCAAAATTTATGCTTGATAACGTAAACGTTCATAAATCATCTTAGAGTCTTGAAATTTCAGCAATATGCATGAACTTATGAACATACTCATATAATTCTCATTCTAAATCATTGGGAATATCATAAACTTGTAAATAACAACAATGAGTATAAACCCCAACTCGAATTTCATGGGAAAATCATATATAATTCAGAAAATCTATAATTAAATAAGTCTTTGGGCACAAGAATGAAAGATTTATCCTTGTTCAAACTCAACATACCTTAATTGGAGATCTTTGATAAAAAACTTGAATCCTGAATTCCTATTGATGCTTTGAAGATGAATTCTTAGAGCCCTTGTGTTGGGAATTTTAAATCTTGAATTTATTTGGAGAATTAATAGACGAATTTGGATTTCTTGGGGAGAAAGTTTGATGAATTAGGGTTTTGCTTAAAAGAGATTTGATGAAAAGTGAATGTAAATTGCATTGAAGGGGTTTAATTGAGTTTTAAAGATGGACTAGGGGCTGGAAGAATGACCAAACATCCCTATTTAAACCCCAAAACAAAACTGCAAAATGCAATATTTTGAGAACTGGGTGGCCACCATGATACGCCACTATTGTGATGGCTCACTAAAAATTGACAAATGGGAATTGGGCAGACTCCACAATGCGGAGCCATTGTGATTCCCCTTTGGAAAGCCATTTTGGCACACGTTGCGACGTGCTATTATCGCGTTGGGCCTCTAGAAATTGACAAATGGGAAATTGGCCCTCCCCACAATGCGCCAATATCGTGGAGGGCCATTGGAAATTGACAATCGTCATTTAAATCTTATCTACAACGCACTGGTGACCGAAATGATGGTGTTTTACGACTGGAACTTAAAATAGCCATAACTCCTTTACCGAGTGTCAGATTTAGGAAAATTTGATATCGATGGAAAGATTATTCAATTTCCCACACAATGAAAGTTGAAATCTTAAGAATACCGCTTGAAATAAATGGTATTCATCTTTGAAGCAAATTCTTGTCATTCTAGGGATGAATTTAAGATAGGAAAAGTACGGGGTATTACACAACCCTTCCAATGGAAAAACCAAAGAAGGATCGCTAATACAAATCCTCAATATGGAAACATGAAAGACTGGATGAACCAAACCCAAACTAGATGGAAACTCCAATTCATAAGCAACATTACCAACTCTCCACAAAATCACATAAGGACCAATAAACCGAGGACTGAGCTTCCCTTTTTTCCCAAACCACACTACTCCCTTCATGGGAGATAACTTTAGAAGCACCCTGTCTCAACCTCAAACATCAAGTCTTTACACCTAACATCCGCATAGGACTTTTGACGACTCTGAGCAACCTTAAGCCTATCTCAAATCACCTTTACCTTCACCATAGCTTGATAGACCAAATTGGGACCAAACATATCTGCTTTACCAAACTCAAACCATCCAATAGGATATCTACACAACCTTCCATACAAGTCCTCAAAAGGATCCATACCAATACTAGAATGATAGCTATTGTTGTAAGAAAACTCTACCAAAGGTAGATGCTCAACCCAACTGCTACCATAATCAATCACGCATGCCCAAAGCATATCCTCCAATGTCTAAATAGTTTTCTCCACTTGCCCATCCGCATGCCTATCCTACTGCGGACGGAAAGCAGTACCCAGACTAACCTTAGTCCCCAATCCCTTTTGGAAAGACCTCCAAAAATGAAAGGCAAACTACATACCTCGATTGAAAGTAATCGAAACAGGCACCCTATGCATCTTCATAATTTTTGGCAGCTACAACTTTGCATAATCCTCCATCGAAAAAGTAGTCTTTACCAATAAATAGTGATAAGACTTGGTTATTCTATCCACGATGACCCAAATCAAATCAAAATAATTCCAAGACCGAGGAAGAACGGTAATGAAATCCATGTTGATCATCTCCCACTTCCATTCAGGAAACTCTATTTCTTGATGCAACCCACCTGGCCTCATGTGCTTAATCTTAACCTGTTGAAACACCACGCACTTGGCTACGAAGTCAAAAACATCCCTCTTTATACCATTCTACCAACAAATTTCCTTAATATCATAGTACATCTTTGTCGAACAAGGATGAAAACATAGCGTGACTCATGAACCTCAGCCAAAATCCTTTGTTGTAACCCATCAACATTCGAAACACACAACCTCCCTTGGTACCACAAAGTACTATCACCACTAATCTCAAACACCACCACCTTTTTCCCACTGATATCACTCTTGGTTTTCATCAAGACTAGATCCAACACATGTATCTCCTTTATCACTGTACCTAGAGACAATTGAACCACTTGTTACACCATCACACCACCATTATTAGAATCCAAGAGACGAACTATAAGATTGGGTAAGCAGTCAATATCCTTTACTAATTACCACTTTCCTTTCTTCACATGAGCCAAACATCTCATAGACACCTACTAAGAGCATCAAAAACCATGTTACCCTTACCTGGGTAGTAATGAACACTCATATCATAGTCCTTGAGAAGCTCAATCCATCTCTTTAGCCTAACATTAAGCTTCTTTTGCATTAATATGTACTAAAGATTTATGATTAGAAAAGATATCCATGTGGACACCATGCAGATAATACTGCCATATTTTCAAAGCAAACAAACCGCTAACAACTCCAAATCATGAGTAGGATAATTCCTCCCATGCACCTTCAACTGCCTAGAAGCATAAGCAATTACCTTTTTATGTTGCATCAAAACAAAGACAAGCCCTACCTGAGTACATCATAATAAACCACAAACCAATTATTACCTTTCAACAAAGTCAAAATCAGAGTCGACATCAACTTATCCTTTAATTTCTCGAAACTCCCCTCACAAGCATATGACTAAGAAACCTTAACCTTCTTTTGATTTAACTTCGTCAAAGGAGAAGATATCGACGAGAAACTTTCCACAAACCGACTATAATACCCGGCTAAACCAGAGAAGCTCCAAATATAGAAAGGTGTTATGGGCCTACGCCACCCCTTCACCACAGAAACCTTTTGAGGATCAACTATGATCCCCTCACTAGAAATAATATGACCCAAGAAAGTTATAGAATTCAACCAAAACTCACACTTAGAGAACTCGACAAGCAATAGTTGTTTATTTATGGTCTGCAACACCACACGAAGGTGATTAACATGATCCACCTCACTTGTCGAATACACCAGAATGTCATCAATAAACACAATGACAAAGAGATCTAAATACTTCCTAAACATCTTCTTTATCAAATCCATAAACTTCATCAGAGCATTTACCAATCTAAATAACATCACTAAGAACTCAAAAAGCCCATATCGAGTATAAAAAGTTATCTAAGGGAAATCCACATCCCTAATATTAAGTTGATGGTACCCAGACAGAAGATCTATCTTAGAAAAGAACTTGGAACCCTATAACTGGTCAAACAGATCATCTATCCTTAGGAGATGATACTTGTTCTTGATCGTTACCTTGTTTAACTACCTGTAGTCAATGCACATCCAAAGAAAACCAATCTTATAGCACACGAACAACACCAATGCATCCTGTGAAGAAACATTAGGACGAATAAACCCCTTATCCAGAATATTCATAATTTTCTCCTTGAGTTCCCTTAATTTAGCTGGAGCCATTCAATATGGAGGAAGAGATATTAGATTAGTGTCTGGAAGCAAATCAATACCAAACGTTATTTCCTTATTCGGAGGAACACCAGGAAGATCATCCAGAAAGACCTCAGGAAACTCATTAACTACCAGAACTAACTGAAAAGAAGGACCTTCCGAGTTAGAATCTTTAACCCAAACCAAGTTACAAAGACACCCTTTAGATATTAACCTTCAAACTCTAATATACAGAATAATTCTTCCCCTTTGAACTAAAGAACAACCCTTCTATTCTATTTTTGGATCACCAGGCAACCTAAAGATGACCTTAAAATTTTGATAGTCTACAGATGCATAACAAGAATGAAACCAATCCATACACAAAATAATATCAAATCCACCATTCCCAACTCAAACAGATCTACCAAGGTCTGCCAGTCACCAACAGATACTACACAACCCCTATAGACCCGTTCAGCAATAACTGAGTCTCCTATAAAGGTAGAAATAGAAAAGGGATTCAAAACAAATTCTGGATCAAAACCAAAATGCACAGCTATCTAAGGTATCACATAAGAAAGAGTAAAACCATATAAAGCAAACAATATACGTCCAGGGAAAAGAGTTGTAACATACTAGTAATAATATTAGTTGATGACCTGTTCCGACCAATACTAGAACCAGGAGCACTAACAAAAGCAGATGACACACCACTAGGTGTAGGAGTAAAAGATGAAGCCATCGGAATCTTATTTGTCTTTCTAGAAACCTTATTATCCGAACAATCCCTGATCTGATGGCCTACCTGACCACACTTAAAGAACTTATATCTACCTTTCTCATAGAATCCTTAATGAGGATGACCCAGAACTAATAAGAAGGGCATAAGGAAATAGACTGACCTCCATTCACCTGAGATTGGACAAATTGATCCCAAGAATTATCACCACCTTAGTGACTTCTGTCGCCCGATTGCTATGGGTAAGGAACACTGGCAGCAAAGAAGGAAATAGAACTCCCCCACTTCTTTTTCTACCACTTGCCACTATCTCTACCCCCTGAGACTATTCACCTCCTGATCAGAGAATCTGCCTTACTTTCCCTGCCTATCCCCAAATTTGCCTACTTTCTTTTCTCATCCCCAACCTTCTGTATATGAATAGTCAACCTACAGATATCTATATCCCTAATAAGCAAAGTTTTCTTGCTCTCCAAAATCAGATCTCTATTCATCCTAGAAGCGAACTTCCTCATTCTCGACCTAATATCAGCTACCAAATTACGAGCATACCTTGACAACTGATAAAACTTTAATACAGACATCCTCCATTATGTGAGGTTCACAAACTCCTCCTTCTTAGCTTCCCTTATCTCTTGAGAAAAGAAACAATCCATAAAGGCATTAGAAAAGGACTCCATAACCTTTTCTTTTCCATATCACCCATATCTTTTTCCCACTTCTCATACCATTAATAAGTAACATCTTTGAGTTGATAAGCTGCAAGGCTAACTCCTTCCACATCAGTAGCCTGTATAACCCAAAATATCTTTTCCAGTTTATTTAAGAAGATGTGCGTCTTTCTTCATCTTCATTCCCATAAAAGTAGGAGGTCCCATCTTTATAAATTGGTCAACCCTTGTTGTCTGAACAGACAAAGAACTAGTCGCAGCCTGCTCAGCCTAAGCAGCAACCATCTGAGCAATAATATGGATAGACTGACAAAACTTTGTGTTCGTCATGTTACCTTGAGAAACCTAAGGAAAAGTAGGAGAAATAGGAGAAACTCAAGCAAAATTAGGAATATGACCATTAGATCAAAGATATAGTCCATACGTTGAAGGTACCCCTTTAGCATTATCCTTAAATGAGGCAAAAAAATTCCTTTGTGTTCCATATCAAATAGAAAAGATCTAAAAGACAAATAACCAAGGATTAGAGGGGATTCTAGGACTGAGAATTTCAAGAAAGTGAAATTCCTAAATGTCTTTCAGTTTTTCTCTTATGAGTGTCGTATGCTACACACCTCTAAAATGACTCTACTCGACACGGCTTTGTGGACTTCCCAGTTGACCATAAACCTAAAGCTCTAATATCAACTTATGACAATCTAAACTAGGTCCTAGACATAATAGACATTGCAAGTCCAACTAGGATCGGGGACCGCCCCCTTAACCCAACCCAACCAACTTATATAGCCTTAGATGAGCTGAATTTTAAACATATAACAAGATAGCATTATTATCACATACAGACTCTGGGATAGGATCACGACCATGATAAAAACAATTGAGTGTAACCATACCAAACCCCACCATCTATACAATACCAAACCAAAGAGAATATCAAAACATAATATAATAATCAATCCCAAAATGTAATAGGATGGAACAAACAATAATATAATCCAATGATGTCAGCCTCCCAACTTATTCCAATGGCAAGGCTGACACCAATACCGATTTGACCCATGCCAATCTCTAGAAGTACCTCAAAGCTTCTATCCAAAAGTATACAAATATTTGGTTTGGACATGCCCCCAACCATGACTAAAACTAATGTCCAAAATGAAAAATAAATGTCTAAGAATGTCCATATCATGAAATAAAGCCTTTTAAAAAGATGGAAGCTCACCACTTTAATCCAAATGTTGATACTAAATCTGTGTGCTAAATAGGAGAAGCAGAATGGTTGGTTTTTATACATTGTGGGTATACAGCCACCAGTAGACGAGTTAGTGAGTGTTCTCTAGCATATATCTCATGATAAGGATAAGGTAATGTCATTTAAATATCCAAATAAAATCATCCATTATGCATACAACCATACATATATATAAGTTCCAGGAAAGGGAATTTGTGTTTACCATGACTTTGACACTTTTTCCTAGGCTATGTAACCTTGTCATTTAACCACACCCATAGGCCGCATAGTTTTAGCTCCCCTACTGAAAGGGTCCCAGTGTGTGTAGCTGCAGTATGGCTAGTACATCCCTCTAATATAAAATATGACACTCGCACCTATCCATCGAAGACCCCTTATATAGTAGTTATGAGTTTCCAGTTTTGGTTCCCTCGGAACCTATACCTTCCATAGCTTAGTTACATATCTCGCTATTAATGCCTAAATTAAAACCATGTCCAAGCAAACCAATTTCTAGTTATTAACCAAATCAATTTATTAGTGGTATCATCATTCGAACTATACTTGTAATATTTATCCATAGCCAAATCATTTAGGTTAAGAGAACTCTCAAGTGCCCTTTTTGTTTACCATATTAACCTCTTGGGAGACTTCCAGGTACTCCACAAGAAAAACCAAATAAGCCTTTACCCTTTGTAATCCTTTTAAACCATTTATAGTTTCATGCATAAGCTGAAAACAAGAAAGAGTTCCCTTTAAGGATGTCAATACAATGAACATAACTTTATAACCATTTTATCAAGCACCTTGGGGGCATAATATAACCAAAACCAATTTCAAAGACCATTAAACCATTACTATTCAAATAAGTAGCCCAAAACTACCATTAATGCACATAAAAGCATAATTAAACCATAGGAAACCACACTACTGGAAATTACCCCTATTGCAATGAACTTTTAGGTGATGGTTAACAAAGCGTTGTAATAGGTGGTCTATTTCAACGGTTTCAATTGTTGCCAAAAATTATTGTTCTATTAGCTATAATTTAAAATTATAACTATTTCCTTTTACCATAAGAGTTGCAATAGCTAAATAAAATAAACTATAGCAACACTTATTTTATTCCCTCCATTTTTACGAAAACTTTTCATTCAGTCCACCAAAAAAAAAAAGAACATTTTAATAAACCTAAAGCTTAAACCTATAGCTTATATCTCTCTTATCTTAAACATTTATTGTACAATCGCTTATTTATCTCTTAGCTTAAACCTACAGCTTCTCATCGCTATATTCCACAACTAGGGCTGCCAGTGTACTCTTCGATTAGCTGGTAAAATCACCATAATAGATGATTAGGGATACCGGTGTACTTTTCCATTAGCTGATAGAATTGCTACAATTGACGATTAGGGATGCTGGTGTACTCTTTGATAAAATCATTAATGACAGATGCTATAATTGCTACAAACAATTCAATCTTATGGAGATAATTTGGTAGTGAGCTACTGATGGTAAGATCTATGGGATTTATTGGTGCCACTTCGAAAATTAATTTATGTTGGCTAGTCAAACTGAATTTGCTCTTTAATTTCTCTCAAATTTGTACTTCAATTTGGGAATTTTAAGGTTAGTGTATTCTTCTATGACTTTTACCTAATTTTTTAGGATTTTGGGTTTTTCTTGGGTTCATTTGATTGCTTGAAATTTTTATTTCTCTTTTAAATTCTGCTGATTACGGTCGTTATGTTGGGAAAGATGTCGTAACGCGTTATATTGTCAACCAAAAGTTGAGGAAGATGAGTGTTACTTATTAGAGTTTTAATTATTGTAGTCTTAACTGTTGATTTAATTTGTCTATAATGTAGTTTCAATGTTTAGATTGTTATTCTTATTAATGTGGGTTTCCAGATTAATGAGAAATGATATATATGGAAAGGATGATCTTTATCCTGTTACTTAGAAAATGCTACATTAGTAATGTGAAAGAGGAAAACAACTCTTAAATTGCTAAGCTTGTCTCATTTTAAGATCGATAGTATCTTAGAGAAATTGCTCTGTTCTTTCAAACCAGTCCTCAAAAAATAAGGGGAAAAGGTATTTTTGGTTCTCAAAATTATCAACTTAAAGCAACTTGTGATGAACTACATCCTGCAGGATTTGTGTTGTCTTTTGATGATATAAAGAATATTACTTTGGAGATATTCTTTTCTTTATCAGACCAGCAATGGGTACATTAAAATATAGCAGTCGTTCTTATCTTTTCCTTGCCTTTTATATTATAACAAATCAGGCACATATTTTTACAATTCCTTTGTTTAATAATATTTGAGAAGGGACCTCATAAGTATTGCAGTAGTAAAACTTAAGGTATGTCACATGCATCATGCTTATTCCAGTCCATCTGACTGAAACTTATCATTCAACATAAGAAAAAACAAAGATATTTGAAGAGGATAAGTGGATGAATTGCTATTTTTATCCCTTTCTTATATGATATGACTGACATCATAAATATCTAGGAGCTGAGTTAGGTTATCTTCATAAAGGATGATTTTTATTGCCTAGTGATTGCAGTCAGATTGAGGAAGCTGATTCTGTTGATTTTCTTATTCAATAGCTTTTAATAAAACAATAGTAGGAAGTATATCCAATTTATGTCTCCCGAACATCAAGAGTCATAAAAATCCAACTAAAATATTTTCTTTTGGGGGAGGGGATGTGGGGTGGCAGTTAGCTTAAATGGTTAAAAGAGGAGAGCAGTCTCTCAGTTGAGGTCCTTGAAGGTAATGGGACTAGTGGAAGATTACTTAAACAACAGTAATTTATTTTTGATATCAGTAATAGCAACAAGAGCCAATCTAATTTTGGACTATGTTGTAAACTAGTGAGTATTTATAGCCTATTGGTTGATTAGTATTTGAGAGTTATATGCAAGGTTGATTTCGTTGATACCAATAATGTTTCTTCTATTCTTGATGTACTTTAGTTCAATAATAGAAAACTTATGTTAATTTTATGTCAGATGGGTCCTTATTAAACAAAAGAAGCTCATGTAATTTTCGAAGAACTATTTTTTCTAGAATTTCTTATGCTTTCACTCACCTTAATAATTTATTCAATTAACAAGCATTCTTTGAAGAGTTAATTCTACCCACCTAGGCTGGATCAGATGGGCTCATACCAAGTGTTGTAGCTAGGATACATACCTAGAATCTTTAGGTTGGTACTCCCATGCCTCACTAGTGCAACCACTAGGACATCCTCATAGGTACAAGGAAAACTATTTCTTTAATGAAATAAATTCAATTTCTTATTGTTCTGGTTTTGTACTTCATCTATTTTTTGTATTATCTCAGGGTCAATCTAGTATGTAAATGAAAAAATTTTGTCAGCATAACTACAAAACTCTATTTGGCAGAGTATATCTGTAGGGCAGTAGAGAAGATAGAAGAAAGATTAGGTTTACTAGCCCAAGAAGGAAAGACCTCACTATAGCCATGCATTTTGATGCATTGAGGGGAAAATAAGTGAAGCACCTTCACGGTCATTTGCTGATTTGATCTAAATCATTTGTCATTTAATTAAAAGGTTCATCATTTTTCTTTTGGAACTTAAAACCTGGGAACTAGATCACTGGTTCAGCAAGGTTAGATTAAGGTCCATCTTTAGTCTTGTGGGGTTCAATTTTAATCTTGTGGGGTTCCTATGGGCTGCTGGCATAATGATAGTACCTCTTGTTTATTTAAAAAGTTGCTCTGGAGATCACGTGTTTGAACCCTAGAAATAGCCTCTTGAATAAATACAAGGCAAAATTGTGTACAATAGGCCTACTTTTTGGTCCGCCCTTTTCCTAGTCCTATGCATAGCAGTAATTTTAGTCTATCGAACTGCCTTTTTTTTAATTGGTGTTTGAAGGCAAACGGATTTGGATTTTATAGAATACTAGTTAGTAAATTTGAACATTTGGTATGCAATCTATGAATTAAGGCACGGGTGTGAGTTGAATATCTTGCAAGTTGCAGATGACGGCATTAACTTAGTTGTGTGTTGACTTTGTTACTGTATTTTTATACTTTCTTATGATACAATCTATTACTCATTTAAGTTATTAAAGTAATCCAAAATTAATGCATGACATCTACAATTCTGGATCTCATTTTCCTATTCCCTCCATATTAATGTTAGTAATTCTTTTTTGTAATTATTATTTAGGTGTTAGTTTTATGGTCATTGTCACTGCTACAGGAAATTAACATTGTCCAGACTTGTTGTTTTCCTGGTTCAATTTACAAAGTTCGGCACTAGTTAAAGGTAAAAAAAAGGACTAAAGTAACTTTAAGTTAACATATGAGTTATTTTGTGATACTCAGTTAAACTACTAGACAAGGGGAGAAGAGGGCCACAGGATGGAAGCTGAAATAGCATCACTACGGGCAGCGTTTACTCAAGAAGTTTCAGTGTGGTATAAACTTTATCATCCTGACGTAACTAAGTTGACGTTAAACCTATTCAACTTATAGTATGTAGAACGTGTTTAGAGCTTGTTAGATATTATTACTTGTTCTTTCAAATTCGTAGTGTTTAGAGTACTGCCTCATCTTAACGCTTAAACTATTGGATAAGAGACATTTTTATTTAAGTAATTAAGCCATCTGAATCTCTCATGTGTGTATCTTGATGTTGGGAAGAATTGTTAGTTGGAGCTCCTGCATTGTAAAATAATCAAATGATAGTGTAACGAATGGTCTGAATACTGAACCTGAATTTTGCGGGACCAATATAAGACAAATTCACTTAAAATAGTTTTAAACTTTAGAATATTTAGATTAAAAAACTATGTTGGGTTTAATTAAAAGATCAGTTGAATCTTTCTCCTCCTCATATGTAGCATAGAGAAAATCATCCTATCTTATCTCCAGAATCAAATAGTGACAAGACAATGAGCAATCCATCATAATCTCTAATTTATTGTAATTGCTTTAGGAACTAAGTTGATGTGTATTTCCAGCGGATTACAAATCCTCACAACTTATATACAATAGTAGGTCATCTGGGAATCGTCTTTGTTTAGTACCTTAACAAAGTTTTCATTTCGCTAATTTCTAACTTCTTCTTTATGTCAAGAGAAGTTAACAAATTCATCTGATTTGCTATTCAGATTACGTGGCAATGCTTCCTTTTACAAGTTCTATTAGAAAAGATAACTTACAGCTTTATCATTTGGTATATTTTTCTAGTGATCTAGAATCTTTTTAAAGTAACTTTCAAACCATCCACTGATGAAACTCATTTGGTTTCAATAAATCCTAGGTCAGAGTTATTAATGGTGTTTTGCCTACAGGTGACTATTTGTTTTCCAAGTATAATAAGGTATATCAAGGATTCTTCTTGTTCCTGAGGGTTCTTTTATATATGGTGTTAAATCTGTTATCTGTTGGATGCAGTTAGTGGATATACTCGAGTATACTGATGAGGAATATGAGAAGTACTTGTCCAACCCTGTAAGTATCAAAATAGTATCCAAAGTTAGATGTGTTATTCACTTGGAATGAGGCAATATCAAGAATCGTCAGCTTTATCTTTTCTTTGAGTTGAACTTTAAACTGTATTAGAATCCTGTAATAACACCCTAACTGCAGTCGTTTATTGAATGGCTATTCATATTCAGTAATAATTTATTGGATGACTGATAATATCATGTTATGTAATTACCCAAGGAAACATTTATTTGTAGCTTTTACAGAAATCTTTCAATTGCCTGACATGATATGAAGTATCTTGCTACCGATATTTGAACTTTATCTTTTTTGAAAATCCTTAAGCAACTTACAAATAATTATTTTTATCTTTGTTGAGAACTGATCTTGGATTGTTTTTGTAATTCCATGCATTCACCCTTGTCTGGATAGATGGTTATGTTATTGGAAGGATAAGTTATTGTTTCTTCAATTCCTTATATCCCTATGAACTCACTCACTTATTCTCATGTGTTAGTCATAGACCAAGGAAGAGACGAATCAATTATTTGTTCTATGAAAGAGGTTTGATCTCCATTTCATTATCATAGCTAATAGGTTCCCTTCAAATTATACAATTGAGGAGCTGAAGGACCGTAACTACAGTGGTATTCTACAATATCTCATTTTTTTTAAATTGCTTAAACTAGTTTAGCTTCTACGCTTTATATGACTAATAACTCCTCTTTTTATTTTGATGATGGTTTTGGACCTTATCCCATGTAGTATCTCATGCTATTACAATTTCTAGGGCTCCATCTCCTGCCGATGTTATTGGACATCCCCTTGTTAAGGTCAGTGAACAGTTGTGGTTTTCTCAACTGAGGACTATTTTCCGTTTTGGTTTACTTATTTGGAGCAATACCACCTCCTTGCCCTGCTTTCTTCTCTGAGTTATCTCTTGTAACTACTGTTTTATTCTATAAATTTAAGTTTCTTGTGGTATCTCTAACTTTTTCCTTACAATACTATAGAAGCCTTAACGTCTCTCAAGAAATTGAGAGAAAACATGCACTGTTGATGGTGCTCTTGCAAACAAAGCTATAAGAGCATAGGGATGCAGATATTTGTGCATACTGTTACTTATTGTCCTTGTACCTTTTCAAAATAAATGTTCTCCTTGATGAGATTTAGACTTCACCCTATGTTTAATTCCATGTCATACTTCTTATGTAGCTTATTGATAACCCATATACATAATTATATGTTTCTGTGCGAGTTATACTTTCTAAATCAGTAACCTGCTCTTTGAACGTTGGTCTTAAGTACTTGCTGAAGCAAAAAAACTATTTGAGTCACAAAATGCCACTAAGGTGAGAATTCTAGGTCTCTTTTTACCAATGACATTCTTCCATGGAAGCTATCGTTATTGGATGCCCACCACCTATTTAATACTTTGAAAGTCAGCAATAACCAGGTTATTGCATTTTCTAAGGCTGCTAAAGAGGCAGAACTTCCAGATGTGTCAGATGCTGCTCCTGAAGGCACTGAAAAGGTAGCTGGTATTGATGCACTATCAACCTCGCTAAATGCTCAATTTCCCTCTAGGATTGTTGTACCTCCAGTGTCAGAGACTGCTTCTACTTTGGATTTTCTTTGTATGGTATATTTGAGAATAAGATTTCTACTATCCTCTTTCAGTGGTTCTGTCTTGCTTAGTAAGAAACTTCAAAATTCCTTCAAGTTGGACAATCTAGTCAAACTTTTTTTTATCTTCATAGGTCATGTGTACATGATATTGATAGGATTTTATTATAGTTTCCAGTGTATGTAATCTTTATTGTAGTCTGTAGAATGTCAAAATAGAGATGTGAACTGACCAGGATTTTAGACACCTCTAGAGAGCTATTTAGTAAGTATTGGGTCCATTTGTTTTAGAAACTTTTGTTCCCTCAGGGGAAAAACTGATCTTTAGAAGGCACTAGAAGTTCAGCTCAAAATAATTGTGGAGTAAGAAAAAATACCTAAAATCAAATCTGCTTAATATGAAAAATGAATCTACTAACTAAAAATTTTTAGCTGCGGGTGTACTTGATAACATATGCACCGGAGTAAATGGTGCAAGCTGCGAGCTCTTCATCTGGACTTCGGATGGTCAAGAGGGATGAACAAACTTTACAAGACCTTGGGGTTTGTCTCTGCTCTCTAATACATTTGTTTTGTCGTATATGTACATTGGAACCATTGTGGCCCAGATTTTAACTTATCATTAGAAGTGCAATCTTAGTTATTTAATGATCAGGACTTGTGCCAATGGGGTGCCATTTTACCTGTGGATGAAGTTCTATCACATCATGCAATCTCAATTATCTAGTTATCCAGACATTTGTTGTTAAATTACCATTTATGTGTCGCATAAGTTCTATTACATCTTCTCCCACTTATTTTGCTATTTTTTAGCACCTTTATCTAGGATCTGTCCTTTATCTGAATCAGGACAATCAATTAAGCTTGTAGGTTAAGTTATCTTCACACTCAAAAGATTGTGCATAGAGATGTCAAGACGAAGAATATGCTATTGGACAAGTCACGTACTATAAATATTGCGGACTTTAGGGTTGCACAAGTTGAGGCCTCTAATCCTAATGATATGACGGGGGGAATTAGAACTCTCGGCTATATGGCTCCTGAGGTACACATTTGAATTGGAGTAGGATTTACCTGTCTTACCTATAACTTTTTATGCATGCCTTCTTGTTTGTTGTCCATTAGGTGTTACGCAAATCACTTCTAAAGCAGAATGACATATTTTTTTGTTATCTTATTGTACCTGTTGTGAACTTAAGCTTGTTTATCTATTGATCCCCTATAAAATGAATCTGATTATGTTAATCCTCTATATTAAATATTTGCCTTAGCATTTTGTTTTGTTTTTTTGCCTAATCTTCTTTTACCACTCCAGGAAGAAGAATAGTAAAGATTAACGAGTATGCGTACCATTACCAGAGATTTAATGAAAGTGTGATTTAAAATTTAAGTAAGTTTGGATGACAAGATCTAAGAATAAGGACTGAATTATTGTATATGAAGTTGAGCATTGTTAATGTGTATGCTTAAACTGCAAGTTCTTAATGGTAACCCATACAACAGAAAATGCAACATGTACAATTTTGGCATATGTTGTGGGAGATATACTATTGTGACAATTCATATCCTGATTTTAGTTTCTCAGAAGTGACTTTAGTTGTGGTTCGCCGGGTAAAGTCTCTCAGTTTAGAACTTCATGGATTTCCAAAAAAAATACAATTAGTTATTGCCAAGCACATGAAAAATATAGAGCACAGAAAGAAAAGAAAATATATATTTTCCTCTTGTATCGGCTAAGCTTGTCAGGAAATAAAGACATTTAATATTTCTTTTTTTATTTCTATCTCCCTTTGTTTATTATGTTTTATGATCTGTCACAAAGAATTTGAGGCCAGAAATACCCAGATATTGCCCAAGTTCCCTTGCTAATGTGATGAAACGATGCTGGGATGCTAATCCTGATAAGCGGCCCAAGATGCATGAGTTAGTATCTATATGTAACGCCCTGAATCTGGTCCCCGAAATGCTACGTGGTGCTCATGACCGTGAAGGATCATAAGCTAACCCATGACTGATATTTGTACCTGAACACTGCACAATAAACTGTATAAATGCGGAAACATAACTGAAAGGCCATAAGGTTCAAAACTGATGAATCACCATAGGACATAACATCTAGGATGGAGTATAAATACGCAAAACAAAACTAAAATAAACTGTTCAAACATGATAGTCTAAAAAGCCTCTAACTGACTAAATTGTCTGAATAAGGAGTTGATGGGACATGTCCCCAAATTTACTCCAAAGAATAAATTAATTAATGAGATAATAAAGTAATGGTCATGTCCTCAAAGGTTGAGGGCTCACTGCTAACTCTAACTACTGAGACTGGAATGCCACTGATGCTCTGGAGCTCGTGTCTCTGAAACTATGGAATAAAACACCATAGCACAAATGTGTCAATACAATTGAATATACTGGTATGCATGTGAGGTAAGATAAATTCATGGGGTTCATATGCATGAACAATAATAATAATAGACTAACTATCATGAGTGTGAGAATACATGCATGAGACATAATAACTGACATTGATACCATAATAACATGATTATTGAATCTGAATATTGATAACATCAGTGACTGTATCTAACAGTCCTTATTCTAATGGAACTATCTGAATTCCATACTAAGCTGAGTTAACTACATCTGACAGTCCTAAAATCTAAAGAAATATTTGAGTTCTTTTACTGATACTGATACTGAAACTGTGGGAAGTAGTTATCTAACTGATATGCCCCAAATGACGCATTATAGCTGAATTGGGGTCCAATCTGTGCCCTAATTTGAAGGGTGTCAATACCGCGCTACTGGTAAGGACAATCATATGAGTGACCCTCAACTAGAAGGTTACTCTAATGAGAACGGTGGTAACCCTCAACAAGCAGGTTAAGCCACCTCATCTAACCTAACCTAGAAGGTAGGATGTCTCAACCTATACTGGCTACATAGTTCTTGAAAGCAAGGATTTCTTCTAAGACTAGCAGGTGAGTTCCCATCCTTGGGTTAACTCGGTGCTAATTTCCACTCCCATCTGAATAGAGACTGAACATGATTAACTAATTTGAACATGGACTAAGTTACTGAATCACATTGAGTAACGAAATACTACTGATACCAGATAACTGACTGAGTTCATGAGATTGCTAAGATTTCCTGAGTCATAAGACATTCTGAAGTCTAAGGATTATGGCTTGACTGAGGGTATCGTGAAAATATGACATGGCTTTAGGCACACAGCTAATTTTTGGGTACAAGTTTCCCTAGGACTCAATGGAAAGAAATTGATAAAGCATGACTTACTTGAACACATGACCAACAGCACAATCCATAATTCATTTATTGAAGTATTTCATCAAACATGTGATATGAATAACCTGTACATAAATAGGGATTTCGTAATATCATACTAGTTGGGCACTTTTTCTTCACATAGGCATTTAATCAAACACATGGTAGGCCTAGTATATGTAGACAACATTATACAACAAATAAACATCATGATTCATCTCTAGTTTCCACATTCAAGGGTTTAATCATGGATTCACATGAAGCTACACCTATAATAAAAAATTCCACTTAAGATTTATCACTAAAACATGGAATAGAATTCAATTGGTCATTATTAACATGAACAAAAGCAAACCCAACATGGAATTCATATAGATTCATATACTTGAACTTTGAAAAAGAGATTCTTGGGCATCATGGACTAAAGGAGTCCATGAATGAACACTGCATACCTGGTAGACAGTTTCTTGAAGTTCTTGAACTTGAAGAATTTGAATATCTTAGTTTCTTGTAGAAGATTTGGATGTTGTTTCTTAAGGATTGCTCTTAAGGAGAAAACCCTAATTCTAATGTTGTAGAAGAATAATGAATTTAAGAGCCTTGGTCGGATATTACTAGGTATATAAACGGGTTTTAAAAGACCAAAAAGACCCTTTAAAATGACTTAAAAATAACTGAATGGGATGTCCGATGGTTTGTTGCTGGATCGATGTTTTGTTGGTCCTGACCGTCACACCTGAGACAAATGGAGGCTCACTGTCTCCCTTGCGATGGCCTGAGCGATGGTCCGTCGCTATTCCAATGGTCCATCAACCTGGGCCTTCGCTTCTAGGAAGAAGGTAGTCACACTACCTCATTTCGACAGCATTGGCGACGGTTCGTCGCTAGTTCGACAGTTTATTGGCCTCCACCGTCACACTTGGGCAGTTTTACTGCCTTCTGTATTTCAGCCATAACTTTCTCTTCTGGTGTTGGATTTTTATAAACTGGTGTACATAATGAACATGACTGACCATAACATGATTTCATGACTGATATGTTTGATAACTGAATATATCGTATTGGACATGCATATCTGATACATGCGTAAATAATTCATGAATGCATGACTGAGGGTTCTAACGAACTAAGGTTCTCACAATGAGAATACATGTCTGATGCAAGATTAAATAACTAAACTAAAACATGAATACATGACTGAATATGCAATGGTATTTAATACCAAGTTTATAATGGAATTCTAAACATGAAATGGACATCAATCTTGTCACTAAAATCTGAACATTAAACTAAAATGCTTAAGGAGGACTGTTACCTTGATCTTGATATGAGTTGGCAGAGAAGTGGTGAAGATACTTGGTCCTCATGTCTGCTTCTGCTTCCCAAGTAGCTCTCTCAACGGACTGATTTCACCAAAGGACTTTGATTAGAGGGACTTCTTTGTTCCTAAGTCTACGAGTCTGATAGCCTAGGATTTCGACTGGGATCTCTTCATAAGAGAGGTTGCTCTGAACATCTATGCTCTAAATATGGAGTACAACTGTTGGGTCACCTATACACTT
The DNA here is from genome assembly GCF_002878395.1 of Capsicum annuum. Classification (NCBI taxonomy): domain Eukaryota; kingdom Viridiplantae; phylum Streptophyta; class Magnoliopsida; order Solanales; family Solanaceae; genus Capsicum; species Capsicum annuum. The sequence goes on from NC_061116.1 coordinate 16,124,431, forward strand.
CTTGAGAAAAGAGACATGGAAGACTGGATGAACTGAGGCTATATTTGAAGGCAATTCAAGCTCATAAGATACCTT
>NC_061116.1:16127505-16134085 GCF_002878395.1 Capsicum annuum
TATGGCGGGGTGTGTCTCGACCTTAGTTAAACTCTGTGTATTATCTAGTGGCTTTGTAGACCTAATGTACAGTCAAGGTGGTGTTTTCTTAATAGACGTGATGGCTCCAACGACCAAGTATTGTATATACATATATATGTGTGCTCAAGCTTATACAGGTGATTATTTACTTTTATATGCGACATGATGCTCGAATTTTGGGTTGTCATAGAGGTATGCATAGGAAGTATAAGGTTATAAGTTAGCTCTCATGGGCCTCCTCGGTTACGAGTGCCAATCCGCCCCAATAGGATTTGAGGCGTGACACTACATCTGCTGCCATGTGATGTTTGGACATAGAATTGAGTCCTTGTCAATAGGCAAAGCCAGGTGCTCTTATTAATGACCAATTGAATTCTATTCCATGTTTTAGTGATAAATCTTAAGTGGAATTTATTAATATAGATGTAGATTCATATGAATCCATGATTAAAACGTTGAATGGTGAAATTAGAGATGAATCATGATGTTTATTTATTGTATAATGTTGTCTACATATACTATGCCTACCATGTGTTTGATTAAATGCCTATGTGAAGGAAAAGTGCCCAACTAGTATGATATTATGAAATCCTCATTTATTTATAAGTTATGAATATCACATGCTTGAAAAAATGCTTCAATAAATGAACTATGGATTGTGATGTTGGTCATGTATTCAAGTAAGTCATGCTTTGTTAGTTACGTTCAATCGAGTCCTGGGAGTACTTGTACTCGATAGATTTGTTGTGTGCCTAGAGTAATGTAATGTTTTCATGAGACTCTCGGTCAATACATGATCCTTAGACTTCAGACAGTCTTATGACTCAAGAAATCTCAACAAACTCATAAACTCTATCTGATGTCAGGTATCAGTAGTATTCTGCCAGTCAATGGGATTCAGTAACTCAGTCTATGTTCATATCAGTTAATCATGTTCAGTGCCTATTCAGATGGGAGTAGAAATTAGCACCGAGTGAACCTAAGGATGGAAACTCACCTGCCAGTAGAGGTTGTGATTCTTAGAAACAATCCTTGCATTCCAGAACTATGTAGCCAGCGTAGGTTAAGACATCATACCTGGTAGTTGAGGGTAGATGAGGTATCTTAACCTACTAGTTGAGGGTTTCCACCATTCTCATTAGAGTAACTTGCTAGTTGAGGGTCACTCATATAATTGTCCTTACCTATGGCACGGTATTGACACCCTTCCAATTAGGGCACAGATTGGACCCCAATTCACGTATAATTTGTTATTTGGGACATGTCAGTTAGATAACTACTTCCCACAGTTTCAGTATCAGTATCAGTAAAAGAACTTAGATAGTTCTTCAGATTTCAGGACTATCAGATACAGTCAACTCAGCTTAGTATGGAACTTAGATAGTTTCATTAGAATCAGGAGTATCAGATATAGTCACTGATGTTATCAATATTCAGATTCAATAATAATGTTATTATGGTATCAATGTCAGTTATTATGTCTCATGCATGTATTCTCACACTCATGATATTTAGTCTGTTATTATTATTGTTCATGCATATGAACCTCATGCATTCATCTTACCTCACATGTATACCAGTACATTCAATCGTATTGACACATTTATGCTATGGTGTTTTATACCATCGGTTCAGAGATACGAGCTCTAGAGCATCAGTAGCATTCAAGTCTCAGCATTCAGAGTTAGCAGTGAGTCCTCATTCTTCGAGGACATGACCATTACTTTATTATCTCATTAATTTATTTATTAGTTGGAGTTATTTAGGGACATGTCCCATCAACTCCTTATTCAGATAGTTTAGTCACTTAGACACTTTTCAAACTATCATGTCCAGACAATTTAATTTAGTTTTGTTTTGAGTATTTATACTTCATCCCAGATGTTATGTCCTATGGTGATATATCAATTTTGAACCTTATGGCCTTTCAGTTCATGTTTCCACATTTATACAGTATATTATGCAATGTTCAGGTACATATATTAGTCATGTGTTAACTTATGGTCCTTCGGGGTCATGTGCACCGTGTAGCATTCCAGGTACCAGATTTGGGGCATTGCAAAATTAGTATCAGAGCCTAAGGTTCAATAGAGTCCTAGGAAGTATGAAAGCTGGATCTAGTAGAGTTTTGTACATGGGTGTGTTGTGCGCCATATTTATTTATAGGAGGCAATAAGATATTTTAGGAACAGTTTCCTTTTTTTCAGTATTCATGTCCTGCCAATGAGCATCATCTCAAGTCAATCACTAGGTCTAATCCATTTCTCCCCTTTTTCTATAGAACATGCCTCCTAAAATAAGAAATGGGAATTAGTCAGCCCCTTAGACCGAAGAACCTTTGGGCGAATATTTTTCTCATACAGAGTTTAGAGATGTATTCACTATGCTTACTCAGTCAATTGCTGCTAAGAATGAATGAACAACTGTCATTCTAGACAACCCAGTGTCCAATTCAGCTGCATGCAGGATTCGAGACTTAACCCAAATGAATCCTCCATCCTTTCTTGGGTCTAAGGTAGATGAGGACACTCAGGAATTCCTAGATCAGGTATAGAAGGTTACAGACATAATGGGGGTTACTTCTAGTGAGAGTGCTGAGCTAGCTGCATATCAGTTGTAGGATGTTGCTCACACTTGGTTCAAGCAGTGAAAGTCAGAAAGGTCAATTGATGTAGGGTCAGTTGAGTAGGAGGATTTTGCTTCTGCATTCCTTGATAGATTCTATCCCCCAGATCTTAGAGAAGCTAAGGTGTTAGAAATCATTAACCTTAGGCAGGGAAACATGATGGTGAAAGAGTATTCTCTTAATTTTACTCAATTATCCAGATATGCCCCTCATGTGGTTGTAGATAACAGGGCCAAGATGAGTAAGTTTGTCCTGGGGTAAATGACAGTTTGGTCAATGAGTGTAGGTCTATGATGTTGAATAGTGACATGACTTTAGCTAGGCTTATGACCCATGATCAATAGATAGAGGAGAAAAAGATTAAGATGAGGGAGAAGTAGAATAAGAGAGCAAGGACAAGTAGTTTTAACTTTGCTCAGCCTAAATCAGAAGGGGGAAACCCTTCTCAGTTTTATCCTAAGTCATCAGTTCCAACTCCTTCTTCAGCCAGTGCTCCAGTTCCTAAGTTCAGAGAGGGTAACAAAGATAGAGAACCAGGCTTTAAGACTCAGGATAGTGTTAGCAGTACCCACACATATCCTCTTTGCCAGACTTGTGGCAAGCACCACCAAGGTACTTGCAGAGCTGACAGTGATACTTTTTTTAGGTGTGGCAAGCCAGGCCATAGAGTTATAGATTGTCCGTAGTCAGGTCCTTAGGGTCAGCAGAATCGTGCCTCAGCTAGGGCGCCACCTCCTATGCTACTAGTGGGCAACTCCCATATAGACTCTTTGCTATCCAGTCCCGAAAAGATCGGGAAAATTCTCCTGATGTGGTTACTGGTACATTATGGATCTTTCATGTGCATGTTTACGCTTTTCTAGATCCAGGAGCTTCTTTGTCTTTTGTTACTCCCTATATAGCAGTTGATTTTAGAATCAGTCCCAAAATTCTAGTAGATCCCTTTTCAGTCTCTACCATAGTGGGTAAAACTATCATAGCCCGGTGGGTATACAGGAACTGCCTGACTATGATATTTTAGAAAATCACTTCAGCAGACTTAGTCAAATTACAGATGATCGATTTTGATGTCATTCTCGACATGGATTGGCTTTATTCCTACTATGCCACAGTCAACTACAGAAATAGAATAGTCCAGGTTTAGTTCCTAAATGAACCCGTACTTTAGTGAAAGGGTATTGTGTCCACTTTCAGAGATCAACTTGTTTTCTATCTTCGAGCATGGAAGATGATATATAAGGGATGCATCTATCATCTTGTTCATATTAAGGATTCCAATTTCGAGACTCCCAGTCTTGAATTGGTTCCAGTCGTGAATGAGTATTCAGATGTTTTTCTCAAAGATCTTCCAGGAATTTTTCTCAAAAAGGAAATAGACTTCGGCATTGATCTTCTTCCAGATACTCAGCCTATATCCATTCTACCATACAGAATGGCACTAGAAAAACTCAGAGAATTGAAAGAGTAGTTGAAGGATCTCTTAGATAAGAGTTTCATCAGGCTCAGTGTTTCCTCGTGGGGTGCACCAGTCTTATTCGTGCACAAAAAAGCTGGTACTCTTATCAACTCAATAAATATACGGTCAAGAACAAGTATCCACTTGTCAGAATCATTGACTTGTTTGACCAACTTCAGGGTGCTAGCTATTTCTCTAAGATAGACCTCAGATCCGGCTATCACCAGCTCAGATTTAGAGAATGTGACATTCTAAAAATAGCTTTTTGTACTCGGTATGGTCCCTTCAAATTCTGAGTCATGTCCTTTGGTCTTACCAATGCCTCAACTGCTTTCATGGACTTGATGAATTGACTGTTCAAGCAGTACTTGGAAATTTTTTTCATAGACTTCATAGATAATATTTTGGTCTATTCTCGCAGTGAGCGAGATCATGCAGACCATCTCAAAATAGTACTTCAAACTCTTACAGATCATTAGCTATTCACCAAATTCAGTAAGTACAAATTTTGGCTAAGGTTAGTAGTATTCCTTGGTTATATCATTTCCAGTGATGTTATTAGAGTAGATCCTCAAAAGATCAAAGTAGTAAGAAACTGGCCCAGCCCTTTCTCTCCATCAGATATCAGGAGTTTGTTGGGTTTGGCTGGCTATAATAGATGGTTTGTTGAAGGATTTTCTTCTATTACATCCCCTATGTCCAGATTGACTCAAAAGGAAGTCAAGTTTCAGTGGTCAGATCCTTATGAGAAGAGTTTTTGGAGTTGAAGACTCGACTCACCTCAGCTCCTGTCCTAGCTCTTCCTGATGGTTCAAATAGGTTCGTAGTGTATTTTTATGCATCCAGAGTAGGTTTGGGTTGTGTCCTCATGCATCATGGTAATGTCATAGCCTACGCCTCTCGACAGCTTAAGCCCCATGAGAATAATTACCCTACTCATGATCTTGAGCTAGCAGCCATAGTTTTTGCCTTAAAGATTTATAGGTATTATCTATATGGAGTTCATATGGATGTGTTCACAGATCATAAGAGCCTTCAGTATGTATTTTCTTATAAAGATCTTAATCTTGATCAGAGAAGGTGGTTAGAGTTCTTAAAAGATTATGACAAGAGTGTCCTTTATCATCCGGGAAAGGCAAACGTAGTGGCGGATGCTCTTAGTAGACTGTCTATGTGTAGTGTTTCACATGTGGAGGACAATAAGAAAAAGTTATCTCAAGAAGTCCATCAGCTTGCCAAACTAGGCATCCACTTAGTCGATATAGAAGAGGGTGACATATGGGTTCAGAGTAGTTTAGAGTCATCCCTAGTTTCCGAGGTGAAAGAAAAGCAAGATAGAGATCCTAGCCTTGTCAAGTTAAAAGAGTCAGTCAAGGATTAGAAAGTAGTGGTTTTCTCCCAAGGGGGAAATGGTGTTTTGTGTTGTTAGGGTCGTCTCTGTATCCCAGGTGTAGATGACTTAAGGCAGTGAAATCTTATAAAAGCTCATGGTGCGCGCTACTCTATTCACCCAGGAGCCATAAAGATGTACCGCGACTTACGGAAAGTCTATCGGTGGAGTGGGATGAAGAGAGATATTGCAGATTTTATGGCTAAGTGCTCTATATGTCAGCAGGTTAAGATAGAGCATTGGAAGTCTAGTGGTCCTATGCTGGAGTTCATTATTCCTACTTGGAAGTGGGAAGAAGTGAACATGGACTTTGTGATGTGTTTTCCTCAAAGTTGTCAACAACATGATTCAGTCTGGGTCATTATAGACAGAATGACCAAATTATCTCATTTTCTTCCAGTTTATACCTCTTATTCAGACAAGGATTACGCCAAACTTTACATCAGGGAGTTGGTCAGATTGCACGGTGTTCCATTATCCATCATCTCAGATAGAGGTACACAGTTTACCTCTCATTTCTGGAAAGATTTCTAAAAGGGTCTTGGTACCCAAGTTCATCTCAGTAATACATTCTATCCTCAGACATATGGTCAAGCAGAAAGGACCATTCAGACCCTAGAAGATATGCTAAGGGCAAGTGTAATTGATTTCAAGGGTAGTTGGGATGACCACTTGCCTTTGATTGAGTTTGCATACAACAATAGCTATTATTATAGTATTCGGATTGCTCCATTCGAACCTCTCTATGGTAGGAGATGCAGATCTCTAATCGATTGGTTTGAAGTTAGTGGGGCCTCAGTCATAGGGCCTGACTTTGTATTCAATGGCTTAGAGAAAGCCCAGTTGATCAGAGAAAGACTCTGGGCTGCTCAAAGCCGACAGAAGTCTTATGTAGATATGCGCAGAAAGAATCTCGAGTTCTAGATTTTTAATTTTGTATATCTAAAGACCTCTCCCATGAAGGGAGTGTAGAGATTCGACAAGAAGGGAAAGTTCAGTTCCGATATGTCGGTCCTTTCAAAATTCTCAGCTGATTCGGTAAGGTATCTTATGAGCTTGAATTGCCTTCAAATATAGCCTCAGTTCA
>NC_061116.1:16137085-16175203 GCF_002878395.1 Capsicum annuum
TCTATGCCCAAATTGATTTCCTCTGGACCCTTGGAACTGTGGTGGGGAACTTGCTGCAGAATAAGAATATAATGGCCTACGTGGTCTAGCAGAAAACTGTGGTCTGAACCCTCCTTGGGATGCCATGAACTACCCTATAGATCTGGACCTTTTGGAATATCCTCTTTCTAATTCCTGTGTTCTTCTTCTCTGCCTTTGATCTTCCATTTTCTGTGCAAAATCTTGGATCCTCGCTATGTCCATATCTTTCTTTAAAGCAGCAATAGTACAATCTCTAACCAGATATGGATCCAGCCTATCCACATATTGATGAACGTTGTCATCCATAGTAGCTACAACATTAGGAGGATATCTCGACAAGGAATTAAATCGGAGACTATACTCCCTCACGATCATAATCCCCTAACTAAGATTTAAAAACTGATCTGCATGGGCCTGACGAATCTCAAATGGAAGATAATGATCAAGAAATGCCTCTTTGAACTCTTTCCAAGTAGCTGGGGGTGCATCAATACCCCTAGAACATTTCTAGTCCTCGTACCAATATATAGCCTCCCCTTTGAATCTATACGCCGCTAACTCCACTATCTCTCTACCCATTACATGCATAACATCTAAAGCCCTTTGAATTTGATCAATAAAGTCCTGTGGGTCCTCGTTAAGATCTGATCCAGTAAAAATGGGAGGATCTATCTTAAGAAAATCGTGTGTTCGAAGGCTAGCCGCCCTATCTGTACCACTATGACCCGTGGTAGGAATGGCTTGCCCTTAAGCATGCCCAGCAACTATACGACTCAAAAGTTGCACTGCATTTCTAAGATCTCGATCTGCAGCATTAATAGGTGGCTCTGGGGATATAGTTCTTCTCCCCTTTATTTTTCAGGAGTGGAAGAAGTTTCTGATGCATGCTCTGTTGGAGCCTCACTTTGACTAGCTGGTATAGTGGATGACTTACTAATCCCCTTACCGGTAGCCACATCTACTTGCTTACCGGTATTCTTGCTTCTGGTAACCGGCATCATTACTATAATAAGAGAAAAAATGGATTCAGTGGTCAACTATAGCTTCATATACAATATAGGCTCTATCGCACGATCTAGGCTCTATCGCACAATTTAGGCTCTATCGCACAATTCCTAAATATCCATAGCCTCCTGTTTATAGATGCGGTGCAGGACACACCGATAAACAAGACTCTGTATAGACACAGCTTTGTAAACTCACTAGGACAAACTTCTCTGATAGCACTTTTGTCACGCCTCGAATTCTATTGGGGAGGACTGGCACCCGTAACCGAGGAGGCCCAAGAGAACCAACTCATAACCTTATACTTCCCATGCATACCTCTATGACAACCCAAAATTTGGACAGCATCATGTAGCATATAAAAGTAAATAATCACCTGTATAAGCTCGAGCTTACATATATATATATATACAATACTTGGCAGTTAGAGCCATCACGTCTATTAACAAAACACCACCTTGACTGTACATTAGGTCTACAAAGCCTCTAGACAATACACAGAGTTTAACTAAGGTCGGGACACACCCCACCATATAACTAACTTCCATACAATACCAAAAGTGACTGTATATGATACAAAAAGCCCCGAAGCAAACTGGAGCTCACCAAAAGTAGCTGGATATCCTGGCTCCTACTTGTATGGTGTATGAGCTGAGGTACCTATGCCTGCAGCATAAAATACAGGTCCACCGTGGGGGACGTCAGTACAAAATATGTACTGAGTATGTAAAGCTGTAGATAATCACATATGATATAGGAGCTCAATATAAATCAGAAACAAGTGAATAAATCGTAGTAGGAGTGGACCACACATACTAGAACTTGTGACAACCTGGACATTGTATTTATTCAATCACTTTACCTTCGTTCTTATCATCTTTGTAATCATTATTGTACTGTACTGTGACCATTAGGTTGCCTCCAGTACATATCAACTGGGATCGACCCATGATAGGCTTATGCCCCTGAGATACCACCCATAAACACCTAAATAGGGATCGACCCATGATAGGCTTATGCCCCTGGGATACCACCCGATAAGAGAGAACTTCCATCACTTAGTTCAATTAATCTTTGAGATTGTTATTTCAGTCGCCACCATATTTTTGATACTTTGAAACAATGATACATCAGTAAGAGACATATAAATAGACCATCAATACAAAAACAATGAAGTAAGAACTCATTGGCACATCAATGAAGTGTTTTGGAGTCATCAATGCCATAACAATGAAGAAGGAACTTATTGGTATATCGATGAAACATTTTGGAGTCATTAATAGCACATGGATCTTGTTTGAGTAACCGGATACCTTCTGACATTCATTAGTGCAATAAACATGTAATATTTGGAAAAAAAGTAAGTATTGGAATGTCTTGACATCTTGTAGGGTGGAAATAAGTTCATTGGTAATGTAGGACATCATACAAAACCATTATGGATCACATGTTATTGAATAGCTTCGGAAACTTTCTTAATAGAACAATTGTTCACTTTCATGCCAAAGATATGGTATAAAGTATGCTTTACATACCTAACTTTCAACCTTCAATACTAGTCCCAAATAGACTTCTCGTCTTTTCGGATTACTTATCTATAATGAACATATATAGCAATCTAGTATTAGCAATCGAACGTCACAATTCAATTATTTGAATTCACCAAACTAGTGGTTAAGTAGTAAGCCTTAATTACACCATAAAGGGTGTCACCTTAACCCTCTTATACTCCAATTACATTCACATGCCATGCATATTCATACATCCTCCAATATCAAATTTGGATTCATTTATCCTTCCAACTAATCCATTTAACCAAATTAAGCCATAGACATAAATAATCATCAATTCAATGGTATATTATCATATCCACCTTCCACAACTCGATTACCATATCCACCTTCCACAATTAAATACGACCAAATCATGCAAAATATTCCATAACCCTATTTCCATCACCTTTCAATAACATCAATACATATAATCCTCTATCACATATATACATATGGAAAAGAACAAAGTCAAACAATATTCATACCTTAGAATTCACCTATTGATTATGCAATCCTGTTTGCACAAATAATAGGTGCCGTTAAAAACTCTCGAGATGACAAACGCAGTTATCGGATTACTTTGGAATTTCTACGGTTGAATCAAAAAAAAATTAAAGGTCAAATATGGATAGGGTTTGTTATTTCTCAATGATTGATGATGAAAATGAGTTTTTGAACTCATATACATGTATATATACACATATTCCTATACATGATATAATAGAAAATGGCCAAAATGCCTTTAAAATTTAAATAATGTTACATCTGTCCTTTTGTGGACTATTTTGATAAGCTAAAGTAGATTGACCATAACTCTTTTTTCTGATATTGGATTTTGGTGAAATTTGTATCGTTGGAAGTATAATTCAAAGTTCTTTCATTTCATATAAAGTAGGCCAGCCAGTTCATCCTGTACAAGGATTTATGGTCATTTCAAATTGACCCTAAAAATCTATTTTGATAGGCTGAAGTAAAACGAGTATAACTCCTTACTTAGACAGTGGATTTTGATGAAACCAATTGCATTGGAAAGAAGACTCAAATATATTTATTTTCATAGGTCGCATCTCTCCCAGTTCATTATATTAAGGGAGTTATGATCGTTAGAATTTGACCCAAAAATTTGGTTGGCCTCAGTAGTTTGTGTGCAGGAAATTTTCCTGTACATTTACTATTCCCATATATCCAGGCCACCATTTTATAGTTTCGAACGTGTTTGATTATATCCGAAACCTATCCTTTTTTGGAAATATTTATATCGTTGGAAAGATTATTACATAACCTTCACATGGAACCATCGATGGGCAAATTTCGTATAAATAAAATAAAAAATTAATTTCATATGAATAAGACCAATACACGTACTTGAATACGCCAATACACGTACTTGAATATGGGGTGTTACATGTGGTCACCATCATAGGTACTTAAGATATTGTGTCTGGAGAGGTGGATAGATAGGACTACTAGTTGCTAGATCAGGACCCTATCTTTATTGTCGGCCCTAGCCACTTTCCTTTCTCCCTGCCGAGGGAAAGAACCTTGTTTGAACGAGGATAACAGCATGACTCTAACCTTCTTTATTCCTCCTTTATTAAATCCTCCTGAACAATCACTTTCCTTCCCCATGGTAACATGAACAAAAGCAAACCCAACATGGAATTCATATAGATTTATATACTTGAACTTTGAAAAAGAGATTCTTGGGCTTCATGGATGAAAGGAGTCCATGAATGAACACTATGCATACCTAGTAGTGAGTTTCTTAAAGTTGTTGAACTTTAAGAATTTGAATCTCTTAGTTTCTTGAAGAAGATTTGGATTTTGTTGATTAAGGATTCCTCTTTGGAAGAAAACCCTAATTTTAATGTTGTAGAAGAATAATGAATTTAGGAGCCTTGGTCGGATATTACTAGGTATATAAACAGGTGATAAAAGACCAAAAATCCCCTTTAAAATGACTTTAAAATAACTAAACGGGATGTACAATGGTGGGTGCAACGGTCCGTCACTGGGTCGATGGTTTGTCGGTCCTGACCGTCACACCTGAGCAGAATGGAGGCTCATTGTCTCCTTTGCGATGGCCTGGACGACGATCCATCGCTAGTCTAATGGTCTATCAGCCTGGACTATCGCTCCTAGGCAGAAGGTAGTCACACTGCCTCATTGCGATGGTATGGGTGACGGTCCGTCACTAGTCCGATGGTCCATCGGCTTCCACCGTCGCACCTAAGCAGTTTTATTATCTTCTATATTTTGTCCATACCTTTCTCTTTCGATGTCGTATTTTGATTAAATTGGTATCGTTAGAAAGGTAATTCAATTTTCCACGTAACAAAAAGTGAAAAACTTAAAAATTCCATATGTGAAAAAATAGATTCATATTTTAAAAAAGCCTCCAACATTCTGGGAACGATTTCAAGCTAAGTTGAAATATGGGGTATTACACCATATTAGAGGCTATTGACACATCCAATGGTAGAGGAATGATCCCTGTTGATCAATAATAGGGTTTTTTTTATTTTTGGAAGCGTCGTGGACCTTGAACACTCAGAATCCTTACAGATATGAATATTAAGAAGTAGGTTAATTCTATCTCAGCTACCAAATATTTCAGAGTACTGAACTTATACAATGCCAGATGCTCCTGGTGTTTATGGATATTGGCTGGAAAATTGGGCTGCATTTCTCAATTTAGATGGTGTAAAGCTTATACCCTTATTTTTATTTTCTTCATTTGGACCTTATTACATTTTGCTTGTTGGTTTAAATTACTAGGTTGTTGCATATTTTTAATTATGAGATTAGTAATGAATGATTTTGTTTTGTGATGTGTATATATTGTGTTATAATTTATTTTGTATTTAAATAAAAATTTATGTTAATATAAGTGACTATTTATATAAATCATTTCAATTAAATAACATGTGGAAACAATCATTGCAAAAGATCAATAAACCATTGCAATAGATACTCAAAAAGCATTGCAACAGAATAATAAAAGCGTCTCAATAGATGTTGTTGTAACGGTTTAATATCGTTGCAATAGATTCTATTGCAATGATTAGTAACCGTTGCAATAGATGAAGATAGGCATATCAATAAGTCAAAAAATAACCGTCACCATAGGTCAAACTATGGAGACGGTTATACAAAACCGTCGCCATAGCTTGACCTATGGCGATGGTTCAGACAACCATCACAGGAACCGTTGCCATAGACCTATCGCAACGCCCACCTATGGGACGCTTGCAGAACCATTGCGGTAGAGCTACGGCAATGGTTTTATTATCTATTTCAATGGTTTTGCAACTGTCACCATAGGGATAATTTCTAGTAGTGTCCATAACCGAACCATTTACACCAAAACCCCTCAATTAATAGTTGAAAACCATAAACCATGCAATATTGAAAACCATGAAAACAACTGTAAAATTCATACCTTTATAGAAGTAAGAAGTAGGAAAGAGACACATGCCTTAATTTTAGAAAGATAATGGGGGCAAATCACCAAAGCAATCCCTAAATTGAAACCCTAGCTCTCTTGCCCCAAAATCTCTTGAGAGAATTATTAAATGTTCAAGAATAGTTTTCTATGTGATAATGAATATAATAATAGGGTAAATAACCTCCTAAGTTCATTAGAAGTCGTGGGTCATAATCAGGGTAAGTAGAAAAATATCCAGAATACCCCCCACTTAAGTCCCTTAAAAGCCCGTCACAGGGATACAACTGACCCTTTTACGAGTCATACCCTTCCTCACGATTCATTCCCACCAGTCGTACCCAGGCCTTAAACTTGGATAATGTATTGTCGAATATACGACTCATCCAACCAAGTCATAACCTCAGCACACGATCCGTACCCATGATCCGTATCCCTAGCAGAATGAATTACCAAGAGGATCAAACACTGCCTACCATATGAGTCCCTGATACAACTCGTATCCAAGCATTACGACTCGTAAGTTGTGACCATTCCAGTGATCAAATCCACCCCACCAAATAACATTGGTCAACTTATGATAGGACCATACCACTCGTACCCTAGCATATAGCTTGTATCCATGAGTCGTATTTGGTCCGGAGAATGGTTTCGAGGAAAAATTCCTAAGGCCAAAACCCAGGATATAACAGCAACCCAAAGAAGTAGGAGCCCACAAAACTAGGAATGTAGAACCTGAACAACCACCATGATCTAACCCTTTTCCAAGCGTAACCATAAAGATCCTGACCTCCAGCATGCATATAGCTATCATTATTAAGTCTATGGTGCCTCTGGGCTGCAAGCCTCATATTTCTCCATACAAAATCCTAGTGAAACTTTCGAGTAAACTAATCCCATACAAAAAGAGGTAATCTAACTTGTCTACTCTCTACAAAAGTCCTCCAAGACTATTTAGCTAGTTTGAAGAACTGAAAGGTAGCCAAATCCACTATATTAGAGTCTATAAACCTAACTTGTGCAACCTCTCGTAATAACCAAGCAAGAACATATAAGCATTAAAGATAGGATCTCCATCAAATTGAGGTGGTTCTATCCTCATGAACTCTACATACCTAATTTTTCCTTCCAACCAAATAAAGGGTAGCCATTAGATGTGGAGCGATCCCTAGAAATATCTCATCAACAGTACAAAAACCAATAGTAAACATATGTTCATATGGAGTATGAGGCCCAAAAGTAGCATGCTGAAGCAAAATAGGAGCCACCCGCTAAAGAAAACCCACCACTTAAACCAAGCAATCCCCATGGATAGTTATGGTCACTGGTAGTGTTTGCAGTAACCTCAACCCCTCTAACTCAATAGACCCAACACTAAATACTCTAGAAGAGGTAATCCTAACCTGACCTCCAACTGATCTAGATACTCCAATCCAATCTCTACCTAGACCACTATCTCTACCATGTGCTAATGGCATGGGCTCTAAGTCTCTAGCTAAAAAAGGACATGTGCTCACCATTTATGGGAGAATGGAAAAGAAATTTTAGGCTATACTAAGTTATGAACCCATGAAATAGAATGAAGAGATGGATATTTTCTAAAGTCATATAGCCTCTCAGAGATAGATAATGTATATCTCTGCACAGATTTATAAGACTCTACAAAACTAGGCTTATACTAATGAGGCCAATAAACTCAAGACTCTGATACCAATTTGTTAAAACCACAAATAGGCACGTGATTGTACCTATCACACCCTCTTGAAAATTAAATCTATCCAAAACAAACTCAATAGTCAAGTAATTCAAAAGAAGAAGAAATGAAAAAAGATAAACCCAAAATAAATAAGGATGAATTAATTACTCAACATACATCCCGGGTCTAATTGTCACTAGTACAAGCCTCTAAATACAAAGTGATATCAATAAACTAAAGTATCCTAAATGTAGGTAACCATAAGGTAAATAAAGAGAGATTTGGTAAGCTTTGAAGTTTGCCAGCCATTACCTCAATCTATCCAACTCTAATGTCAAATGAACAGAATTTATGATCTACTAATCAAATCAATACATTCATGGGGTGTAGAAAAACAAAAAATGAAAGAAAAGCAAGGGTAAGTACAAAATACGTGTACTCAACAAGCACCATTAACAACTGACTGTACTGATGGTGAGAACCACCACCCCAACTACCCAAGTTTTCCCGACCAATTTAAACTAGTAAATATACCACTTCATCCTACCAAGGTAATCAAACAGATTAGTCATAGGATTATCAATACACAAAGTAGGTATATTGATCTAGGTGAGGCAACACTAATCATTTTGTGATTAATAAATAAGGGAAATAATTTAATATGGAGACTCACTAACACAATTTAATAGGTTTAATCAATCATATTCAACTAATAACCTGAAATAAAATAGTGAGAGTGTACATATAAGTGTATATCATGCTACCAAAAGGTACTATCTCAGATTAAGCCATACACATACCCAACATCTCATAATAACACAATCTCCAAGTCAATAAAAATGATATAAGATGACGTAATAAAGTGAAATTAAGCATCAATACACAACATCAGAAATAAAGTTCGATAGTGGTAATATAACACAAAAGTAAATAAATAATGCAACATCATATCATACCAAGAGAGGCAATACAATACAAGAGATACAATATATATAGTGATGATGGTGGGACATCTCATATACACATTCCAATACTCTGCACTTTGTACAGGACCAATGGGGGTGTGCAACCAATATACTTCCATAATCTCAATTCACCTCTCTAGCTAATGTTCATAGATTAAGATTATACCTCTCAGGATATTATTCACAAATTAAGAATTCTCATTAAGTAACTCAATCAACCTTGTCGACAAATGATCTTGACCAAGGATTATATAAAATTATCATTTTTTTCAAAATCAGAATATCTCTGTGGTATTTATCTTATGAATAGGTAAAGATGATATGAGGATGTAATAATCACAGCCAATCAACATAAAAATGCACATCAATTAAATGCAAGTATAAATAAGCTCAGAATCAACCCCGTATGATAATGTTTTATGATGTAAGCCATTGTAGGGCACCGCTGATATAAATAGGCAGGCATAATATCAATAATTTCATTTAAAATCCCCCATTCAGGTATAATCCATATGATTTAGGAAATTTAATGCACAGATAATTCCTATGATAAAAAGACAAACCCTCACTCAGGCACACAATAATAAATATGGCATTTTAATGCACAATCAAGGCCAACAATATCAATTCAAGTCCCTAATGGGGCACCACAATAATATATTTCAATAATATTAATTCAAGAGCCAACTCAGGCATCACAACAATATAGTCTCTTAATAATAAAAATATGCATATAAGTCTCCACACGGA
Source organism: Capsicum annuum (assembly GCF_002878395.1). Lineage (NCBI taxonomy): Eukaryota > Viridiplantae > Streptophyta > Magnoliopsida > Solanales > Solanaceae > Capsicum > Capsicum annuum. Next base: position 16,146,521 of record NC_061116.1, read on the forward strand.
TAACACATTAATAATGCACAATACAAGAAGCACAAGTATTACAAACTTACCCGAACCCTAAGTTATTCCTAAAAGAAGTCTCATTATTCCCAAACATGGAATTATTGGAATAAATAGATAAACTAGACCTTTGATAATCACTTCCCTTTTACAGGTCCATTCATAACTTAAGTATTTACTAAACCTTAATCATTCCATCAAAATATAAGAATATCCTAATTATCCTCGATAAGGTCTCTAAATTTGATTCAAAATTTAATTAGGTACTCACAATTGATTTATTCATGGTCACTAAATTATCTATCTACAATCTACTCCAAGGATAAGTAAAAGACTAACTAAGATAAGCAATTATCTAACTAAAATCCATCAAAAGACTCTATTATCCATGGAGAGGCTCCCCATTTGATCTAAGTTGGACCCCCAATCCCAAATGATTCACAAAACACAAGCAAAACAAACATACAACACATAAACACTTCAAAGAAAGTCAAGGTACATCTCCACTTGACATTAAAGAAAATCCACAAGCCAAAATATAGTTTAAAGCATCAACTGGAAGTTCTATTCCCTCAAATCAATATTAAAAACATCCAATCTAATCAAATATGACATCTATAAGTTAAAAGAAGTCCAATAATACTCATATCAACTGTATTTGTTTTGGGTCTAAAATATGCTTCAAAATTATTTATAGGAGTAAAATCAAGATTTTAATTTAGAATCATGTTTCTCATGAAAAAGAAATCTAAATCTCATAACCCAAGAAGAAACAAGAAAAAAATGGAATTCAAATCGAAGAAAACCAATTTTATAATTTATTGGGTAAAACCCGTAAACTCAAGTTTAAACGCAAGTATTTAAATATAGATTTGTAAGGAAACCAATGGAAAAAGGTAAATACAAGGTTTGGAAATTACCAATATGAACTAGTCTTGAAAACCCCTTTGAAATTGCAAAATTTCAAGGTCCTAAGCACCAGAAATGGACAAAATATGTTTTGGGGTTGAATATGGAATTAATATCTATCCAGGTCAATAGCCTCCGTGATATTGATATTGATCGACCTAAACCTTCACGAACATGAGCCTAGGTCCGCAAATGTAAAGAAAAAACAACCCAATCGATTGCAAACATAAGACTTTAGATATGTATCCAAATAGTAAACTTTACCTAACCCCGATCCAATTCATCCTTAATGCGAGCATGACCTAATACCATACAAAAGAATTCCTTCATCACGAACGCAATAAAGGAAGTGCCCTGCATCAATATAGTAACTTCAAAAAAATCATAAAGGTTGAAACTCCCTAAATTATAATATCCCAAATTTTCAATCTCTAGAGCTCTTATGAGATAGGCCTCAAAGTTAGCTTTCCAACATTTCGGGTCTCATCTCAATCTGATGTCATGGCAAAAAGTTATGGAAAGTTTCCCCTAAGGACTGGTACACTGCCATAGATACGAATCAGGTAACGAGTCATTACCACTTGTGATGAGTCATCATGAGTGAGTCATAGTCACTCTAGTGAAGATCCCAAGTTTCAGCTCCATGACCTCAACCTTACTCAAATGATTTGTAATTAGACATTGCTAATCATTAGGAGGGACTCATAGTCACAACATTGTTCATTCAACAATCCCTTCCAATCGATACGAGTCCAGAACATGACTCATATTCAAACCTTACGAGTAATTATATTAAACCGTGTCCTGACCAATAAAGGATCCAAGAATCAAGCCTCAAACTATGACTTCACCCAATGACTCATAGTCAGTCATAACGAGTTGTTAGGTGGTAAGTTGTAGTCATGCCAAAATGTATCTATAATCCTAAGATCCCAGGTTGGGACTCAGACCACGACTCATAACGAGTCATAAGGTGAGTCATAATGAATGGAAACGTGTTTTCCTACATATTTTTCTAAGGACACTTAAGTCTTTTCCCACTCATTTTAAAGCCCAACCCACATTTTTTAGCCTCCTCAAGGGGGTATAAAGTACCAAAACCCCCAATTCCGTCATTAATCATAATTCCACCCTAAGAAAAGCAAAAGAAATGGTTTCCTTCTTCCTCAAGAGAAAACTAGGGTTCTAGAGAACAAAGATCAAGTTGAAGAAATTCACCCAAGTCTTTTACCTCATGTACGTGGGATATTCATTAGTGGGTCCCTTCCACCCATTGAGTCTCAAGAATTTTCTATTTTACAAGTACAAACCCTTTTTTCCCTAATAGGTGAAATTTTATGAAGATTATGGATTTTATAAATTTTCCCTCAATTGTCTTGATTTTAAACATGAAAATATATTTGCTCGTGATAATTGTATTTCCATATGTTTTATAATGCAAATGATCACTTTATGATTAGTTATTGAAATACAGTGTGTTACTCATGACTTTCCCATACCATGAATTATTCAATAAGTGACAAGAGTATTTTTGTAATAGATAATGTTGGTGGGTTATAAAGACCCGATACCTAGATAGTCATACATGTTCTAAGTTTTCATGTTACAAGCCATCCAGATCATATGTTTGTTGTTATATTCTGATTATTATCATATTAAGAATTTATCAGTATGAATCATGTTAAACTGTCATCAGTATCAGTGTTATTTCAGTTGGGAGTAGAACTTAGCACCGAGCAAACCTAGCGATGAAGTCTTACCTACCAGATTAGGGTGATACCTCTAGTAGAAGTTCCTAAGTTCCAGAATAACATATCCAATGTATTTTATGAGAGATATTTCTACCAATATATGGTTGACACTCTTCCAGGGGCACCTACCAGATTAGGGTGACTCCCTAGTCCTTCGGGACATCAGTGTAGTGGATCCATAGGTTGGACCCCAATTAGATTAGATTGGTTCATGTCAGTTAAATATTAGCTCCCACAGTCTCAGTTAAGTATTCTGATGATATTCAGTATAGGTTTGCATGACAAAGATTTCAGTTATCAGTTATTCAGTTTTCTAGATTATTTCAATATATCATTTATTGGTCTGCATTTGTTTTACATGCCCATGCATTCAATCTCAGTATCCATATATATTTCAATTAGTCCCTATCTCATTTACCATAATATTTGAAGTACTGACTGCATACTCTCTATTGCGCTATATTGATTTCACAATATAGGTTTGGATGCCCAGATCCTCAATTGTACTTAGGTAGTTCGTGCGCCACTCAGCAATGGTTATGGTGAGTCCTCATCCAACGAGGACAAGTTATCCATAGTTACTTGTACTTAGAGTTAGTTGGGGGTTTGTCCCATCAACTCTTCATGTTTTAAATGCTTTCTGATAGTCAGACTTGTTTTCAATTACTAACAAAAGTTTAGATGGGTTAAGTATTGTTTTAGTTTCATATCTTATTCAAGTTTTCATCAGTTTAGTTTCTAAATATATTTTTTATTATTATTTTATTCAGTGCTTATAGCAGATATCAGATCATGGGTTAGCTTGGGGTTATTTGTGGTCTTAAGTATCGCGTTACGACTAGGGGTAGCCTCAGGTTGTGACAAACTTGGTATGAAAGTTAATGGTTTTTAAAGTGTCCTAAGGTGTTTGAAAGCCCTATTTAGTAGAGTCTTATGCATGGGTGTGAAGTGTGCCATACTATCGAGTGAGAGGCTACGAGATGTTTTAGGAAAGTTTCCCTTGTTTTAGTATTCATTTCATGCGATGGGGCATTAGCTCTATTAAAACTTCTCCTTCTAACTCATTCTCTACCGATTATAAGAAAATCCTTCCAAAAGGGCTAACGAAAGGAGAAATGGTGACCAGCCATCCCCACCTATTCCTAAAGACCCTCTTAATGAGTAGGTCTTTCACATCAAATTTAGGGTTGCTTTCACCGTATTAAACCAATGCACGACCGCTCAAAATAATTAGCAGGTTATTGCCCCAGCCAACCCTTTAGTGAATACAACAGCTGCTAGGATCTGAGACTTTACTTGAATAAACCCTCTAGTGTTCTATGGATCCAAGTTTGAGGAGGATTAACAGGAGTTTCTAGATTGTGTGCAAAAGGTGACCGATGTCATGGGTGTCACTTCCAATAAAAGTGCTAACTTAGTTACTTACTAGTTGCAAAAGGTAGCTCATATTTGGGTTAAGCAGTGGAAGAAGGACAGAGGTGCCAATGCAGGGCCTATAGAATGGGATAAATTTTCTACTACTTTTCTGGATAGGTTCTTTCCACTCGAGTTGAGGGAGACCAAGGTACAGGAGTTTATAAATTTGAAGTAGGGTAACATAAGTGTGATGGAGTACTCACTCAAGTTACCTAGTTGTCAAGGTATGCTCCGGCTATGATGGCTGATCCCAAGTCCCAAATAAGTAAGTTCATTGCAGGAGTTTTTTGAAGAGGTAGTAAAAGAGTGCAGAACAGTTATGTTGATTAAGGAGATGGATCTCTCTAGGCTGATAGTTCATACTCAGTAGATTGAGGAAAAGAATCTTAAAGAATAAAGGGAGAATAAGAGGGCCAGAATCGGTAGTTTTAACTTCTCTCAATAGAAGTCTGATGGCGAGAATCGTTCTCAATTTTGCCCAAAGTTTTCAGCACCAGCCCCATCTTCTGCTAGTACACCAGTGCCTAAGATCAGACAGGACAGTCGAGATAAAGCACCAGGGTCTAAGGCCCAAGGTAGCGTTAATGATGGCCGCACCAACCAAGAATGTAGGAGATATGGTAAGAACCACACGGGTGAGTGCATAACTGATACTGATGCATGTTTTGGGTGTGGAAAGTCAGGCAATAGAATCAAAGAGTGTCTAGTAGCTGGACAGAAGAGGAATGATTTTTGTCAAGTAGGTCAGTCTAATTTCTGTTCAACACCAGCAGTCGCCCCAACTCAGTAAGGTCCCACTTCCAGTGCCACCAGTGGGCAGCATCAAAATTGACTCTATGCCCTCTAAACTCAATAGGATCAGGAAAGTTCTCCTGATGTGGTTACAAGTACTTTGCAAGTCTTCCACCTTCTTATTTATGCATTATTAGAGCCCAGAGCAGCACTTTCCATTGTGACTCCTTATATAGCTGTAGATATAGATGTCAATCCTGGCATATTAATAGAACACTTCTCAGTGTCTACTCCAATTGGTAATTTCGTTATAGCCAGGTAGGTTTATAGAAACTCTCTAGTTATAGTGTCCTAGAAAGTTTCATCAGTAGATCTTGGAGAGTTAGATATGACTGATTTTAATGTCATTCTCGACATTGATTAGCTTTATTCATGTTATGCTTTAGTTGATTATAGAAATAGATCCATCACTACTAGAAAAAATGGCTATTAACGAAGGGAAATCTAGTCCCTAAAAGCCTATTTCTGGTCCTTAAAAGTCAATAGCGACCAGAAAAATCCGGTCGCCGCCTGTCCTTATAGGCTTCGTCGCTAAAGGTTAATAGTGACGAGCTTTTTTTACTGGTCCATAAAGATTTTTAGCAACCAGCACAAATCCGATCCCTAAAAATGTTTTGGTGACCAATTTTCTAGTCCTTACTTTAGTATTACACGTATGTTATTTTGGTCCCTATAGACCTTTAGCAACCATTATCTGCTCATCCTAAGAAATACATAATCCCTGAACTATGTTTTATAGGCCATAAATTATGAACTCTAACTAAATATATAATTTTCTTTGTCTAGTTTCTTAAAATTATTATAAAATACAATATAGAGAATGAGATGCACATAAAAATATATACAAAAAACTTTTGGATATATTACAAACAAATGTATTTACACTTCAATTATGGTCAAGACATGATATAAATATCATAGAACTGGTTACATAATCCCAAATCTAACATTCCTAGCTTGTATTGTAAAGTCTTAGCAATGACGATAATCAACTTTGAATAGCCAGCATGAAATCTTCAAAACTTTTATCTTCAAAACATCAAAACCTGTAATTGAGAAAGTTTTCACAAGTAATTAGCAAATGGAATGATCTAGTTTAGTACTTTAGAACAAATCATCACTATAAAGAGGACCTCTCCTAGAAATAAACATAATAAACATCACACGCACAAAGAAACCTACAGTATCATATGAAAATAAATATCAACGTAGAAAGAAACCACAATCTTCCACGAAAATAAATATCACATGCATAAAGAAATCACAACCTCACATGATTACTAACCTTCAAAATTGCTCTTTTGTTGGGCAGTTGTATAATTTCTTGATTGCTGCAAAAAAAATGATAAGCATGATCAAAATGTAAACAAAAAAGACCATTTAAACAAATTCTAAGGACAAGGACACGCCAAATAATCATATACATTCAATTAACCTTTAAGCGAGGTGTGGAGAAGTGATAATAAGAGTGGGGGAATGAGTTAGGATCTCTCAAGATAGTAAGGTCTAAGAGTGGGGGAATGAGTGAGGTAGCAATAACCAAAACATTGTAGTAGTATCTCTTGAGAAAGAAAAACTACTTGCTCAAGTACCCGAATAAGTTCTGAAGCACCAATATAATACACACAAAAAACACCAAGACAGATGGTAAAGCGTCGGATGGATCTCCGATTGGCTCAACTTTTGCAAGTCCAAAGTCAGAAAGCTTTGCATTAAGGTTCATAAGATTCAAATCAAAACAAAGATGGACAGTAAAACTCATAAAGACTCTAAACTCGCATCTGAGTAAGCTTTCAGTAGCCGAAGCAACCTGCATCGCCTTAATGACTACTATCTGTGCAGCATCTCTGTGCTTCATGACTTCCTATAACACAAAATGGTATTTTGAGGCATCAAACAAATAGCCCAATCTCCGTTAATACCTTTAAAAAGTTAAGAAACGTAATAGTTCGATAATGAACTTCAATGATCCATTAAGAAAAGATTTCATAAATAAATACATGGGTTGAACATGCTTACTCAAATTAAAAAAACTTTGAACTACAGGACCATCATGTGACTAGAAAAAATGTGAAAATAGAAAATGCTTTTCAGAAATTTGTAACTAAAGAGTAGAGATACAAGGCAAACTCAACTCTGAGACTATAGCATATAAACTTGACAAAAACTGTATTAACATGCTAAGAACTTAAGTTGCTCTGACTCGGTGCAGGTGTCTGACACGGGTGCAAATCTAGAGGACGTATTGTATTAGCAATTCCTGTCAAAGCAGAGTTCCAATTAGGAGAAATCATTAGCAAATTAAGCACGCAGAGACGCATTATTTAGCAGCTGAAATAATATAACAGCAATGTACCTTGCCAAAAATGTCAAATGTGTTTGACAAAGAACTGCAATTAAGGGACAAAGTGTCTGGAGCCTGAAAACCAGACTGCAATGCTAAAAAAAAATATTATTAGCAATGACTTTCAGAGTAGTTTGATATCCATCTTTCTAAGATAATTGGGGCATACTAAGCAACATGATATACCTCTTCTGCCCAATTAACCAGGACCTTGTTAACCTTCTCCATTGACAGAAAAGAGTTACATAAAATGAAATAGAAAAGAGTATCAAATTTCACATCTTAATATATAGTATACTCTCTTGATCCTTTTTATCAACCATTTACCAACGAAAAGAATCATGGTCTAAAATATTTGTTGCTTGAGAAAAGTTGAGATGACTTTTACCTATTTTTTAGTTTCATTCTCAAAAGCTTAGAAAGACAGTTATATGTTCAGAATATCCACTAAAAGGCATAGTGTTTATCACCAACAACATACCCGGTGAAATCCCACAAAGTGAGGTATGGGGAGGGTAAAGTGTATGTAGTCCTTACCATTACCTTTTGGAGGTAGAGAAATAATTTAAGTTACTAATACAACATTCCTACATGTTCTCATGATATAATTAAGGATCCCTTAAAGATTCCAACTAAAAAATCCCTTAAGCCACCTTTTTCTTCTTGACCTTTTTCTTAACATCTTCATTCCACCACTAATCCCCCCGATACCGGCTAGACCCACCCCTTGAAACACCTAACAACTCTCTAGAAGAATCTTTGATGCAACTAGCAGCGCTATCCCACATACTATCCATATCCCCTCTGCACTCCCACACCCTCATCCCTCTAACTTCATCCCTATCTCTAAAGCACTAATCGAAGTTAGGTTGCCCCACCTAACCTTAGGCCAAACCTTCCGACCCTGCCTCATCTTGCCCTTCTTGATAACCAAGTCCATCACCAGAAGTCTATGCTGGGTCACAAGATTCTCACTCAGGATTACCTTACAATCTCTACACAATGCTCTATACCCCTTCCTAAGCAGGAAAAAGTCAATCTGAGTCTTGGCTATCCTACTACAGAAAGTAACTAAGTGTTCTCCAACTGAAAAATAAGAACTTTCAAAATAGTAGTAACAAATTCAAAGCTCACCTAAGATGAAGAAGAATCTTAGTGGTTGAATAAAGAAATAACGGTAACGATCTGTGTCCAGTTAATTGAACTGCATCTTTGAAGAATGATGCCTTTATGTAGAAGAGAATCAAGTGTTGCACCTATCATTTTTTGCAAGTCGAAGACTTCGACAGGTATCGGTAGGCACACCTCTGATAAGGGGTTGATAAATACATAGAACTTAATTAATTTAAAAGGTGACAGAATCAATCTCTGCTACAGGTGGGCTATTGAATAGAAAAGGCAAAAAAAGTAACATTTTGTAGTGCATTTTTCAAGTGGTTAGCTTCTGCTAGCAGTGAGCTGGTAAGGTTGTGTTGTTCTTGCAGGAAAGATTAGAGTTTGATATGTTTTAAATGAAAACATCTAACGTAAACAAAATTTGGATATAAAATATACAAAATCTTAAATCTTATACAATTTGATGAAATAGATTGTTATACCAAACTAATAGAACATACACCTTGACATAATTTGTAGATGAAGTCTCGATATGAATCACTTTATCTTTTGGATCCATCATGTTGGCTATAACAAAGCCTTTCTCCTAAAATCAATCTACGAACACTCTCCAGGTGCAAGTGAAGTTTTATTTCATACCTTTAAAAAGATCAAAAAATTATCCAAGTTCTTCCAATTAAGTAGTAATTTGTGATATAAATACAACTAAAAGATGAATTTATAATGAATTTATAATTATCGCACACTTAAATTAGTAAAATTCTATTCTCGTAAGGAAATGAACTGTATACTTCTGTATAGTGGGGGATAAGCCAATAACTTTATTATTTCATTCATTGTACCACAGAGACTCTATGGAAAACCAGTTGTTAAGTAAGAATTCACCAGATCTTTGACAATAAGATCACCAATTCAATATTGCATTGATTGAAATAGCCAGAGACTCTTTCAGTTCCATAACGAATTGCCCAAGGTTTCCTTGATTATAAAAAACTGAAAAACACAATCAGAAGAAACATTAAATGAAACAAAGATGCTTAGTACAAAGGAACACTATGATCACCATTTCTTGTATATTTGCTGGACTCGACCGCTTTGTACTTGAAGTGAAACTAATATGAAATCTGGAAACATCTCAAATATGAGAAAGAAATTTTGATAAACCAGTGAAGGGGTAAAGAACTTACTATAATAAAGAGCACAACTTACATAAAAATAGTATCTTAACGGTGAAACACAGAGGTTAGAACTCCCTGTATCAAAGATAATTTTGAATTTCAGAGGAAGTGAACCAATACCAATTTCTCCATAGTATTGGGCATTCAAGTAGTTCTTTAAGGTAACTTTATCCAAATCTGAGTCACCCAATTTCTTTTCTAAGTCATTCGCATGCTTTCCATATCTATCTTGCTTAGTCTGGCTACTCTTGCACCATTTATGCTAGTAACATCTAGAAGATGCTTCTTCAAATCAATTTTGAGCAAATCACCATAGGAAGTAGGAAGTACAACATAAGCAATTCCATATTTTCAAAATGCCTGTAGTACAACAAAAGACTTAAATAATACCAAAGAGTGGATATCAAGATGTTAACACAACACTAAACAGGGATATTCTATTTTCTACAATGTGATAATGTTGTCTTAACGGGACAGATATCTTAACTTAACCCATATTAACTTTAAAATAAAAAAGATTTAGTTGTGAATTGATAGTAGTTGTGATCAACTTTTGTATTTACTTCTACTTTCTGCGAGGAAATCCTTCATATCCTCAATATAGTTAACAACCGCTATAAGAGGTTTGCATTTTTTAATATGCTTAGTTTGTTAATTCCTCATACTCCAGTTGTATAGTTATGTTGATTTTCTATTATTGTGGATTTTGTTAATTACAATATCAATTAGCAACAAATAAGTTTACCATCACTCCAGCAAAATCTTAACAAATATACCAAATTATTAAAACAACATGTTTAACAAAAAAAACAGATCTTTCATTTCATAGATAAACACTTGTCTGTTGTATCCTATATAACTCACACAAGCCAAAAACCGTATCTCAACTCTTTTCAGAATTTCTCAATGTTGATTCAAGTACTTTCTCTCTAACTTGTATTTCTGTCGAACAGTTGATAGGAAAAAGATTTTTAATTATACCACAAAATACAATTAAAAGTCATGCCTTCAATCAAATGATACATTAAAAAATAAAATCAGATCAAAAGATTATACAAACAAATCCAAAAAAAGTAGAAGTACATGTGTAGAAAAATTGAAATAGTAGCTCACCCGCAAACTTGTAAATGAAGAGAAGAAGATAAACAATGAAAGAGCTCATAAGACCCACAATAAATTTCTGAACAAACCCTAAAGATTGAAATTTAAACTTTAGGCGTACCTGGAATTCCTTGAAATTAGGGTAGAGCTGCGAGCATCACTAAGATTAGGCAGAGCTAATGGTGGAAAAGAAAGAGCGATAGATCATTAGCTAGGGTTTTGTGATTCTTTCTTAATTTCAAAAAAGGAAGTGATTTTTTATGTTCAACATATAATTAAATGTTCAATACTTTTATTTGGCGCTTGATTAAAAAAAATTGGCGCTTTAACAAAATTCTCCCGCTGATGCCTTCAATTATATAGTAGTATTTGGGACTATATATTAATATTTATTTGGACCATATTTAGTACCTTCACAATAACATACACAAATAAGGACCATAATATAATTTTGTCTCAATAGCTATACTTTTAGAGAAGGGATTGTCAGCTCGTCTCAATATGTTGGTCATAAATAAAGCTTTTTCTTGTAGTGCATCTAGTTCTGATTTCCTGATGAACCAGTCCTTTAATGGAGGGGTAGTACCTCAATACCGTAAGTCAAATTATCTCTACCTTAAGTCAAGGAAAAGGATTTCTAAGGGTTGTATTTACCATCGTGTCTGAGTCAAGAGCTCAAGTTCTGAAACTCTAAGTCTTCATATAGTTCTAGTAGTAAATGAGTTTCCAAATATACTTTCTAGAGATATGCCTAGAGTTTCTCCCACAAGGAAAATCAACTTCGGAATAGATCTCCTCCCAAATACCCAACTTATTTCAATTCCACCTTATAGAATGGATCCAGCTGGGCTTAAGTAATTAAAAGAACAATTGAAAGACCTCTTAGATAAGGATTTCATCAAGCCTAGTATCTCTCCATGGGGTGCTCTAGTTCTCATTATGTTCAAAATAGATAGTTCTCTCAAAATGTGCATCGACTACAATCAGTTGAACAAAGTCACAATCAATAATAAGTATCCTCTCCATACGATTCATGACTTGTTCGAGTAGATTCAGGGAGCAAATTTTTTCTCTAAGAAAGACCTCAGATTGCTATCATCATCTTAGAGTTAGAGAATGTGACATTCCAAATACAGCCTTTAGGATTCAGTATGGTCACTTCGAATTTGTAGTTATGTCTTTGGGACTAATGAATGTGCCTGCAACTTTTATGGACTTGATTAACATGGTGTTCAAGCAGTACCTGGACGTGTTCATCATAGTATTCATATATGACATCCTTATCTATTCCTGTAGTGAGGGTGATCATGCGAATCATTTAAGAATTGTTTTGCAGATAATTAAAGACCAGCACTTATTCGCTAAGTTCAAAAAGTGTGAATTTTGGTTGAGATCAGTATCTTTCCTAAGTCATATTATTTCTGTTGATGGTATTCGAGTTGATCCTTAAAAGATCAAAGTAGTAAGAAAAGGGCCTATACTTATCTCTCCATCAGACATTAGCAGTTTCTTGAGTTTAGCCAATTACTATATACGGTTTGTTGAGGAATTTTACTCTATTGACTCTCCTATGTTCAGACTAACTCGGAAAAAAGTTAAGCTTCAGTGGTCAAATTCCTGTGAGAAGAGTTTTTAGAAGTTGAATACTCAACTCACTTTTGATCCAGTATTGACTCTACTAGAGGGTTCAAATGGGTTTTTAGTTTATTGTGATGCTTCTATCGTTGGTCTTAGTTGTGTATTGACTCAACGAGGTAAGGTAATAGCCTATACCTTTAGACATCCTAAGACCCATGAAAATAATTACCCGACTTATGATCTCGAGTTGACAGTAATTATTGTTGCCTTAAAGATTTGGAGGCATTACTTTAAGGGGTTTATGTTGACGTATTCACGGATCATAAAAGTTTGTAGAATGTATTTATGCATAAAGATCTAAATCTTTGTCAGAGAAGGTTGCTAGAATTATTAAAAATCATGATATGAGTGTATTGTATCACCCGGGTAAAGCAATTATTGTGTCTCATGCCTTTAGTAAGTTGTCTATGAGAAGTGTTGCCCATGTTGAGGATAATAAAAAGGAGTTATTTTGTGAGGTTCATTAGCTTGCTAGATTAGGTATTTAGTTAGTTGATTCGGTCGAAGGTAGTATATCGGTTATGAATGGATTGGAGTTTTCTTTGGTTTCTGAGGTAAACAAATAGCAAGATACAGATCCTACTTTGGATAAGCTGAAGGAGGTAGTTTAAGATCAGAAAGTTAAGGTTTTCTTTTAGAAGGGAGATGGTGTGCTTCATTGTCACGGCAGGTTATGTGTTCTAAATATGGATGGTTTGAGGTAGCGAATATTAGAAGAAGTGCATGATTCGTGGTATGCTATTCACCCAAGAGCCACTAAGATGTACCGCGATTTGCGAAAAGTCTATTGGAGGAATGGAATAAAGAGGGATATTGCAGAATTCATGGATAAATACCCAAATTATTAGTAGGTTAAGGTTGAGGACCATGTTACGAGGTTACCTTATACGCATTATCAGCATAACTCTATTTGGGTCATTATGGATAGAATAACCAAGTTGACCCATTGACTCTACCTCAGAAGATTGGGTTATGCTAGACATCATATTCAGCCAAGGATTATACTAGACTCTACCTCAATGAGTTGCTAAAGTTACATGTGGTTCCTTTGACCATCATTTTAGATAGAGGTACCCAGTTTACCTCACATTTTTTGAAGGCTTTTTAGAAGGGTCTTGGTACCCAAGTTCATCTCAATACATATTTTCAGCTGAAGATAGATGGTCAGGCGGAGGACCATTTAGACCTTAAAAGATATGTTAAGATCTTGTGTTATTGACTTTAAGAGTAGTTGGGATGATCACTTAACTTTGATTGAGTTTGCCTTCATTAATAGATATCACTCTAGCATCCAGATAGCTCTGTTTGAGGCTCTCTATTGTAGGAGGTGTAGATTTCCTATTGGTTGGTTTAAAGTTAGTGAGGCCACTTTTATAGGGCCATATTTGTTATATGAGGTGATGGAGAAAGTTCAGTTGATTTGACAAAGTTTGAAGACAGCCCAAAGTTGTTAGAATTTCTATGTGGAAGTGAGGAGAAGAGAGCTTGAATTTGATATTGGAGCTTTTATGTATTTGAAGATTTCTCCCATGAAAGAGGTAAAGAGATTTAGTAAGAAAGGGAAGCTCAGTCCCCACTATGTTGGCCCATATAGGAGTTTGAGCTATTTCAGCAAGGTAGCCTATGAGTTAGAGTTGCCTACAGAGTTAGCATCAGTGCATCCAGTGTTTCATGTCTCTTTGTTAAAGAAATGTATTGGTCACCTAGCTTTTGTCAATCCTTTAGAAGGTGCGGGTATGGAAGATAACCTCTCCTATGAGGAGATTCTAGTTCAAATTCTTTGACTATCAGATTTTGTAGGTTGAGAAATAAAGAAGTTGCCCTGTAAAGATTTTGTGGAGAAATCAGTCCATTGGGAGCCACTTGGGAAATAGAAGCCAATATGAGAACCAAGTATCCCCATCTCTTCTTTAAGAATTCAGATTCAGCTTAAGGTAATGGCTTATTATATTGATTCTCTCATATTCTATCTCAGCTATCTAACCATCCTCATGTCAGAATATGCATTCACGAGTTCAGTTCAGTTCATACATCATGTTTACAAATTCATACAATTAATCATGATTCGGCTTATAAGTATTCAGTGCATGATCTCAGTCTTCCTAGTACTCTAGCTCAACTAGTTTCATTTGAGAACGAATGATATCAAGGGGAGATATTGTAATACCCCAATTTTTTAAGATCTAGACCTTTTAAGAGATAGACCACTAAGTTAGCTTTCAACCACTTCAAGTCTCGTCTCAATCCAATGTCATGTCAAGAAGTTATGGAAGGTTTCCCCTAAGGACCTAGTACACTTCCATGGATACGAATCAGGTAACGAGTCGTTACCACTTGTGACGAGTTAATACCAGTGAGTCATAGGCACGCCAGTGAATGCCCCAAGTTTCATCCCCAAGACCATGACCTCACTCAAATAATTTATTATCAGACATTACAAGTTGTTAGGAGAGACTTGTAGTGACAACAGTGTTCATCCAAGAATCCCTTCTAATGGATATAAGTCCAGAACATGACTCATAGTCAGACCTTATGAGTCATTGTGTGGACTCATGTCCTGACCAATAAAGCATCCAAGAATCAAGCCTCAGACTATAACTTCACCCAACGACTCACAGTCAGTCTAAATGAGAAGTTGGTAGCAAATCATAGTCATACTAGAATGTATCCAGAATCATAAGCTCCCAGGTTGCGGCTCAGACCACGAATCGTAATGAGTCGTGAAATGAGTCATAACTACTGGGAACGTGTTTTCCTACACGTTTTTTCATGGACTCTTAAGTCTTTTCCCACTCTTTTTAAAGCCTAAGCCACAACATTCATGCTTCTGGGGGTATAAAAGACCTAAAAATCCCAATTCCATAATTAATCACAATTCCATCCTAAGAAAAGAAAAATAAACGATTTTGTTCTTCCTCAAGATCAAGCAAGGGTTCTCAAGAACAAAAATCATGTTAAAGAATTTCACCTAAGGCTTTTACCTCAGGTATATCGGATATTCATTAATGGGTCCCTTCCACCCATTAAGTCCCAAGAATTTCCTATTTTACAAGTATAAACCTTTGTTTCCCCTAATTGGTGAAATTTCATGAAGATTATGAATTTTATAAATTTTCACTCAATTGTCTTGATTCTAAACCATGAAAATATATTCCCTCATGATAATTGTGTTTTCATATGTTTGATAATGTAAATGCTCATTTCATGATTTGTTATTGAAATACAGGGTGTTACTCATGAATTTCCCATACCACAAATTGTTCAATAAGTGCCAAGAGTATTTTTGCAAAAGATAATGTTGGTGGGTTATGAACACCCGACACCTAGAAAGTCATGCATGTTCCAAGTTTCCAAGTTACAATTCATCCAGATCATGTATATGTTGTTATATTCTGATTATTATCATGTTGAAAATTTATTAGTCTGAATCATGTTAAACCATTACCAGTATTAGTGTTAGTTCAGTTGGAAGTAGAACTTAGCACCGAGCAAACCTAGGGATGCAGGCTTACCTGCCAAATTAGGGCGGGACCTTTAGTAGCAGTACCTAAGTTCCAAAACTACGTAACCAGTGTAGGTTATGAAAGATCTTCCTACCAGTCTAGGGTTGATACTCTCTCAGGGGCACCTGCCAAATAGGGTGACTCCCTAGTCCTTCAGGACTTCAGTATAGTGGATCCACAGGTTGGACCCCGATTAGATCAAATTGAGGCATGTCAGTTAAATGTTAGCTCCCATAATCTCATTTCAGTATTCAAATGATATTCAGTACAGGTTTGCATGACCAAGATTTTAGTTTATCAGTTATTCAATTTTACAGATTATTTCAGCACATGCTTTCTTGGTCTGTATTTGTTTTATATGTTCATGCATTCATGCTCAGTATCCATATGTATTTTAGTTAGCCCCTATCTGACATACTAGTATATTTAAAGTACTGACTGCATACTTTTTTATGCTATATTGATTTCGCAATATAGGTTTGGACACCCAATTCCCCGACCGTCCTTAGGCAATTCGTGTGCCACTCAACTGCAGTTGTGGTGAGACCTCATCCTTCGACGAAAAGTTATCCGTAATTACTTTTAGTATTTATTTTATTTTAGTCAATAAGAGTTGGTTGGGGGTTTGTCCTATCAACTCCTCATGTTTTAGAGGCTTTCAGATAGTCAAACTTGTTTTCAATTATTAATAGAAGTTCTTAGGGGTTGATTATTAATTTAGTTTTATATCTTATTCAAGTTTTCATCAGTTTAGATTCTACATATATATTTTATTATTATCTTATTCAGTGCTCACAGCAGATATCAGATCATGGGTTAGCTTGGGGTTGCTTGTGGCTTAAGCACTGTGTTACGACAAAGAAGTAGCCTTAGGTCGTGACATATATAAACCCTCGATATTTATTTGGAACCCCACAAAAATAAACTAATAGTGCTATTATGCTAATTTCAATGTTTTGAGTTCAATGGAACCATCGAATTTCCGAAAAGAGATTATTAACAATAAATTATCCCTCAAGATCATGTTCAAGCTATTTTAACAAGTTTATCATCTAAGAGGTTAAAATACAAAATAAAGGGTTGGTGCCCGAACTAACCATGCTACCAACCATAAATAGATGTTTTGGATTTAATGGAACTATCAGAATCATCATCTGATGCTTGGATCAAAAAATATTGATCGAAGTTAAACTAATCCCATAAAGGTTGTATAAAATCATAAGTTCAAGTAAATCACTCCTAAATGCTCTGGGAATCGTGCCGACCATTCTCGCAACTCATAATTGAGTCAAAGCAACAACGAAGAAGGGTGAACTGGTCAAAATACAAAAGATTCTAAAAATCACTATGATCATTATTACAAGATTAAATTATTATTGTTTTATTAGATTCATGCTTTAGTATGACACAACTAAGAAGGCTATAAATTATGATTAATTATGGAAGAACGGGTCGACAAGAACTTAAAAATTATGTGATAATTATGTATTTCTTTTATAATCTATATTGTCATGATTAAAGTTTTAACAATAATATTTATGTTGTATTTTTCTTCCTATTTATTTTTTGTGTTTTCCATCTCATAGACTTCTTTAATTTATTTTCTGTGAATTTCTGATTGTACTATGTATTTTTATTTAGGCTTAGATTAACAACTTGTGACTTTATTGAAAGTTTGTTAACTACTAATCAACGTTCAGAATTTATAGTTGGTTGCTTAAAAGAAATTAATTTTAGTCATTAAAAAACTCCCTTCATTTGGTGCTTCTTGTCATACGATTTATTTTTAATTATTAATTATTTTAAGCATATTTTCATGGAATCTTAATCATTCTAACAAATCTAAAAGAATTACATGGCATTCATATGCAACGCACGTGTCCAGAAACTAGTGAAGGAAAAGCATAGAGGGAGAATGTAGGATTAGGGTATGACAAGCTGAAGACAGGCCCAATGTGATATACACCCCTTAACTCTATGTCTGCATCATCAACTCTGTTAAACTCCTTTAAAAAGATGAAGAGAATTTTTAAAGAAATTACTAAGGACTAATAAATGAAACGTTTCATCTTTTAAAAGACATGTGAAGCTAAAATACTTATATAATACATAGATTGTAAGAAAGTACGTCATCAATCTAGATTAATAGTAAAAGTGTCATGACCCAATTTATCAGGTCATGATGGCACCTACCATAACCACAAGTAGATAAGCCAACCCACAGTCTGGAGCAACTAGTGACTGACTAATAAGAAAAGCAAAAGTGAAAACTAACTAAAAAGGAGAAAGAAGACAAGAAGGAAGAAAATATATCCCCCAAAACTTAGTGAGATTAGTACAAGAGCCAGAAGGAAGAAAATATATCCTCAAAACCTAGTGAAGTTAGTACAAGAGCCACTAGCAAAACAAGAGTACAAAGTACAAAGTATAAATATATACAAACTCATATCTAATGTACAAAATAGAGATTAGTCCAGCAAAGAAGGGAGAGTAAGAACAACTCTAGCTGGTAGGAGCTTACCCTAAATCTATAATCCATAAAAGCTTCATATGATGCACACGTCAGTGGCTACAACTCACACTGTGATATCTAAGTGAAAGAGTGTAGTATGAGTACTAATACGAGGTACTCAGTAGATACCAGCCAATTGAGCTCCAAAGATAATGCAAATATAAATAACATGTAAAGCAGGAAAATACCTTATAGGAACCAATCTCCAAAACATAGCATAACAATAATAAAGGAGAGGTAAGGTGTAAAGCCCCGAATCTGGTACCCGAAATGCTACACGGTGCTCATGACCCCAAAGGAACACAAGCTAACTCATGACTTATATCTGTACCTGGACACTGCATAATATACTATATTAATGCGAAAACATGAACTGAAAGGACATAAGTTTCAAAACTATAACATGACATATAAATCATAACATCTGGTGGGGTATGAAATACCCAAAACAACTAAAATGACATTCTGAACATAATAGTCTGAAAAGCCTCAAAAACATGACTTTCTGAATAAGGAGTTGATGGGACATGTCCCCAACTAACTCCAACTAATACATTAATTAATGAAATAATAAAGTAATGATCATGTTCTCAAATGATGAGGACTTACTTCTAACTTTGACTACAGAGACTGGAATACTACTGATGCTCTGGATCTCTCATCTCTAAACCAATGGTATAAAAACATCATAGCACGAATATGTCAGTACGATTGAATGTACTGGTATGGATGTGAGGTAGGCTATATGCATAGGGTTCATATGCATGAAAAATATTAATAACAGACTAACTATCATGAACATGAGAATACATGCATGAGATATAATAACTGATACTAATATCATATTAACATGATTGCTGAATCTGAATACTGATAACATGAGCTACTCATAATTGTATGACTAAAATAACTGATAACATAAGTGACTGTATTTGATAGTCCAAAATCTGATGGAACAAGCTAAGTTCTATACTGTATTTGAGTTGACTATATCTGACAGTCCTGAGTTCTGTAGAACTATCTGAGTTTTATTACTGAGACTGAATGACTATAGCTGACAGTCCTAATTTTGTAACTGAAAATGTGGGAAGTAGTTATCTAACCGACATGCCCCTAATACGCCATTATGGCTGAGTTGGGGTCCAATCTGTAACCCCCATTGGAAGAGTGTCAATACCGCGCCACTAGTAAGGAAAAGCTCTGGGTAACCCTTATCTGACAGTGTCCCCAAAAGAGAATGGTGGGGCCCTCATCTGATATTGCTTATCCACCTCATCAACCCCCATCTGATTGTGTTGATGTCTCAACCTATGCTGGCTACATAGTTCTAGAATGCAAGGATGACTTCTAAGAATCACACCCTCATCTAATAGTGTGTGTCCCATCTTTGGGTTCACTCGGTGCTAATTTCTAATACCATCTAATTAGACACTAAACATGGATTACTGAACTGACTGGACTGAGTTTACTGAGTTTCATTGACTAATGGAATATTTTTGACATTTGATAACTGACTGAGATTACTGAGTTTTCCTAAGTCATGAGACTGACTGAATTTTTTTGAACATGGCTTGACTAAGAGTGTCTTGAAAATATGACATTGGCTCTAGGCATACAGCTAAATTATCGGTTACAAGTACCCCCAGGGATCGATGGAAAAAACTGACTAAGCATAACCTTCTTGAATACATGATCAACATCACAATCTATAATTCATCTATTGAAGCATTTCATCAAACATGTGATATGCATAAACTTGCAAATAAATGGGGATTTCATAATATCATTCTAGTTGGGTACTTTTCCTTCACATAGGCATTTAATCAAACACATGGTAAGCATAGTATATGTAGACAACATTATATAACAATTAAACATCATGATTCAACTCTAATTTCATCATCCAAGGGTTTAATTATAGGTTCACATGAATCTACACCTATACTAATCAATTCCACATAAAATTTATCACCCAACATGATATACAATTCAATTTCTCATTATCAACATGAACAAAAGCAAACCCAACATGAAATACATGGAAATCCATACACTTGAACTTTGAAAATAGATTCTTGGGCTTCATGGATGAAAGCAGTCCATGAATAAACACTATGCATACCTGGTAGTGAGTTTTTTGAAGTTCTTGAAATAGAAGAATTTGAATATCTTAGTTCTTGAAGAAGATTTGGATCTTGTTCTTGGGATTAATCCTAGAGAGAAAAAATCCTAATTTTTGATGTTGTAGTTGGATAATGAATTTCTGAAATTTGATCGAGTATTACTAGGTATATAAACAGGTGGTAAAAGACCCAAATACCAATTTAAAAATGGCTTTAAAATAACTGAACAGAACATGCGTCGGTGGGGTGCAACAGTCCATCGCTGGGTCGACAGTCCATCGGACTGACCGTCGCACTGTGACCAGAACTGGAACTACTATCTTGGTTCGACGGTGGGGTGCGACAGTCCGGTGCTAGCTCTATGGTCCGTCAAACCTCTCCATCGCACTCAACCAGAGATTCGACTGACTGCCTTGATGCGACGGTCCATTGCTGGGTCGACGGTCTGTCGGCCCGCTCTGTTGCACCTGGGCAATTCATACTGCTCTCTGTAAAATGGCTATAACTTCCTCATCCGATACCGGATTTTGTAAAATGGCTATAATTGAATGGCTATAAAGGTTATTCAATTTCCCACATGACAAAAAGTGAAAATCTTAAAAATACCACATGTATAAAAGTTGATTCATCTTTCAAAAAAGCTTCTAACATTCTTGGGATAATTTCAGGCTAAGAAAAAGTATGGGG
The DNA here is from genome assembly GCF_002878395.1 of Capsicum annuum. Lineage (NCBI taxonomy): Eukaryota > Viridiplantae > Streptophyta > Magnoliopsida > Solanales > Solanaceae > Capsicum > Capsicum annuum. Next base: position 16,167,591 of record NC_061116.1, read on the forward strand.
TATTACGTAAGGATAAGCCACCATATATTACAAGTAATCAGGTACAAAGTACTGTACCATAAGCAACTAACTGATAAGTCAATAAGAGTGAAAAAAGACTACATAATAATAGTACGAGGCAAGGAGTTAATATTCAAAGAGAATAGATAAGGAGGATAACGAGAATACAATGATATCATAAAGGAAACTAAATATGAAGGTACTAACATGAGGGAGCTAGCCAAACATCTACAGGATCATAAAAATAAGGGAGATAACCCTAGTACAGGCATAGTCTCTAACTAAAAAGTAAATAAAGATAAAAGAACTCGGGAACACACCTACAACTTTAGTACCAATCCATAACCAGTCTGCCATACGTTATGCAATAATGACCAAATAAAAATAAAACTGACTAGCCCAGATAAATAATAATCAAATTAGGTCACCATAAGACTATAAAGTAAAAGCAATCACTCAGCAAATAGCATCCATATCCATTACTTACCTAGCCCCACATAAGACTGATAGATATGGGCACCAATAAATTATACTAGTGATAGGTGATGCATATGAAAGAACAAAAAGTCATGAAAAGAACCAGATGATACAAGATAAACAAAGTACTATGTTTAAAACAAGTGTATACACATCGTCCAGCTCAGTAGCTTGCACAGGAAGGACCAACGGTGACAATCCTTCTTTAATACTTTGGCTCACTAGATAAAGGGGCCCATAGGGGACTAGGGATATCCGTATACACTATTAGGCCCAAAAAAAGACTTCCATAATATAGAAAATCCACTTCATTCAGTGCTAGATATAAATATGAGTATAAAGAGGAACTAGAGCTTGAAGAGATGCTAAATAAGAAAATATCCATAAAATCAGGTGCCTAATATTCAACTTGAGACTAAAATGGTATAAAAAATTTTAAAGGGTCAAAATCTCCCTCGACTGAAGTAAGTCAATAGTGTGTGGATCGAAAATGGACCAAAATCAACCTTGGTTTATGTTTCCAAAGTAATGAGATTAGTTTAAGGTGTCATAATCCAGTAATAAGGATGGTACAACTTTGGTTTTAAAAGAAATAATTTAAAAAGTAAAAAAGTGAGAATAATCCCTTTATAGATATAGTAGTAAAATCTAGGTTATAATCGGAACTCTACCACTAAATCAGCATAAATATGTCTAAATGCATACATGCCGTCACCAGTATCCAAACAATACAAATATAAGTGTCTAAGAACTAAGACAAATCCGTTCAAAGGATAGAATACTAACCTGGTGTTCAACAAGTATCGTAACCAAGGCCTCAGGCCTAATAATATAGAAGTTAATAAGATATTGGCATCGTAATTTGAGAGACTAAGATAAACAAGGGTATAAAACTACTAAAAGGGTCTAATTTGAGGATATCGCCCAAAACTAAGAAATATAATAAACCTTATACTAAAGGGTCCTTAATGTCAACCTAAAGTCATGCAAGTCCATAATCTGGCATAAGGGAATCCTGCAACTACAGTAGGTATTTCACTAAAGGTATCCATTTTTCCTTCACTTTCCAAATAACCAAAAACCCATCCTCAACAACCATTTGGCCTCCAAATGAATCGAGCACAACTAAGGCATGAAAATTCAAACTACAGCACTCTGACATCACACCAATACATGCATAAATAGGTGGATAATCAATCAAGATAGAGACTACCCAATGTATGTACCCTACAACCAACTCCAAATTCAAAATCCATCATTGATTTGTCTTTTCCCATCCCGTTGCTACTCTAAACTACACAAAATCTCTCTCGTATAATTTGTGCCCTATAATTACATTGCAACCAACCCTGAGAGGATAAAGTAGACTTGGTGAAAATCCATACAGACTAACATAAGAACATATCCCATCAGGTTCCACCTAAATACTCAAATGGTGATAACCAAGGTCTACGATCTATGCCAAGCCACTAACTGGTCTTGATGACCCTCAACACTAATAGTAATGAGTCCAAGCACAATCTCTCAAAACTGAATGAGACACTCTAGAAAGCCCCACCAACTATGGGTGAAACCACGTTAAGCCTTAATCCAATATATGTTTTCCACTGAGTGGACATTCAAAAGTTATGGAGATAACTAAAAATCAAGGTCAAAGCAAAAAAAACCAACACCATATGCCAATTAACTATACGTGAGTATATGTCAAAGTCAACCTATCTTAAGTGAAGAAAAATTAAACTGCCAGGTAATAAGTACGTTTAGCAACTTATAAATGAATGCTCAACCAAATCAAAATTCAAAGCGAGGGTTGAAAATAAGTTACGCAATCCATATCTATTATCTCAACACCAGAGCTGAAACACTTGACCTCAGCTATTCAAATAGACCTTGTTGATGAGTAAGTATCTACAAACCAAAATCTATATAACTCTCAAGTTATTATTTAAATAATCAAAAATTATATCTTGAGACAACAAGTCTTTACTAATATCGAATATCCAACCAATATAACCTTCAAAGACTAAGCGTATACCCAATGGTTCTCACAAGGGTTGAAACTAAAATCTGGTCGAAGAGCACAATCACAATGGAGGAAAACCAAAGGCTAATAACACGAGCATCAAATCCACATCTACTGAGGGGCATAATACATCAAGGCATAACTAAGAACTTATTGGGACTATAAAAAGTCTTGATGATAGTCAAATCTCAAAGAACTAAGAAAATACAATCGTACCATGAATCTGGTAATCCAATACTCAATCTATGGCAATGAATACTCACACCTAAAAGACACCCACTTTGGTCACCAACAATTGATACACAAGCACATATCACCAAGAAGAAGCATTCCCCAAAGCCATTCTTAGCCAAACAGATACTAAAATAAGAAATTTCTGAATTCCCCTATTTAAACCGACCTCGACCTAACTAGTCCATGAACTGCACTATAGAAGGAACAGAGTACCCAACTAAACACCAACACTAAGATCAACACTACTACTAGGTGATGTACCAGAAATATCAAAATAACAAACCTCAAACTTATCAATATTAGGAACGGGATGTATAAAAAGGATCGTCAATGCTCAAACCACAAAAAACCATGGAAGAACAAACCTTTCTTCCCATTAAGCTTTTCAACAACCGATCAATCCTTACTGATAGAAGGAAAACCAACCAACCAACGTTATATGCCAAATAGACAAAAAATTCAAGCAGGAAAACACTAACTAAATACTGTTAGTCTAGTCGCCAATCAAGTAAGAATCAATCAACATTGAAATAATAATAATAATAACAACATTAATATAAGGTTCAAGTGGCATTAAAGTATGAAAAACACAACCCGTACCACTCTAAGATCATAATAAGGCCATTCTACCAAAGGAAATAGGATTTACCCAAATGCTAAACCCTAAGTCAAACACAATATTAATCTACTCAATCCACTTCTAAAAGAAATTATCTACAAGGGTAGTCATATATACATAAATCTACACCAAAGCTTACAATATTCAATATAGTACCATCAAGGCACATAATCACTCATGGGTATAAAAACCCCTACTTAATTCAAATAGAAACTAAAATATAGTAAATCAAAATTGGACCTATAACAATGGAATGTACAGCCATGGTCCCTGACCTAACTAAAGATGTATGAATCTGAATGTGTCTAAGCCCGGACTGAGATTCTGAATGACCAATTGAATAACTAAGTACACTACCTCTGCCAAAAAATGTCACATCTCTAAGAGACTAATCTAGATGCATTATCTACTCAATAATCCCACACCGAAGAGAGTCAAAATCAATGACTGATTTCTCGACAGTCGTAGCAAACCCCAAATCATTGATCTAGTGAGAAACACATGTTGACCTTGAGCGAATGACCAACTCTCACTAGGGGTACTCCTTAAACCAATGAATAACCTATTAAAAATCATAGCATGCCCCTAGGACTCTCTAATATAATGTTTCTACTTATCCAAAATTGTCGTCACGGCCTGAAGACCTAGAATAAGAGCTTCACAATGCCTGATCGAAACTCTGTCCACTATGACCACCATGGCATATCAGAGTGCCACCTATCATATAAGGCTCTACCTATATATACCTAATAGGTTACAAGTGGTTCTGACCTCTTCTAGGAGAATCCCTACCTCCGGATGAAATACTACTAATATTGTATTGTTGACCTAGCTTCTTAATGCCATCTCTATATGTTTTAAGACATGCGTTCTCTATAGTCATCGTACAATCAACAACCTAAAGAAAAGTAGATCAGCTGATATCAAATGGTTCAATCCCAAATAGAGTGGTAATACTAATCGCTTGATAAATCTATGCAGCATCTTATGTTTTATAGGATATAATATAGAAGTACACTTGGCCCACTCGAGAAACTCTATCTCATACTCTAAAACTGATATAGAGCCTTTTTTAACACCAATAAATCATATCCTATCTTGGAAAACATTCTATATACAGAGAACCATCACTGACTGTGAAGTATCCATGAAAAGGCTCAGAATCCCTAACATAGTATCTTGAAAAGTTGAGGTAGTCACAAGCTCTGCCGGAGCTTAGGCTGGCCCCAAACCTTTTGGGTGATGTTAAAGATCCTCAATACTGATATCTAATTCTCTAGTCCAACTCTAAGATGAACTCATATAACATACGCAGAAGTCCCATTCATAATTATCAATAACCTCATGTTATCAATCTAAGAAAGAGTGGAGTCAAAAGAGATATCCAAAAGCTTTTAGAAGTATGAACACATAATAAGGAGTCAAGAATTATGATTTCCTAAGAATTCCCTATATTATCCCAAATATAGAATACAGATGTCTCTGTACCGATCTGTAAGAATTTAATAGGCATTTATCTCTTGTGCCAATGGCACAAGTGAGCATATACATCGATACTAATTTGTCATGATCTAATTTCTCAGGTCAGGATGACACAAACCATAATCCGCCAGTAGATAAACTAACCCACGATCTTGATTAGCTAGTAATAGACTAATAAAAGCTAAATCTAAGACTAACCAAGAAGTAAAAAGGAGACAAGAAGGAAGTAACTGTATCCCACAAACCTGGTGAGGTTAGTACAATAGTCACTAGAAAAATAAAAGTACAAAGTACACAATATAAATATATACAAAGCCAGCTCTAAAGTACAAAATAGAGATCAAGCATGCAAGGGGAGAGAGCAGGAAAAACTTCAGACGCCAAGAGCTCACCCACAATCTCAATCCATGCTAGTTCTGCACGATGTACAGGCCAGCGATAAGAACTCATACAATGATCTGTAGGGGGAAAAGTATAGTAGGAGTACCAAAATACAGTATTTAATAGATATTAGCCGACTGAGATCCAAAGATAATGCAGGTATAAATAATATATTAAGCTGGAATATACATTATAGACACCTAACTAAGAAATAAAGCATAACAAAACTAAAAGAGAGGTAAGGATAAGTTATCATAAACTACAAGTAATTAGGGAAAAAGTATAGTATAACAAGTAACTAATCGGTAAGTCAAGAAGAGTGAAAAGGACAATATAATAGTAGAACATGGCAAGGAGGTAATACACAAAATGAATAGATAATTAGGATAATCAGAATACAATGATATCATAAAGAAAACTAAACACGGAGGTACTAACATAGGGGAGCTAGCCTAACATCTCGAGGATGATAACAATAAGGGAGCTAACACTAGCACAATTAAAATCTCTAATCAAAATGTAAAAATGTAATAATCCACATTTTTTACTAGAATGAAAATCTGTCATTCCTATGTGTGGATGTTTCCAAAGCCTTAAATCCTATTTAAATTTAGTGTTTTAATCAATTATGTAGTGTGGGAATCTATTTGAGCATGAATTTAGATCATAGAGGTTCCCTAACTCAAGTACAAGTTAAAAGCTTTCCTATTGTTAAAGTTTTAGGAAGCGTCAAAACATGGATCAACTTAATTCAATCATAACTCCTTGTATTTATTGAATTAGAGAGCATAGTATATATCAAATAAAATATCTTTGAATTATCTTTCCAAATATACCAATTTCGTCCAAATCCGACACCCGAGCAAGAATTTATGACTTTGCAAAGTGGAGTACCTTGCCTGACATTAGGTGTGCGACGTACACCCTAATATGTACGATAAGATGTGCGACGCATACCCTAAGGTGTGCGATAAATTGTGTGGCGCACATGTGGGTGTCCAGGTGACTTAAAAGTCCATTTTTGGGGCAAAAATAGTCTTTTTTCCACCCCTATATAATGCCTAAACATGGAATTAAGCCCTTATTTCACCAAAACATATTCTTTCTCTCAAAATCCTATCAAGAAAACAAGCTAGGGTTTTCATAGAAGATTAAAGTTCAAGGAAATTCCTCCGTCAATCATCAAGAATCTTCCTTCTAAGGTATGAATAGTGTTCATCCATGGATTCGTTTCATCTGTAGAGTTCAAGAATCAATCTTTGATTACTAAATCATGAATATGTTAGGATGATATGGTTGTATTCATGTTTTTGTTCGTTGTTTGTGCTATAGAATGGGAATTTGATGAATTTTCATGAAGATTATGATCATGTAGTCGGAAACCATGAATTTGGGTGGATTAATGTGGTGTAAATTTGTGAATACACCTATGCCTTAAAGAGTGCATGAAAGGTGTTTGATAAAATACCTAAGAGACTAGAAATCATGCAATATAGCTAAGTAGAACCCAAATGACAGGTCCATGCTCTATACTTTATGACTCAAAATGAATTTCATACAAATTGTTATATATTGTTGTTGTGATATGGAATGTGCATGAAACTAGGACCATGCAAGTATGTACATGTTACATGCATTATCTTTCATGTTCAAGAATATGATAATCATGTGTAGTATGAAATCCCCTACTTATGATATTGTGAATTGTGGACTCCATCCTTATGATCAAGTCAGTCATGTGTGTCTGTTTCCTTCCATCGAGTCCTGGGGGTACTTGTACCTGAAAAATATAGTTGTGTGCCTAGAGCCATGACATGTTGTCACAATACTCTTAGTCAAGCCATGATCTATATAATTCAGCTACTCATGTGACTCAGAAATCTCAACAGTCTCAGTAGTTCAGTAATCGTAGTTATGCTCAGTTAATCTCAGTTATACTCAGTTAATCTTAGTAATCTCAGTTATGGTCAATTAATCTCAATAATCTTAGAAATTCATTACACTCAAAAATCTCATGAACTCAGTAGTATTCCATCAGTCACAGAACTCCGTAAGTTTAGTTTAGTGTCTTTCAGATGGGAGTAGGATTCAGCACCGAGAGAGCCTGGGATGGGGCCTCACCTGCTAGTAAGGACTGAGATCCTTAGACGAAATCCCTAAGTTCCAAAACTATGTATCCATCATAGGTACGAGATGTCACCCATTAGATAGGACTGACATACTCAGGGATAACCCGTTAGCATATTTATATGTATAGGATTGATCCCAGGAGTCACCCACTAGATTAGGACTGACTCCACAGAAGTTGTCTTTACTGGTGGTGTGGTACTAACATCCTTCCGGTCAGGGTAGAGATTTGACCCCAGTCAGCTTAGCATGGGGCATGTTTGTTAGATG
>NC_061116.1:16178203-16189276 GCF_002878395.1 Capsicum annuum
AATTCTTATCAGTATTATCAGATTTAGAGATCACCCATTAGGTAGGAATGATCTCAAACTAAGCTAAGTTATTCTTATTTATCAGTGTATTCAGAGATTACCCATTAGCTAGGACTGATCTTAGATTCAGATACTCAGATACAGTAAGGAACTTTAATAGTTCTATTGATTCAGGGACCATCCCATCAGATAGTCTTGGTCTCATATTTAGATGCTTATTATTAGATATAGAGATCACCCGGAAGATAGGCTTGATCTCAATCTTAGATTCAGTTGAGCGTTCTCATTATCAGTTTCAAAGATCACCCATTAGCTAGGACTGATCTCAGACTTAGATATTCAGGTACAGTTTGGAACTCAGATAGTTCCCCTAGAATTAGGACTATTAGATACAGTCATCCATGTTATCAGTCATTCAGTATCTCAGTATCATGAAACTCATGTTGTCAGAGTTCAACCTCAGTAGTCAGTATCTCTACGAGTTCAGTAGCAGTTACGTATGTATGTATGTATTCTCATGTTCATATTAGTTAGCATGTTCATGCATATAAACCCCATACACTTAGCCTACCCTCACGTATACTCAGTACTTTAGTTGTACTAATGTATTCGTGCTATGGTGCTTTCTTTTATGTTATACCATAGGTTCTGAGGCGTAGATTTCAGACCAGCAGTAGCAGTTCAGTTAGCAGTGAGTCCTCATCTTTCGAGGACATAATCATTACATTTATTATTCCCGTATTTCAGTTTATTTTCAGTTTAAGGAGTTTGTTGGAGACATGTTCCTTCAACTCCTTATTCTAACAGTTTAGAGGCTTTTAGATGATTACAGAGTTTTTAGATTCATACTTTTGTATTTTCAACTTGTTTTTGGTACTGTGATACCACCTTATTTAGACGTTTTATTGTTCAAGATTGAACCTTATGGCCTTTTAGTTCATGTTTCTGCATTTTTATATCTATATTATCCAGTTACAGGTACAGATATCGGTCATAGGTTAGCTTGTGGTCCTCCAGGGTTATGATCATCGTGTAGTATTTCGGTTCAGAAAATCAAGGCGTTACAAACTGGGTATCAGAGCCTAAGGTTTAATAGAGTCCTAGGAAGTCTGAAAGCAGCATCTAGTAAATTCTTGTGCATGGGTGTGTTGCGCGCCATATTTATGTACAAGAGGCTATAAGATATTTAGGAACAGTCTCTCTTCTTTCAGTATTTATGTTGTGCCAGTGAGCAGTTAGATTTGTATAGCTTTTTTTCTCATCCTTGCATCTATTCATGCTATCCAAAATCTCAAAGAATGTAACTATTTCAAGGTATAACCTCCTAGTAGTTGCAAGTTCAATCCATCTTATGCATTAGTTTCATACCCCTGAAGTTTAGTTATAATCTAGTTCGTAGTTGCCCTGTGCATCACCCAGTATCTCCGTAAGGTAAGCATTCTTAGAGGGATATAGCATCCCAAGGGGGAGATACCCCACTTTCTCTTAACGCTCACATTCCTTAGATCCCTTCAATTTCTCCTTGCATAATGAATTCATTCTAGAATAGAGGGTACTCAAAAGTTGACCTTTAAGTTAGACCTCAGTTGTAAGTCAAGTATTCATAGGTTCAGTTCAGTTCATGATCTTCAATCCATATGTCACATAGCAGAATCAGTTAAGTTCTCATGTCTTAGTTCAATCTTAGTGTCTTTACCATTAAATGTTCAGTCGTATGTTTGTGAGTCAGTTCAATCATATATTCATGCATCAGATATGCGTGGTCAGCTTATTAGTACTTTTAGTCATGCATTCATGTATTATGTCAGTCATATAATCATGCATAAGATATAGATAGATTCAGCTTATTAGTTATGCATCAGATATGCATTCTCAGTTTGAGAAACTCAGTTTATCATAACACTCAGTCCTACATTCATAAATCAGCTACCCACGCATCAGATATGTATGTACAGTATGATATGATTAGTTTTTAGTCATGTTAGCCCTGAAATTATGTTCAGTCATTCATGCTCAGTACTCACGTCAGTTGTCTTTCTCCCCTATCAGTCTGTCTCATTCGAGGACGAATGTTCCCAAGGGAGAGATATTGTAATACCCCACATTTTGGACTAGAATGAAAATCAATCATTCCTATGCGTGGATGTTTTAAAATCCTCAAATCCTATATAAATTTAGTGTGTTAATCAATTATCTAGTGTGGCAATCTATTTGAGCATGAATTTACATCATAGAGGTTCCCTAACTCAAGTATAAGTTGAAAGTTTTCCTATTGTTCAAGTTTTAGTGAGCGTCAAAACTTGGGTCAAATTCATTCGATCATAACTCCTTGTATATATTTAATTAGAGGTCCTACTATATATCAAATGAAATATCTTTGAATTATCTTTCTAACGATACCAATTTTGTCCAAATTTGACACCCGACCAAGAAGTTATGACTTTGCAAAGTGGAGTACGTCACCTGAAATAAGGTATGCAATAAAGTGTGCAACGCACACCCTAATATGAGTTATAAGATGTATGACGCATACCCTAAGGTATGCGATAAAGTGTACGCCGCATATGTGGGTGTCCAGGTGACTTAAAAGTCTATTTTGGGGGCAAAAATAGTCCTTTTTCCACCCTTATATAATTCCTAAACACAGAATTAAGCCCTTATTTCACCAAAACATATTCTTTCTCTCAAAATTCTCTAAAGAACACAAGCTACGATTTTTATGGAAGATTCAAGTTCAAGGAAATTCCTCCGTTAATCATCAAGAATCTTCCTTCTAAGGTATGCATAGTGTTCATCCACGGATTTCTTTCATCCGTGGAGTTCAAGAATCAATCTTTGATTACTAAATCATGAATATTTTGTGGTAGTATAGTTGTATTCATGTTGTTGTTTGTTTTTTGTGCTATAGAATGGGAATTTGATGAATTTTCATGAAGATTAGGATCATGTAGTTGGAAACCATGAATTTGGGTGGATTAATGTGGTGTAAATTTGTGAATACTCCTATGCCTTAAAGAGTTCATGCAAGGTGTTTGATAAAATACCTAAGAGACTATAAATCATGCAATATAGCTAAGTAGAACCCAAATGACAAGTCCATTCTCTATCCCTTATGACTTAATATGAATTTCATGCAAATTGTTATGTATTGTTGTTGTGATATGGAATGTTCATGAAACTAGAACCATGTAAGTATGTACATGTTTCATCTATTATCTTTCATGTTCAAGAATATGATAATCATGTGTAGTATGAAATCCCCTCCTTATGATATTATGAATTGTGGACTCTATTCTTATGATCAAGTCAGTCATGTGTGTCAGTTTTCTTCCATCGAGTTCTGGGGGTACTTGTACCTGAAAAATATAGTTATGTGCCTAGAGCCATGACATGTTGTCACGATACTCTTAGTCAAGCCATGATCTATAGAATTCAGTTACTCATGTGACTCAAAAATCTCAGCAGTCTCAGTTGTTCAGTAATCTTAGTTATGCTCAATTAATCTCAGTAATCTCAGTTAGGCTCAGTTAATCTTAGTAATCTCAGTTATGGTCAATTAATCTCAGTAATCTTAGAAAGTCAGTACTCTCAAAAATATCATGAACTCAGTAGTATTTCATCAGTCACGCAACTCAGTAAGTTCAGTTAATTAGTTCAGTTCAGTGTCTTTCTGATGGGAGTAGGATTCAGTACCGAGCAACCCTAGGGATGGTGACTCACCCGCTAGTGAGGACTGAGATCCTTAGAAGAAATCCCTAAGTTCCAGAACTATGTAGCCATCATAGGTACGAGATGTCACCCATTAGATAGGACTGACATACTCAGGGATCACCCATTAGCACATTTATATATAGGGGACTGATCCCAGGAGTCACCCGCTAGTTAGGATTGACTCCACAGCAGTTGTCTATACTGGTGGCGCAGTACTGACACCCTTCCTGTCAGGGCAGAGATTGGACCCTAGTAAGCTTAGCATGAGGCATATCGGTTAGATGAATACATCCCACAGTTTCAGTTATTGAAATTAGGACTATCAGATACTGTCAACTCAGCTCAGTAGTACAGACTCAGGACCATTAGACACGATGAATTCTTATCTGTATTATCAGATTTATAGATCACCCATTAGGTAGGATTGATAAGTCATTCTTATTTATCAGTGTATTCAGAGATCACCCGTTAGCTAGGACTGATCTTAGATTCAAATACTCAGATACAGTGAGGAACTCAAATAGTTCCATTGATTTAGGGACCATCCCATCAGATAGGCTTGGTCTCATATTCAGATGCTTAATATTAGATATAGAGATCACCTGGAAGATAGGCTTGATCTCAATCTCAGATTCAATTGAGCATTCTTATTATCAGTTTTAAAGATCACCTATTAGCTAAGACTGATCTCAGACTTAGATATTCAAGTACAGTTTGGAACTCAGATAGTTTCCCCAAAATTAGGACTGTTAGATAGAGTCATCCTTGTTATCAGTCATTTAGTATCTCTGTACCACAAAACTCATGTTGTCAGAGTTTAACCTCAGTAGTCAGTATCTCCACAATTTCAGTAGTAGTTACGTATGTATGTATGTATTCTCATGTTCATATTAGTCAGCATGTTAATGCATATAAACCCCATGCACTTAGCCTACCCCCATGTATACTCGGTACTTTAGTTGTACTAACGCATTCACGCTATGGTGCTTTCTTTTATGTTACACCATAGGTTCTGAGGCGCAGATTCCACACCAGCAGTAGCAGTTCAGTTAGCAGTGAGTCCTCATCTTTTGAGGACATGATCATTACATTTATTATTCCAGTATTTCAGTTTATTTTTAGTTTAAGGAGTTAGTTGGAGACATATTCCTTCAACTCCTTATTCAGACAGCTTAGAGGCTTTTAGACGATTTCAGAGTTTTCAGACTCTGAATTTTGTATTTTTAGCTTGTTTTTGGTACTGTGATACCACCTTATTCAGACATTTTATTGTTCAAGATTGAACTTTATGGCCTTTTAGTTCATTTTTCTGCATTTTTATATCTATATTATGTAGTTACAGGTACAAATATCAGTCATGGGTTAGCTTGTGGTCCTCCGGGGTTATGAGCATCGTGTAGCATTCTGGTTTAGAAAATTGAGGCATTCTAAATTAATCATAATTAAGATAAAGAACTGGAGAATGGTCCTACCACCTCAGTACCAATCCATAACCAGCTTGCCATGAGCTATGCAATGATGGCTAAATAATAATATAATTGGCTAGTTTAGAAAAATAATAATATAAATGGGCCCTTATAAGATTAGAAGGTATGAGAAATTACTTAGAAAATAGCATCCATAGCCCACACCTATCCAACACCCCTACCATAAGACCGATAGATACGGATGCCAAACAGTTACACTAGTAGCAGGCGATGCATATGTAAGAATGAAAAGTCATGAAAAAAATCAGTTGATGCAAGATAAAACAATTTCCATGTTCAACACAAGTGTATACACCTTCTCTAGACCAATAGCTCATGATGAAAGGACCTACGGCGACCATTATCCTCTGATACTATGGCTCATCGGATGACAGGGCCCATAGGGGACTCAGGATATCTGTATACATTGTCCGCTCCTAAATCAAAACTTCCAGAATCTATAAGACACCTAGTTTTGACAAAAAGTACTATTTTCTAACTGTTGTTGATAATCATAGTAGATATACATGGTTTCATATACTCTAATTAACGGTTGTGTGTATTATAGCCATAAAAGACTTCTTTACTCTGATTAAAAATTAGTTTGGTGCTCAAGTGAAAATACTGAGGTCAGCTAATGGGACAAAGTTTATTAATTCTAAATGTAAAGAGTTTTTTCAGTCCTTGGGAATAATACATCAAAGCAGCTGCCCACTTACACCATAATAAAATGGTGTGGTTGAGAGAAATCACAGACAGATATTGAATATTTCAAGAGCTATCAGGTTTCAATTACAAATGCCAGTCAAGTTTTGGGGCTAAAATGTTAACTTTGCTGAGTATCTTATTAATACGTTACCATCATCAGCTATTGATGGTAAAAGTCCTTACAAAATATTGTATTGTAAAGTGCCACCATTGATACACCTAAGAGTTATTGGATTCAAATACTATGCTTCAGTACTACCAAGGAGTAATAAGTTCTCTGAAAGAGCCAAAGTTTCAGTGTTGATGGGTTATTCTACAACTCAGAAGGGCTATATATTACTGAATTGGTGTACTAACAAGTTGTTTATCATAAGAGATATGGTGTTCAAAGAAGACTCATTCCTTTTTGTAGAGAAGCCAAGCTCAGAATCAACTGTTGATTTCCTTAAGCTAAGTTTATTTAATTATACTGATGTAGCAACAGAAATAGGTGCTTACACAAATCTTGATACTCCATCACATGAGCCATAAAAGGAAGGTGCATCACCATATAATCCTGATAGTATCCAAGATAAAGACACTCACAACTTGTCCAACATACCTGAATCATTCTCATCACCTGTAGAAGTTACCCCAAGAAGATCATCTAGAGTCATCAGACAATTTGTTTGGTTGTTAGATTATGCATCACCAGGGAAAAGAAGAGGAACCGAATATCCTAATACAAACTATATATATTATGCTAATACTAGTTCAAGATACCAAAGTTTTGTGTCTAGTATGTCAGCAGAAGTAGAACCACAGTCACACAATAAAGCTAATAGAGATAAAAGGCAGATTAAAGCTATGAAATAGGAGGTTAAAGCTCTTGAATATAATCACACTTAGGAGGTGGTTGATATTACTCTAGACAAGAATATAATTAGATCAAAATGGGTGTACAAGATCAAGTACAAAGCCAATGTAGAAATAGAGAGGTTTAAGGCCATGTTGGTGGCCAAGGGTTATATCCAATAGGAGGGGCTAGACTACCATGACACATTCTCATCTATGGCAAAAATGGTCTTAGTGAGAAGTGTCATTTCTTTAGCTGCATTAAAAGGTTGGTGTATGTACTAGATAGATGTGTACAATGCTTTTCTACAAGGTGATATAGATGAGGAGGTGTACTTGGAAAGGCCAGATGGTTTCCAGAAGGGAAGGCAACACAAAGTTTGCAGATTAATTAAGTCATTTTATGGACTTAAGAAAGCATCAAGGCAGTGGAATATAAGGCTTACTGCAAAATTGATTAATGCAAGATTCACTCAAAGTAGCTATGATTATTCACTCTTTACCTTAAAGAGGTCAGAAGGTATGATAGTAATTCTGGTCTATGTAGATGATCTTCTGATAATAGGTGATAATGTAGACATGGTAAATGCAGCAAAAGGTACTCTTCATTAGCAATTCAAACTTAAGGATCTAGGTGAACTTAAGTACTTCTTAGGCATTGAAATGTAGAGGCCTACAAGTGGAGTAATATTGAACCAAATAAAATATATATTGGAGCTTATATTTGACACAGGGCTTGTTGGTGCTAAGCCATCTCTTACTCCATTAGAGACTAATATCAGGTTAACCACTATTAAAGTAGATAAAGCAGCAGGTGTTAAAGGAGATGATGTTCTTAGAGATATAACATCATATTAGAGACTTATTGGAAAACTGATGTATGCAACATTAACAAGACCTGATATCAGTTATGCAGTACAGATACTGAGTCAGTTCATGCAAAAACCCAAAAAATCATATTTGGAGGCTGCAAACAGGATGATAAGATACCTAAAAGGAATTATTGGATGTGGTATATGGCTTAAGGTACAACCTACTGCAGAGTTAGTTTTTGGTGTGACTCAGATTGGGCTATATGTCCAAACACTAGGAGGTCTGTCATAGGTTATGTGGTGCAGTTTGGTGGTTCATTGATATCCTAGAAGTTAAAAAAATAGCAGACTATCTCCAGAAGCTTAGCTAAGGCAGAATATAGGAGCATGGCCTCAGCTTTGGCAAAAGTAACATAGTTGGATGGACTTTTTGCAGAATTGGGGGTCCCTATCACTAAACCTATTATCATCTTTAATGATAGCAAATCAGCTATTCAGATAGTTGCTAACCCCATATTCCATGAGAGGACCAAACAAATGAATGTGGACTTCACTTTATCATAGATAAGATAAAAGAAGGGTTGGTTCATGTAATACCCCGCAAAGTTCTCTCCTAGTCTGAGCCTTAGAGTATTTTCGGTAAAGCAAAAATCCGAGTCTAAAAATTTCAAAAATATATTTCCAAGTATGAAACACTTTCAATCGTGTTGTATTTCTATAATTTCAACTTTTTTTTTATGTATATCATTGAATAATGTCTCAATCGATAACAATTTCATCAAAATCCGTTATCGGACGAGGGAGTTATGGCTGTTTTACTAAACGGTATCGGAGTCGCCTATGTTTGACAGTCGACTTGGTGGACCGCCAATTCCTTGTTGGAACATCAAGTGTCCCGTCATTCCAAGACAGAACATCCCATTTCTGTCCCCTGAGTGACGGCCAAAGTGGTGGACCGTCAAAAAGTTGACAGACCGTTAAGGGGTTTGTCAGGTCAAAACAGAATGGCCCATTCCTAACCCTCGAGTGATGGATGATCTGGTGGACCATCAAGTTCCTGATAGACCATCACTTCTATCATCACATCAAGGAAGAATGTCCCAGTTTTGGCACTCGAGTGACAGACGACTTGGTGGATCGTCAGTCCCTCTGACGGACTGTCAGATTGAACGTCACAAACCCCAATCAGTAGTTTTCAACTCTTTTTCTTTAAATGGCATTTTGGTATTTTCCACTCTTTCCCCAACCTCTATAAATACCCACATAAGGTTTGAAGTCCTTAGTTTTTTTCCTTTCTTTCACCCAAAAACTAGGGTTTCCAAAATCAAAAATTCTCTCTTCTTCCACCAAAAATTTAGAGAGAATCAAGAGCAAAAATCAAGAATTCTTCCGAAGACTTTCAAGAAAGAGTTTCCCCAGTTTCCCCAAGGTATGTAGATGTTGATTCTTGGGCCCCTTTCATCCAAGAAGCTCAAGCAACCCTTTTCTAAATCTTAAAGATTTCATGTTTATGAATTTCTAATGATTCTTGTGAGTTAAAATATATGTTTCTTCTATGATTGAGTTGTGATTTATGTTCATGTACAAGATTATAAATCCTTGGCCTTAGTATGTGGTATTTGAGTGGTAAATGGATTATGTACTCGTTGATGATATTGATTGATTTCCAAAATGGAATGTTTATGTGGTTTGTATGAATCTATGAGATTATATGGGTTGGAAATATGTAAATTTGGTTGTTCATGATGAGTAGTTGGGTTATTATCCCTATGCCTAAGTTGTGTATGTGAGGTGTTCGATAAAATATCTATGAGACTAGAAATCAAGCATTGTAGTTAAATAGTGATCTAATGACTTCTAAAATACTGTTATGTGTCATGGTCGTTGATGTGTTCATGAATTTTGGGTGTAGAATTGGTTGATTAAGTGGAGCATGTCTCCCATAGTTTTGATAAAAGCTTAGGAGAAGCATTTGGGCCATGATAGTATGTTGAATAGGAATCCCCAAATTATAAGCTAGTCTATGCATGCCTAGTGTTTGATAAAATGTCTAAGTGAATGAATTATTCCATGCTAGTAGGGAATCCCCAAATAAGTGCGAACCTGTGCATTTCTAGTGTTTGTTGAAGGACCCTAGTGAGTGATAGAGATGTGATGGTTGTAAATTCCCCAATTGTGGGCTCTTTGCTATATGCTAAGTTTTTAACACATGTCAAGTGATTAGCAAGTAAGCTATGACATGATAGTTTGAAGTCTCCTAAGCGATGTGATACCCAAACACATGTTAAGACTGATATAGGTATGAAATGGTTGAGGTAAAACCTTGTTGAATGGAGTTCGGTCTAATAGCATGTTTCCCCTATGTTATTATATGATTATTATCCCAAGATGCTTAAAGTTACCTTTTTATGATTATGATGATAAATAGAGGTTTATATTTCCAAAATGCTTGATGCGATACTTTAAGGATTTTTTAGGGGAAAAGTATGTTATGATTTCTAATTACTTGGAGAAGATGCTTTAATAATTATGATGATGCATTAGTGATGGTGAAGATGAATGAATAATTGCGATAATGCATAAATGATTATGATGATAAATGAATGCCTGTGTTGATGAATGGATGATCGTGATGATGTAAGAATGATTAGGTTTCACTTTTATATTATCGAGTCCTGGGGGTATTTATACCTAAAAATAGAGTTGTTGTCTAGATCCTGTATCAGTTTCTCAATAACTCCAACTGATTCATGATTCTCAAAACTCAGTGAGTTATAGAACTCTGTATCCTTAGACGAGTGCGAAGCTTAATAAAGCTTAGTAATCTCAGTTATCTCTGTAATCTCTGTATCGTCAGTCAGATACTATGATTCGATATCATTTTTGTCAGATAATGAACCAAGAAATATCAACCTAATTCAGTCAGATCTTCGAGAAACACGATCAGTATTGGATTCAGCTCAATCTAAGCTCAGTTAAGAATCAGATCAGTGTCTTTCAGTTGGGAGTTCAAACTAGCATCGAGCAAGCTCAAGGATGGGGACTCACCTACTAGTGGAGAGTGTAATCCTTAGATGCAATCCTTGTGCTCCAGAACTACATAACCAACATAGGTTGAGACATCACACCTATTAGATAAGGGTGGATGAGAGATATCATACCTGCTAGATAAGGGTAGATGAGGTGGCTTGACCTGTTAGATGAGGGATCCACCATTCTCGTATGAGGTCCTGATAGATGAGGGTCATATAAAGATAAGGTCTTTACCCGTGGCACGGTATTGACACCCTCCTAACCGGGGGTAGAGGTTGGACCCCTAAGAGATAGTAGGGGCATGTCGGTTAAGTAACTACTTCCCATAGTTTCAGTTTCAGATTCAGTCTCAATTTCAAAATTGGTCTTCAGAAATCAGGGCTATCAGATACAGTCATCTATCATTGTGAGGAACTCAGATAGTTACATCGATTTATGGACCATCCTATCAGATAGACTTGGTCTCACATACAGTTATTTCATATCATATTCAAAGGTATGCCGCCAGA
>NC_061116.1:16192276-16211319 GCF_002878395.1 Capsicum annuum
TCTCACATACAGTTATTTCATATCATATTCAAAGGTATGCCGCCAGATAGGCTTGATCACATTATCAAATTCCTATTGAGTATTCTTGTTGTAAGATTCGAATATAATTATATTTTTTATCATTGATAAAGCTTCCAAAATTATCTATTAAAAGGGTTGATCTCTAATCCTGTCAGTCGAAAACAGTAAGTCCAAGAATTCAGTCATAGATGTAAGTATATCCTAATCCTCAGTTACCAGTATCAGATAAGTCATTGATTTAGTATCTCAGTGTCAATAGTGAGTTCAGTCTACAATAAAGTGGTATCTGGGTTTCAGTATCTAGAGTTGTGATAAATGTGTTCATGTTCTGTGCATTTATGTATGTTTTCTCATGCGACGTTTTCATGACTATTCAGTTTACATATTATGCATGAGCCCTTGCATTTAGCCTTACCTCATCTACATACTCGGTACGTTTTTGTACTGACGTATTTGCGCTATGGTGTTTTATTTGACACCATAGTTTCAGAGGCACAGGATTCAGAGTTTTCTCAGCAGTTCAGTCCCAATTAGCAGCAGTAGCAGTGAGTCCTCTTCCTTTGAGGATGAATCTCAATTTACTATTATTGCATCAAAGTTTGTTTATATTCTCAGTTGACGGAGTTAGTTGGAGACATGTCCCATCAAATCCATAGTTTAGAGAGTTTAGAGGCTTTTCAAACGGATGTTGATGTATTAGTATTTAGTTTTCAGTTTGAGTATGAATAGATGTGTTGAACCTTATGGCCAGTTTCTGGATTTATTTCAAATATTATGTAGTGTATAGATATAAATATCAGTAAAGGGTAAGCCTGTGGTCCTTCGGGTCCATAAGCACCGTGTGACGTCACAAGATGGGATCTCAGGGTGTTACAGTTCAACCCATGTATGTGCAAACAAATCAACAAATTGAAGACATCCTTACAAAGGGCTTGAGTCATAATCAGCACTCACATCTCCTAAGTAAGCTTGTGGTGCTCAACATTTTACACCCTGCACTTGGGAGGGGGTGTTGAAACTTATAGGATTAATATTCAGTAGTCATAGTTTATGTTATATTAGTTAGTTGACACTGTTTAGTTATTTAACACTGTTGTATTGCTTTTGTTAGTTGTAACCCTCGAATCTGGTACCCAAAATGCTACACGGTGCTCATGACCCCGAAGGACTCCAAGCTAACCTATGATTGATATCTATACCTGTACACTGCAGAATATATCCTATAGATACGGAAACATGTACTGAAAGGCCATAAGGTTTAATACTGGATAAACATCTGATAAAAAAATGTATGAATATGGTATAATAATACAAAAACTGATAATAACTATCTGAACATAATATAGTCTGAAAGCCTCTAAACTGTCTGAATAAGGAGTTGATGGGACAGGTCCCCAACTAACTCTAACTACTGAAATAGACTGAAAAAACTAAAATAATAAAGTAATCATCATGTTCTTGAAGGATGAGGACTCACTGCTGACTCTGACTGCTGAACTGGGACGCTACTGCTGTTCTGGAGCTCGTGCTTCTAAACCTATGGCATAAAGTAAAAAACCATAGTGCAAATGCATAAGTACGTTGGAATGTACTGGTATTCAAGTGAGGTAGGCTGAATGCAACGGTTCATATGCATGAACAATACTAACTGACTGACTAACATGAATGTAAGAATACATGCTTGAATACGTAACCATAACTGAGACCATACTAGCACTGGGCACTGAATTCTGAGTACTAATTTACTAATATCTGAGTTTACTGATACTGATAATTGAGTCTACTAAATACTGAGAGACTGATGTTATATAAATTATAAAGGAATAACTGTATTTGACAGTTCTGATTATTATGAAATAATCTAATTGACAGTCCTGAAGCTGAATACTGATAACATGAGTTTTGTATAATTAATATACTATTAACTGGGTTCGTGGTATAATGATTACTAAGTCTGAGTATTGATAACATGAGTGACTGTGTCTGACAGTACTGATACTGATGGAACTAGCTGAGTTCCTCATTGTACTGAGTTGACCGTATCTGACAGTCTTAGATTTCTGTAGAACTAAATTGAGTTCTATTACTGAGACTGGATCTGAAACTGAGACTGTGGGAGGTAATCATCTAACTGATATGCCCCCGACCTGAACTGGTAGGGTCCAACCTGTAACCCCCGCTGGAAGGGTGTCAGTACTGTGCCATGGGTAAAGACAAGATGTGAGGTAACCCTCTCTGATAGGATGCTCTTCCGTCAACCCTCCTATAGGAATAACCCCAATCGAGATGTATTAGTAGCCCTATGCATAGGGGTACATCTCAACCTACGCTGGCTGTGTAGTTCTGGAATGCAAGGACTGCTTCTAAGGATCACACCCTTCACTAAATAATAGGTGAGTCCCCATCCTTGGGTTTACTTGGTGCTGAATCCTACTCCCAACTGAATAGACGCCGAACTGATTAATTGAACTGAACTTTTACTAATGGTATTGTTTAGCGGAGCTAAACTAAGTTCACTGAGTTTCGTTGACTAACGGAATGCTACTGAGATCTGAGGACTGACTGAGAGTCTAAAGTTACTGAGATTACTGAGACTATTGAAGTTTTCGAGATTACTGAGTTTTCTTGAGTCACATGACTGACTGAGTTTTATGGATTATAGCTTGACTGAGAGTATCATGGAAACATGACACTGGCTCTAGGCACACAACTATATTTTTCGGGTACAAGTAGCCCCAAGACTCGATAGAATGAAATTGATAAAACTTGACTCTTCTTGAACACATAGCGAATATTCACAATTCATAATACCATAAGTTGGGGATTTCATGAAGCACATAGTTATCATAATACTGTACATGTATAGAAATGTGTTTAATCATGTCATGAGTTCATACTATGATATCATGGGTATTCCAACAACATATACATGCACAACATTTGCATGGGAACCATTTAAACATAATGTCAATAGCATGAATTCATCATTTAGGCCATATTGCTTCATAATACATATTTCTTGTTCTCTTAAACATTTTATCAAATACCTTACATGCACCTCTTAGGGCATAGGCCTAATGATCAATTTAACACATCATAAACAACTAATTTCATAGATTTTAACCCACATGCTAACATAGTTTCATGATAGTACATAGAGATCCAATTTTGGCAATCATACACAATAACAACATGAACATAATCAATTCAGCACATAAACATCATGATGTAGAATTTAAAAAGAGGGTTCTTGGGCTTCATGGATGAAAGGAATCCATGAATGAACACTATAAATACCTTAGTTCTTGATTCTACGGAGATTGACGGAGAGATTCTTGAGTTTGAGTATTGAATTTGAATTCCCAATGGAAAACCCTAGCTTGTTCTTGAGTAAAACTTGAGAGAAACACTATATTTTGGGTGAAAATATGGTTGAATCACGTGTTATTGGGTATATATAGGGGTGGAAATTGACCTTTTTAACCCTAGACACATCATTTAAATTTTTGAGAAAATTTTTCAATTTTAATCTTTAGGACGACGCGCCACTATCGCGCCAAGTCCCTGGAAAGTGACAAATGGGAAATTGCATGGTGGCGCAATGCAGTGCAATCGTGTTGCACCTTGGATGCGACCTGGAATTTCACCGCGGCGCGGTGGTATCGCGTTGGGACACTAGAAAAAGGACAATTCTGAAATGGAGCCTTGGCACGATGCGCCAATATCGCGGAGGCTCACTGTATTTTGACAATTTTCATTTAAACTGGCTCTGCAACGCGCCAATGGCTTAGGTGATACATTGTCTCACTAAAAAGGCTCTAACTCTTTGCCCGGGTGTCGAATTTGGGCAAATTTGGTAGCAATGGAAAGCTTATTCAATTACCCACATGATAAAAAGTGAAAATATTAAAAATACCACATGTATAAAAGTGGATTTATCTTTAGAACAAGTCTTTAACATTTTTTGGACTAATTTAAGTTAGGTAGAAGTACGGGGTATCACATTAGTTGAGTCTGTTGAATCTATTAAGTGTGTGAAGTTGGTTAGTGAGATGGACACTTAATTAAGTTTTTACGAAGCTTCTAGATAATCACACGTTAGTCATGTGAGACTATAAATAGGAAGCATAAACTCACATTGTATATACTCAATATACAAAAGTTTCTTCTTAGCTCAATTACTCTCTTCTTCTTCTTTCTCATCAAGCTCAGTAACTGCTACAATGGCAGTTGTATGTGAGTGTGTGAGATATTGAGAGATATTCAATAGATAGATAGGAACTTATTGAAGCTCTAGAAGTATGAAATAAATACTGTTACTTCACACTAGGAATTCTTCCTCAACAAAACATACATAGGCCTCATAAGAGCTTCTTGACAATACTAAGTAAATCGTGTAAGAACGAACCATGGGATAACGATATTTAGCATAGACGTGATATAGGACATGAAATTATGAAACATGATCACTTTAACGTAAGGTATTAATTTTTCAAAAAATCATCAGCCTGATTAAATTAATACAAAACATGAAATAAAATTTTCGCCGACATAAGAATAAAAGCATTTTCCACCTCTAATGATACGACTAATAACCCTTAAATATAGAAATACTTCTCAACTATGAATTCAGCTACAAATACCACACTTTACCATTTCAATCTTATAATTTTCCCATAAAACACATAACTACTAGAGGCAGAGTCTAACTACATATTTCTTCCATGTTAAAGCCCAACCCGAAGTTAAAAGGTGCTAGCTTAAGCTATGGGACCCTATACTCTACATCCCTCCAGGAATACTAGTCTATCTTATCACTATAATCATTGATGAACAGTTAGTTTCTTTGGAAAGAAGACTCAAAGGGCTTTAATTTGGTATATAGTAGGCCACCTAACTCGTTATATTCTAGGAGTAATGGTCGTTTAAATTTTCCCAAGTAGGAACGTCTACAAAAACTCAATAGATAAGAAAGTTCTCAACTTAACTTTGAGTTAGGGGATTTTATGATATCAATTCACCTCCAAAGATGTTCCCACACTAAATAATTGATCATCACACTCATATTTAAATATAAATCATTGAGTTAGGATCTATGCGTGTATGAAAGACGGGTTTAAATTATAGCCCAAAAACGTGGGGTGTTACAGATTGAGATCACCTTTCATATTAAAAATAGGTTTAATGGAGCAAAACTCCAAACTATACCTTTCATTGTAGTAATTCACAAACCTTTACTTTTATGAAAATTGCACTCATTCTAATAAATTATTCTTCATATATTATTAAAACAACATCGATAACATAAATAGATGAACTGTCAGCATCTATTTTCTAACTAAAAAATGCTATTAAAGACAATGTGATGGAATAATGATCTAAAGAGAGAAGCAGTACATGCTCAATCAACATCCTAAGTATGCCCATCATTCGTTTCTCCAGCATTGCTGTCATTAGCACTAGTTTCATTTGGAACATTCTCATCAACTTTTTCATTGAATTGTTCATTTCTTTTGTCCAGTTTATTCCTCTTAACATCAAATAGCTTTATGAAATCTTTAATTTCTCTTGCATCAAATTCGTAGAAGCTTTTTCCCTCAGCATTTTGCAAGAAAAGGTTCTCCTTTTCCTTCTCCTTAGCCATTTTCTCTATTTTCCAAATGTTTTTTCAAAGCATTTACTTTTCCTTGAAGGTAGATTTTATGTTTAACTAGCTTTATTCGTCATAGGTCCTCCGAGCTAGCAAAATATATATTTACTAACTAATTAGCTTGTGCTAAACATGGCCAAGCAAAAACATTGGTTTCTCTTATAGTAAAAGCAATTACATTTGTTGACACTCAATTTAATGCATTTTGGATTTTTGATTGTTAAATGACACAAAATACATTTTTTACATATTTTTTTAATTTTTAATAAATTATTGATTATCGCCATTATTTTAGGATTCTTTATCAATTTGTGTCATATTTTTACTTTGCATAATTTATTGATAATTATTCTTAATTTCATAAATTTTAGAATTTTTATCAGTTTATTATCATTGTAATATTTTTTGTACAGTCATTTGCATCCGTACATAAGCATAGCACTATAATTATTTACCGCATACTATAATATTAATTGTTTATAGCGTAATATACTTTTTTAAAGATAATTATATTTGTTTACATTCTTTCTTTAATTATATGTCGACATTTATATTTTTGTACTTTATTCAATATGGTTTGCAAACGATAATGTCGGATTAATTATTTTAATATGCAGAGCAAAAATCAGTCAAGTCAATATCATGTCAACTTTTTAAAAGATAGACATTTGAAGTTATGGGTTGAGACTTTTATTTTTTGGGTAAAGAATTTTTTATACATTATTTAAAAGATATATTTTTATTTTTTCAATAAAATTATCGCATTTAGGCTCTCTGATAGTTAAAGTGCACAAAACACAGTTTTTCGTACATTATTTATAATGTTTAATAAATTATTGATAATCTTCATTATTTTATGATATTTTTCATTAATTTTTGTCATATTTTTAACTTTGCAGAATTTATTGATAATTATTCTTAATTTCATAAATTTTAAAATTTTTATCAGTTTATTAATATTTTAATATTTTTGCACAGTCCTCGCATACATACACAGTATAGCACTGTAATTTTTTTACTACACAATATAATTTTAATTATTTATAACATAATATATTTTTTCAAGATAATTATATTTTTTATTTGGGTTTATATTTTTCTGTATAATACATCGGCATTCATTATTTTGTACATTGTTTAATACAATTTGCAAATGTAAGTTGATTAAATTATTTTAATAGATAAAGCAACAAATCAATTAAGTCAAGATCTCATCACCTTTTAAAAATGTGACACTTGAGGTGATAAATTGACCTTTTTATTCTTTGAATAATAATCTTTATCTATTAATTAAAAAGGGTGAAATAATTCATCAATCAATAACTTGTAGATTAAAAGCAGCTTTAAGGAGATAAAAGGAATCATTTTTTTGTTTTTCGATTAATAAAATATATTATATTATATTATAAATAAATAGAGGAGAGTTGATTTTATTTTCACAAATATATTCACCACACACACGAGAAGAAAGAAAAACAATGAGATTTTTCTATCTTTTTAAATTATTTAGTAGGTCTCATTCTTTAATCTTTTTGACTTTAGTTCACCAACTCCCAAAATTTTAAGAGATTTGCTAAAAAAAGAAAATATTTGATTAGTTACTTCTTTTCTTTTAAATAATCAACAATCAATACACACACGCACATCGGAGGTCTCTCTCTTTCTCTCTCTAAAAATGGCGACTGACACCGCCAAATTTAATCACCGGACGGTCAGCGTCTCCCTTCCCTCTGGCCGCCTCCCTCCCTATTTTTCCCTCTCCCCGTTTGACTGATGCCCAATAGCCATGGCCGGTGAATGACACCATCACCACACCGGTAGTCATCGCCGATCGACCCACTACCACCACTGTATTATCTTCATTTAACCCCCATTTGTTTTAAAAATATTTCTTTTGTAGATATGTCTGTCTATTGTATTTTTGGCATTGCTTCGGTTAAACTCCATTGAAGAAACACCGGTCATCTCACCCTTTTGCTATGATTTGTCGGGAGATACGCTGCTTCGATATTATATCACCATTGAAGCATGAAATTGTTTGCATTTTGTCTTCTCCCATAAGTTTTGCTATTTCAGAGTTTATTTATGGTTGTGTTGGATGTTGTTTCTATATTTTGCTACTAATTTTGGCGTTGGACTGATCCTTGATTTGTTTGCGCTTTTTAATGGCTTTGTCTATTTTTCAAAGGTCCTCTTATGCCGTGTTATCACGTTGTGAATATTTGGACTGTTTTATGTGATATTTTGTCATTTTTAATGCTTTCCCGATGTTAGTAACTTGCATAAAGACTGTATTACATTGGCCAATGAAATTATCTCTCCGTCTGGATATTTGAGGCCACCCCATTACAAAAGACGAATTTTATTTTATCAAAGTTATTTTATATTAAGGTCCGACACTTGACCGATGAAGAAATTTTCGTCGATTTTCGAGGCCTTCACATATAAAAGACGGATATTACGTATATAATAACGTAATAAAAATAAACATTTTGGGCGATGACGAAATTTTTATAACAACGCAAAAATTTTATGATTCGTATCTTGGCAAGACGATTTAGGACGGCTAATAAATCAACAACCACTTCATAGTCATGCCCGTATTTAAAATTTAATTTGAGCCCACTCTTTTAATGAAAATTATATTTTCTATACATATATGCACACATATCTTTTAATTTATTTTGATAATTATTTATTTGTAACTAACATTTTATTTACAAGTGTTTATACAGGTTATTGGAAATATTCATCAGGGAATGCATTCAAAGAAAGCTTTGATTTTTATGTTTGTATTTTTATACTTTCACACTTGTACAAATATTAATTATAGTGAAATATTTATTTTTTGGGTGTTGGCCGGGATATTCTTTATTTATGCGATCCTCATCACGCGTTAGGCACATTCAGGCCGTTAATATTTATATTAAATTGATTTAAATAGTTAATCAAATAATTCATATTTTTTACACTAAAGAATATTACGTAATCTTTTTCTTTAAAATAAGTTTTTCTTTATCCGATCTTTTCTTTTCATATATGTTTTTTATATACTTTTGTTTATCTTAATACACTTTTATACACATATTTTTTCAATAACATATGCAGTTTACAAATTCTTTATATATAAATATTTTATATTGTTTTGATACGCATTTTGTATTTGTACTTACAAACATTAATTTTTTCTCTTTTTATATAAACCTAAGTCTGACCGGGAACCACATGTGTGGATTATGAAGGGTGCCTAATACCTTCCTTTCGGAATAATTTGAACCCTTACCTAGGATCTAGTTTGGTTCGAAGATTAAAATACAATTCATACATGCTAATAAATAAATAGGTTTTCTATTTTTCCTTAAAAATTAGGTGGCGACTCTGTATAAATTAATTTTTTTTAGAGTCCATAATGTCGTGCTCATTTTTACCTTAGGTAAAAATCAGGTATGACATTTTGGAGACTCTACTGGCGATGTGGGAAGGTTCTAACCATTATAGATTTAGGTAAATATTTACGTTTTTATACATTGCTATTTGTTTCAGACTAATTGTCTTGATTTATTTTGTTTGTGTAGAATAAATTATTTATTTGTTATTATTTTGTATATATTATTTATTTATTGCTTTATATAAATTGGCATTCCGTTCATATTTCCTTCATTTTAGAAAATTGACCCTCACACACATTGTACCGCAGATTGTACATTGTATTTTCCCAAAGTTTTTTCAAATCACCTTGATTTAGTGAGTCGGCGCATGCGTGGGGTGAGCGAAAGTTTTACTGTCGCGGGACTACGTGTCTTCTCATATAGAAAATTCAAGTCTGTCTACCAAATCTTAGTCAACATGGGATATAACTAAATAACACCTTTTTAGGTGCATGCATCATTAGATAGCTCTATGTTCGAAGGGTCCACGACCCAAGTGACATAGTACTATAGTCTTTGTACATATTTGAAGAATTATTGTTTCTGTACATATTTATTTGCTCTAATTTTTTTATGCTTTAATAGGAAGGTGTAATTTAACCTTTATTTTACATGGCTGATCAGTTAAACGATGCACCTTGGCAATATTGTCAATAATTGCGTGTAGGTTTGAACTACATTTTGACCTGATTCTTGTCCTGACAAGATACGTAGGAAACTGCATTGGGGTTTGGTCTCTTTACTGTTTCAGAATAATTTCTCCGGTATTCAAACTGGGATAATTTTTTGGAACAGTTCAAAGACACTCTCCAAAATCCTTCAAGATCACAATTTAATAGCTCCTCAAATTCAAATCTCATTGCCATTAGTGCCTAGCCGGCCTACCTGCAGATTCTTACTCAATTTTGGTTTGAGAATACCTAGTTTCTTCTTTTGAATGTCGTAAACGATTAAATTTATGGCATATCGATCCTCACTTTCAAAAGCAAGAGTTTAATATTTTTCAGTTATAATAATTCTGTCAACTACGGCAAAATAATTTCATAATTCTTTCAATGTCTAACTTTTATCAATCTTGCCAGGATACTAAAGTTGTGTCAAAGCTCTCCCCATGCTTTACATTCATTTTTTCGATCATTTGATAAGAACAATTTTAATGTTAAAAGCAGTTCTTTTATGATCGTCTTTCATATTATTTTAAAGGATGACCACTATTTTTTTTACGATCATACATAGCACATACAAATTCACAAATTTTTCCTGAACTTTGCAGACCTGATTCTTATTTTCACAGGATACGTAGGCAGCCCCCATTTGTGTTCAGTCCCATTCTTTAAAAAAAATTGACTTGCTTGATACCAATATAGTTAGGAGTGCACATGAGAAAGAATAAATTGGTATGATGAAAAGGACCGACTTTATGATAAACTATAGGTTCCTTTGGTACCTTTTATCACACCTGAGTAATGCTTGCAAAAACTCGCTTCCATACATCTAAGACAAGAATGAAGCCAACCTCATCGTTTGATGTGCATGTGTGGTGAGCTTCAGTTTAATTCATTGCATTGTATTGTTGATCTAGAACTTTACCTTAATGTTTGTTGAGGCAAAATTCTGAGTTGCTCTTGGTTTAGGAAAGGACCGTAAGCCTTCTTTGACCCGATTGAACCTTTCTTTAGCCCACCAAATGACATTTATCCCTACTATTTCCTTTTTTGAGCCTAAAACCTTTTCTTTGGACGACCGCATTTGTTCCTATATCTTTTTGAGTGCGACATGCACTATCCCTCTCTTGTCCCTACCTTCTTAAGCACACGAAATACGTGTAAATTATGGATGAAGATTCAAGATCAAAGACGCAAAATACAAAGAATATGTTGCCAAGAGGAACAAAAATTAAAAAATGGCTTCAAAAGGAGTAAAAAATCCCACAAAAAAAGAAAAAAAAAAGAACACATATAATTTCTTGAAAAAAAGGGGTGGGGGAAAACTCCAACACAAGATTCAAAAGAAGTCGAAACAAAGGGCAACAAAGCATAAAAAAGAAGACCGCGCGTCAAAGCATAACAGATGTCAAAAGCACAAAGGAAGTGCAATGCTCATTAAGGAATTAGTCACTTTTATTCCAAATATTATTCTACCTATCCCCAAGCCTACATTACAAACCAATAACAAGTTCTACAAGATTCTATTACAAGTGCTCTCACATTAGTGGATACTTACATGAAGGTCAAGTTATGGTATCACAATTGCAAGCATTGAATTTCTTTCTGAGTGTGAGTGTATTTCTCTTGATGTCCCCAAATTCAAAAAGAAAATTACTCAAATATGTGTGAAATGGGACTTTCTTTCTGGAGAGAGTACTTGAAACATGAGAGTAAGCATAGCTCGAAATTTTGTTTGAAGCATGACAAAAAATCTTGTCAATACTTAGACATGTTTGAGGTACCACTTGAAACTATAGAAATTACCCTGAAGTCGATCTCGGTTAGCTGGGAAAGAGATGGGGAAATTTTTATGTACACTATTAATTATTGGTACCAACTGAACTCAAGACACGATTGTGCCTTCTTCATCTTTCAGCATTTTTTACCAAAAAATACAATAATTTTATTTATTTTTTCAAGAGGCCCACTTTCACATACATGCATTTTCTTACCTTTCATTCAAGGAGCCTAATTTTGAAATACATGCATTTGATTTTTTCTTTCAAGCACGTGTCTTTAATACTGATAGTTTATTCATTTTGTTAGGCACTCATCTTGAATATTTTATATTTTTTAGTCTTACCAGTCGAGAGAAAATTAGAGTTCAGCTACTTCACTAGTTGAGGGTCTCTGTCTTCGTAGGCTATCGAAGACGACAATAAACATCAACCTCTATAAGCAATTGAAGATGTCATGCATCACGTCCGTAAGCAATCGGGAGACGTCATGCACTTTTTTAATAACAAGATTTTTTTTAAGTTCTTTTCAAAGAAGCAATGTCAATATAAATAATATACTCGGGCAAATCTTGAAATCCACCTCAAAATTTATTCAATTTTTTTTTATTTCGAACTACATTGACCTGATTCTCATAACACTCTAGATATGTAGGAAGTTCTATGTAGGGTTCGTTCAGCACAATTCCATAATCATTCTTTCTCCCCAGCAAGTACACTTGTATCCCCCAGCACCTTACAGTGTGATATTGGGGCAATTTTGAAAGCAGTATCGGAAATATGTGAATACTTTTATTCCCAAATAATTCTTTTTCAACAACTTCACATGGGTTTGTCTACCTTAAAATAGGAAAATTGGGTCAGCCTACCCTCCAATAAGACAGTTATGCATGTTTTTCTTCAATTAAATATTTATGCTTGCTAGCGTTTACTTGCACATATCACTTCATTTATTTATTTTTGCACCACATTCTATTTTTGCCTGTACTTGCACGCATGGAAATGCATTTATTTTATCATTTAAGTATTGCATTTTATTCTTGTCTTTACTTGCACGCACCGCAATGCATTTATTTATTTTATAATTTAAGTATCGCATGCTATCTTTATATTTATCTGCACGTATCGCAATGCATTTAAGCACCATATGTTATCTTCGCATTTTCACACATCGCAGTGCATTTATTTTACCATTTAAGCATCACATGACATTTTTGTCTTTATCGACGCATATTGTTATGCATTTAAGTAGTGCACGCACATATCACAATGCATTTTATCATTTACTGCACGCACATATTGCAATGCATTTATTTTATCATTTAAGCACTGCATGTCATCTTTGCCTTTGCTGGCAGCATACCGTAATGCATTTATTTGTCACTTAAGCACTACATTTTATTCTTGTATTTACTTGAACTCATCGCAAAGCATTTATTTATTTCATCATCGCATGTCATTCTTGCCTTTATCGGCACATATTGCTATGCATTTAAGCACTGAACGCACATATCGCAATGCATTTATTTTATCATTTAGGCACTGCACGCCTCGCAAATATCTCAATGCATTTATTTTATTATTTAAGCACTCCATGCTATCTTGGCCTTTACCAGCATATATTACAATGCATTTGTTTTATCATTCAAGCACCGTATTTCATTTTTGCCTTTACTTGCACATCATAATGCATTTTCCTTTATTATTTAAGCACTGTATGCTCTGTCTTTTCTATTTTTTGGTTTTCCAAGGTATTCCCACAACCGGCAGCCGTGAGACTAATCCTTTGTTCCTACGGTCAGCGCACTAAGCGATAGGGACTGGCCACAGAGTGTTTTCCATTCACTAGAGGTGGGGATCGAACCCCCAACCTCTTGCTTAAGGAGTGAGGTGCTGAACCACCACACCAACCCTTTTACTTATGCTTTGTTTTTACTTGCACATACCACAATGCAATTATTTTACCATTTAAGCACTAGATGTTATCTTTGCTTGTACCATCTTTTCTTAATTAGTTAAGCACTGCATCTTGACTTTTTATATTTCTTGAAAAAAATTGAAAAAAAAAACAAAATAAACAAAAAAGGAAAAAGAAATAAAAAAAATCCACCTTTGTTTTTAAAATTTTGCAAGCATGAATTGAGTTTGTCCACTCTAAAATAGGACATTTATGGTTAGTTTGCCCTCTAATCAAACTTTTTTGTTATATATGATTTGTGTTTGATTGAATTTTTGTATACCTTTAGTTAAAATCTGTAATGCCTTTATTAATTTATCTTTAATTTAGTTAAGCACTACATGTCATTTTTTGAATTTCTTAAAAAAATCAAGCTTAGTTACTTGTTTGCCTTTATAGAGTACTGTTTTTTTATTTCATAAATTTTGCAGGCATAGAATTTGAGTACATATTGGGTTCGTCCACCCTAAAATTGGACATATTTAGATACCAACTTAAATTGGAGTTCGCTTGAATTTAATCAAAAATAATTTTTTGTCGAGGAAAATTGGCTACACGTCAACATTTTCATTTAAAAACTTCTGTATTATCTTCAAACGAAAAGGGACAAACTGTGGACACCCAATTTTGGCTCTCCAAACATAAATTTAATGCATTTTGGCTTTTTGAATGTTAAATGACACAAAATATAATTTTTACATATTTTTTTAATTTTTAATAAATTATTGATTATCGTCATTATTTTAGGATTCTTTATCAATTTTTGTCATATTTTAACTTTGGATAATTTATTGATAATTATTCTTAATTTCATAAATTTTAAAATTTTTATCAGTTTATTATTATTATAATATTTTTTGTAAAGTCATTTCCATCTGTACATAAGCATAGCACTATAATTATTTACCACATACTATAATTTTAATTGTTTATAGTGTAATATATTTTTTTAAAGATAATGATATTTTTCTTACAATCTTTCTTTAACGACATTTATATTTTTGTACTTTATTTAATATGGTCTGCAAACGATAATGTCAGTTTAATTATTATAATACACAGAGCAAAAATCAGTCAAATCAACAACATGCCAACTTCTTAAAGGATAGACATTTGAAGTGATGGGTTGAGACTTTTATTTTTTAGGTAAAGAAATTTTTATACATTAATTAAAAGATATATTTTTAATTTTTGGATAAAATTAATGTATTTAGGCTCTCTAAAAGTTAAAGTGCACAAAACGCAGTTTTTCGTACATTTTTTATAATTTTTAATAAATTATTGATAATCGTCATTATTTTATTATTTTTTTCATTAATTTTTGACATATTTTTAACTTTGCATAATTCATTGATAATTATTCTTAATTTCATAAATTTTAAACTTTTTATTAGTCTATTATTATTTTAATATTTTTGCACAGCCCTCTGCATACGTACACAGCATAAAACTGCAAATTTTTTACTGCACAGTATAATTTTAATTATTTATAGCATAATATATTTTTTCAAGATAGTTATATTATTTTATTTATGTTTATATTTTTCTATATAATACATCGGCATTCATTATTTTATACATTATTTAATACAACCTGCAAATGTGAGTCGATTAAATTATTTTAATATATAAAGAAAC
This sequence comes from Capsicum annuum, assembly GCF_002878395.1. Classification (NCBI taxonomy): domain Eukaryota; kingdom Viridiplantae; phylum Streptophyta; class Magnoliopsida; order Solanales; family Solanaceae; genus Capsicum; species Capsicum annuum. The sequence continues at coordinate 16,207,414 of NC_061116.1, forward strand.
AAATCAATTAAGTCAAGATCTCATCACCTTTTAAAGATGTGACACTTGAGGTGATAAATTAACATTTTTATTCTTTGAATAATAATCTTTATCTATTAATTAAAAAGGGTGAAAAAATTCGTCGATCAATAACTTATAGATTAAAAGCAGCTTTACAGAGATAAAAGGAGTCATTTTTTTTGCCTTTCAATTAATAAAATATATTATATTATAAATAAATAAAGGGGATTTGATTTTATTTTTACAAATATATTCACCACACACACGAGAAAAAAAGAAAAAAAAATGAGAATTTTCTATTTTTTTTAATTATTTTGTAGGTCACATTCTTTAATCTTTTCGACTTTAGTTCACCTACTACCCAAATATTAAGAGACCTGCTAAAAAAAGAAAAGATTTGATTAGTTACTTTTTTCCTTTTAAATAATCAACAGACAATACACGCGTACATCGGAGGTCTCTCTCTTAACTCCCTCTTTCTATCTCTAAAAGTGGCGACTGCCACCAATGGATTTAATTACTAGACGGCTGGCGTCGCCCTTCCCTCCGGCCGCCTCCCTCCCTATTTTTCCCTCTCCCTGTTCGGACTGCTGCCCAACAGCCATGACCGGTGAACCTTTCCCCGGTGAATGACACAATCACCACACCGGCCGCCGCCGCCGACTGACCCACTACCACCACTATATTGTCTTCATTTAACCCCCATTTGTTTTAAAAATATTTCTTTTGTAGATCTGTGTGTCTTTTGTATTTCTGGCGTTGCTCCGGTTAAACTTCACTGAAGCAACGCCAGTCATCTCTCCCTTTTGCTATGATTTGTTGGGAGATGCGCTGCTCCGATATTATATCACCATTGAAGCATGAAATTGTTTGCATTTTTTCTTCTCCCATGAGCATTGCTATTTTAGAGTTCATTTATGGTTGTGTTGGATATTGTTGCTCTATTTTGCTACTAATTTTGGCGTTGGACTGATCCTTTATTTGTTTACGTTTTTTAATGGTTTTGTCTATTTCTCAAAGGTCCTGTTATGCCATGTTATCACATTGTGAATATTTGGACTGTTTTATGTGATATTTTGTCATTTTTAATGCTTTTCCGATGTTAGTAACTTTCTTAAAGATTGTATTACATTGGCCAATGAAATTATCTCTCCATCTGGATATTTGAGGTCACCCCATTACAAAAGAAAGATTTTATTTTACCAAAGTTATTATTTTATATTAAGGGCCGACACTTGGCCGATGAAGAAATTTTCATCAATTTTCGAAGCCTTCATAAATAAAAGACGGATATTATGTATACAATTACGTAATAAAAATAAATATTTTGGGTGATGACGAAATTTTTATAACAACGCAAAAAGTTTTATGATTCATATCTTGGAAAGACGATTTAGGGTGGCTAATAAATCAGCAACCACTTCGTAGCCATACCGTATTTAAAATTTAATCTGAGCCCACTCTTTTAAAGAAAATTATATTTTTTATACATATATGCACACATGTCTTTTAATTTATTTTGATAACTATTTATTTGCTACTAACATTTTATTTACAAGTGTTTGTACTGGTTATTGGAAATACTCATCGGAGAAATGCATTCAAAGAAGGATTTAATTTTTATGTTTGTAGTTTTACACTTTCATACTTGTACAAATATTAATTATAGTGAAATATTTATTTTTTGGGTGTTGGCCGGGATATTCTTTATTTATGCGATTCTCATCACGCGTTAGGCAACTTCAGGCCATTAATATTTATATTAAATTGACCTAAATAGTTAATCAAATAATTCATATTTTTTATACTAAAGAATATTACGTAATCTTTTTCTTTAAAATAAGTTTTTCCTTATCCGAGCTTTTCTTTTCATATATGTTTTTTATATACTTTCGTTTATCTTAATACACTTTTTATACACATATTTTTATGATAACATATGCAATTTACACATTCTTTATATATAAATTGTTTATATTGTTTTAATACGCATTTTTGTATTTGTACTTACAAACATTAATTTTTTTCTCTTTTTTTTAATAAACTTAAGTCTGGTCGGGAACTACACTTGTGGATTCTAAAGGGCACCTAATACCTTCCTTTCGGAATAACTTGAACCCTTACCTAGGATCTAATTTGGTTCGTAGATTAAAACACAAGTCATACATGCTAATAAATAAATAGGTTTCCAATTTTTTCTTAAAAATTAGGTGGCGACTCAATACAAATTAATTTTTTTTAGAGTCCATAATGTCGTGCTCGTTTTGACCTTAGGTAAAAATTGGGTATGACAGCATTGACTTTTGTATCATATAAAATTGACAATTCTTCTACTTTCTTAGACAGTGACACTAATTTTTTTTAATCTAAAATGACTTTTCTCGCACTCTCATCGAGATTCCTAATATTCATACACCTCTTCCTTATCATGTCCCTCATATGTAGTGCACAATAAAAGAAGCAAAGGAAAATATATAAGTGAGTACCTATTAAGGAATAGAGAGTAGGAGTGTTTTGACTTATATATTGATACTAGGGGCTTTGGGTTGTAGGTAACAAAAGACTTTTAAAATGAGGTGTGAGTGACACAAGTCTTAAGTATTGAGTGGAGGTGACAATTACTTTATTATTGATTAAGAAAATTGGGAAAGTTTAAAAATAACTCACAAGTTCTTAAATTTACACTCTGATCCCAATGTTTACATAAAAGAACAGGAAATTGAGGGAAAAAAGACGTCTTTCTCTCTCTTCTCATCCATTGTTGTTTTCTCTCTCTTAACGATTTTTGTTGTTCATTGTTTCTACTACTTTATTCATCATCTTCTGATGCATTATCATCATCTTCTACTTCATTATCATCTTCATCTTCTTTTTGTCAACCATTTGTTGTTGTTGTTGGTACAGCGCTACTGCTCTGACCAATTTCTTAGGTCAAATTTTGTTTCCTACATCACTTTCTACTTTGGCATTACTTCAAAGGTAACTTTGGTAAGTAAAATTATGATTTTTGTTCGTATTTGTCATCTAGGTACACTATTAATTTTCAACAATGGATAGAACCCTGATCATGAATCCAACATAAGTGCCCATAATTTAAATAGATCAATCATCTAGTGCATCAGATCAGTAATCTGTTGCATCAGAAGATTTATCTGTTGCATCAGACTGTTTATCTATTGCATCAGACTTGTTATCTGTTGCATCAGACTATTTATCTGTTGCACCAGACTTATTATCTGTTGTATCAGACTGTTTATCTGTTGCACCAGACTAATTATCTATTGCAATGGATGATTAATCTATTTGGAACAACATAAATCAGCCTCTGCCACAAACCCAATAGATAACCAATATGTTTCAACTCTTGCTATTGCTACTGGATTCAAAATTATTCCTTACGTCCAATTACCCATTCCAAACTTCCTAATTTAATTTCTCATTTTACTTGTCTTTTTCATTAATCAAGAAAATATTAAAAATAAATTCATGTTTAACCCTTTGCATTAATCATTTTGTCTTCAAATTAAAATGGAAACATCATTTATGAAATTTTGATTGAATAGCAAACAATGGTTATTTAAAAAACGTCTATTGTCCCACCTGTCACACCTTTTTTTGGCCTCGAAGGGATAGGGTCGAAGAGTTTTTCCAATTAAAGTGACGGTATTGAATAGGGATTAATTCTTATCATTTTCAGAGTCGCCACTTGGAATTGAGTTATGGTGTTCCAAGTCACCTTATTAAATCCCTAATCAAAAGGAAATGACTCTTTGTTGGTCTGCAAAAACAGAAGACTGGATAAGGAATTTTGTTGACCGAGGGGAAGGTGTGAGGCACCCCTCGAGTCCGTGGTTCTAGCACGGTCACTTTATTAACTTATACTTAACTTAAACTATTTAGAAAAAT
>NC_061116.1:16214319-16217521 GCF_002878395.1 Capsicum annuum
CTTGTTACTGATGAAGAAGCTGAAGAATTCTTACAGAAAATGAAATTGCCAGAATATTCTGTTGTAGAACAGTTGAAGAAGACACCATTACAAATTTCTTTATTATCTTTAGTAATACATTCAGAAGAACACCGCAAGGTTATAATGAAGATTCTTAATGAAGTATGTGTTCCCAGTGAGATTAAAGTGAATCAGCTGGAAAAAGTTGTTGAAAGGATCCTTGAAGCAAACAAGATTACTTTCTCAGACGATGAATTGCCTGTAGAAGGTACTGGACATAATAAGGGTCTCTACATTACTATGAAATATGAGCATTCTATCATCACTCGAGTGTTAATTGATGGAGGATCAGGTGCTAACATTTGTCCTATGTCAACTTTACAAAAGTTGAATCATAATGTAGAAAGAATCTGACCTAACAATGTATGCGTCAAAGGGGTTTACGGATAAAAAACTAATGCTATTGGTGAAATAGAATTCATATTAACAATCGGGCCTGTGGATTTTGCTATGGATTTCCAAGTGCTGAACATTGATGCTTCATATCATATGTTATTGGGAAGGCCATGGATTCATAAGGCTAAAGCAGTCACATCAACGTTGCATCAAATGGTCAAATTTGAATGTGACAGGCAAGAGATAGTCGTTCATGGTGAAGGAGACTTATCCATGTATAAAGACTACTCTTTTTCCTCCATCAAACCAGATATTGCAAACAGAGTATTGATTCATCAAACTTTTAAGGTAGTGGCTGTTGAGCATATCCTCGAGGGAATCTCATCGCAAGACCACAATTATCCTCTAAATTTGTTATGGCAGTGAATGAAATATTGAAGCATGGTTTCGAACCAGGGAAAGGTCTAGGGTTATTTTTGCAAGGCAGGGTTCATCCAGTAAACCTCCATTAGAACCTTAGTACTTTTGGCTTGGGATACGTGCCCACTGCTGAAGATATAAATAAGGCTAAAAAGCGTAAGAAAGAGTCATGGTCACTGACCAAGCCGATACCTTTGCTTCACGAGTCTTTCATTAAAGTCAATGATGTTTGGTCCTTCAAGTTACCTGCTGCAGAATCAATGAATGATGATGATACAGAGTTGATTGGCCTTTTCCAGAATATTTTTATTGAAGCTGATATGGTTGAAATTGGGGAAGGTACCAGCAATGCAGATGTGCAATTTATTGGCCCTGATGTCCAGCTTAACAATTGGAAGGCCACTCCACTTCCTACTACGAAGGAGTCTTGGTAGTTTGTTTGTTTTTCTTTTAGTCTTAGTAGTTGGTTTGTTTCTCCTTCTATAATTTGAGTCATTCTAGTATTGTTATTCAGATCTTTAACTTGGTATTTTAGGTTAAAACTCTTTCTAGCTTTGTTTTTAATAAAGTGCAGTCTTCTTTTATTTTTATTTTAAGTCTGATATTTATTTATTTATTTATTTTTATTTATACAGTTCTTTCTATGCTGATTCTAATGATATGACATGCATGAAGAATTGTCAACTAGATTTAAAAACTCAATCTAATTATGAAATAATGAATAAAGAAGTTGAATATGACGAAGGAGAAACATTTGAGGATATAAGCAAAGATTTCAAACACTTTGAGAACAAGTCAAACCCCAATTTGGAGGAAACTGAAGCGATCAATTTTAAGAGATCATGAAAACATCAGGGAGACTAAGATAAGTGTACATGCTCAATCACAACAAAAGAAAGCTATAATTAAATCTTTGCTTGAGTATAAAGACATCTTTGCATGGTCATATGATGATATGCCCGGTTTGAGCACCGATTTGGTAGTTCAAAAGTTGCCAATTGATCCTGCTTTCCCACCTGTCAAGCAAAAGTTAAGGAAGCTTAAAACCGACATGAGTGTAAAAATCAAAGAGGAGATCACGAAGCAACTTGAGGATAAAGTCATTGGAGTGGCCCAGTAGCCTACTTGGTTGGCAAATATTGTCCTGTTCCAACGAAGGACGGTAAAGTTTGGATGTGTGTTGATTATCGTGATCTAAATAAAGCAAGTTCGAAAGATAATTTTTCACTTCCCAATATTCATATTTTGTTGGACAATTGTGCCAAACATGATCTTGATTCTTTTGTGGATTGTTATACGGGGTATAACCAGATCATTATGGATCCAAAAGATACAGAAAAGACATCATTTATCACGTCTTGGGGGGCATATTGTTATCGAGTCATGCCGTTCGGACTAAAGAATGCTGGGGTAACTTATATGAGGGTAATGACTACAATGTTTCACGACATGATGCACAAGGAGATTGAAGTTTATGTTGACGATGTGATCATTAAATCAAGAGAGCAGTCTGACCATGTCAAAGATCTTAGAAAATTCTTTGAAAGGCTTCGAAGGTATGATCTCAAACTTAACCTAGCGAAATATGTATTCGTGTCTCATCAGGAAAGCTTTTGGGGTTTATAGTTAGTCGACACGACATTGAGTTAGATCCTTAAAAAATAAAATCTATTCAAGACTTGCCTCCACCAAAGAATAAAACAGAGGTGATGAGCTTACTTGGACAGTTGAATTATATCAGTAGATTCATTGCTCAGCTTACGACAACCTGCGAGCCAATATTCAAGTTATTGAAGAAGAATGCTAAAGGTTGAATTATATCAGTAGATTCATTGCTCTGCTTACCATATTCATTGTGTTAGAGTAGTTTTGGGAATTTGAGTTTATCTCATAATATATTATTTAAGTTATATTAATATAGAAAAAATAGATTTAATAATATTTTTTAAATTAGCAGAATATGGTAAAAATATAATTAATTATGTATTTGCATTATTTTATTATTATATTATTATTATTTTATTTTATTTTGTCTCATTATTATAAACAAAATTTAATACTAGTAATTAGTTATTTAATTAATTGACCTTTTTTTGAATGAATTTCTATTTTTATTTCGTCGTTAGTAATAAATTTTAATAATTTTATTATTAATTAACCGCTTTAAATAAATTTCACTTAAGATTTTGTCAAGATTAATTATTTTGAATAGATAAAAATTGTTATGAGTTATAAATGATGAAGGTATGTTAGGCAAATTTCAAACACATTTGTTATAACTTTCGTCTCAATGAAGAATGCGGCGTACGTATCTTTATGAGATATTTTGAAATTCAAAGATGCAATAATGCACCTTGACAAATATTTTTCTAAAAATTAACTTTCA
>NC_061116.1:16220521-16322120 GCF_002878395.1 Capsicum annuum
AATTTCATTTTCTGTAAGAATTCTTCAGCTTCTTCATCAGTAACAAGCTTTTTGACCGTCATTCATTCTTCATTGCCTTATTTATTCTTTCTTAACTCTACTGGGGCATAACATCTTCCAGATTGAGTTAATCCCCCTACTTCGTCCATATCTCCAATCACTTCCTTCCCTTTGTGCATCACCACAACGCGATCATAGTTCTAAGGAACTGCTTTAGTATTAACCATAGGCAACTGTGACACTGGTTTAATAACAATGGGAGATATATGAGCTCCTTTTATGATTAAGAGAGGTTTAGGAGATTTTCCAGGAATAATGAGTTTTGGATTTACTTGAATTGACCCATCATTTTTTGAAATCTCTTTCTCCTTCACCAAGGGATCATTCGATGATTCGAGTTTTATTATCATCACCTCTACTTCTGCAGGTTTTTCTTTTGTCAAATCTACAGCATTTGTTGATTTTTCTGAATCAGTCTTAATTTTAATGACCGGCTTGAAGGATATTACAGTATCTTTACCACTGGGTATTACTTCGAGCATGTTTTCTTCATTATGATCTGGCAGCAGATTTTGATTGACATTTGGAGCGTCTGGACTTTGTACCATGATCCATTGGGTGTCAATCAACCCTTGAATAACTCTTTTCAGATACCAACATTTCTCTGTGTCGTGCCTTGGGGCATCAAAACATTATTCATATCTTCTAAAATAGTCCAAGTTCTTCGTAGGAGGATTCAGGATTCTTCTCTCAATTGGGTTTAGAACATTCATTTTCCTCAACCTAAGAAATAAACTGGTGCAAGCTATTTCAATAGGTGTGAAATTATCTTTTCCCATGTTATCCCTTTTGTATTCTGCTCTAGGTCATAAATTAGACCTAGGAGGGCCTCTTTGAACTTGTAGAACTGGTGGATGATTTTGGATGCCTGGTGCACGCCATTGTGGGTAAGAAGGAGCCCGAGTATATGGTTGCGCATTGTAAATAGGATATTGAGGGGGTTGAATGAAATATAATGGACTTTGTGCATATAGTTGACACGCACCTCTCCAATGTTGTCGTGGACCTAGCACGACAGTTGCTACGTCCTCTTTTCTTTCCTTCCCCCCAAAACTTCCTACACCACTTTGAATTGCCTGTGTTATTGCTTTTAAAGCAGCCTGGCTGATAATCTTTCTTGACTTTATTCCATTCTCTACCATCTCTCCAACTTTAATAACTTCAGAAAATGTGCTTCCAATAGTAGAAAGTAAGTGATGGAAATAATCGGGTTCTTTAGCTTGCAAAAATATATTGATCATTTCAGATTCCTTTATCGATGGTCTGACTCTTGAAGCCTGCTCTCTCCATCTGATAGCATATTCTCAAAAACTTCCAGTCATTGTTTTTCTCATGTTAGTAAAAGTAGTGAGATCTGGCACTATTTTAATGTTATATCAAAATTACTGAATGAAATCTCGAGCCATGTCATCCCACACGTGCCAACAGGAAATGTCTTGGTCAATAAACCATTCAGAAGCTATTCCTGTCAGGCTTTCTCCAAAGTAAGCCATCAATAATTCTTCTTTTCCTCCTGCTCTCCTTAATTGGTTGCAGAACTTTTTCAAGTAAGCAACAGGATCGCCATGACCTTCGTATTTATCAAACTTTGGCATTTTGAACCCTAGCGGCATATAGGCGTCAGGAAAACATACATAAATCTTTGTATAAAACACTTTTTGGTCCACCTAATCCTTGCATATTTCTCATACTCTGCTCCAAGCTTCTTACTTTCCTAGCCATTTCCTCTTGTTCCTCATTTTTAACAATCTTCTCAATCATGATTGGAGAATCGTGTTGATAAGCATGATAATGAGGATTTTGGGATTTGAAAGTTATTTCAGGAGGATATAACAGATCATGACTTGGTTCCCCCATATTCTTCGATACTGTCGGTTGAGTACCCGCAGTAGCTGGTGCCACAGAAATAAAATACGGATTATTTGTGACAGTCGGATTTGGTGGGTGCATGGTAGAAGTACCAGCAATACCAGACATATTAGAAAATGGGCCGAATCCTGGTGGGTAAAATAGATCACTAGTTTGAGCTGGAGCAAGATTTGGATCATTCGAAATCAAAAGTCCAGGTATTGAAAAAGGCGGGGCTTATCTATTCAACCAAGCTTGGTACATCTCCGCCATATGTTGTTTCAATGACTTTATTTCTTCCATTGATGCTACTTCCTGTGAAATCAATTGATTTTTCTCTTCTTCACTGTCAGACCCTATACATTCTCTTTTACCCTTGTATCTGGTGTTATACGGATATGATGCCATTTTAAATCACAAACCAACCACCAATTACTTTATCTTTCTATTATCAAGTAGCAAACAAGTGAGTGTTATATATTTAACACATTATAATGTCACGTTGTATGTCATGCTTCTATATGCATTTTCCAACCTATAATGGAAGGCATTGTGTTTCACTCGACTTTTCTAGGCATACTTTTTCAAAAGTTATGATCGAACCCTTTGGAGGGATTCCTACGTATCATGCTAGGACACGAATCAGATCTTGCGTAGTTTGGGAGGAATTTAACAAAATGATTATTTTCTCTTCTTATTTTTTTAATTAAAGAAAATAAATAAAGTAAATGAAGTAAAATATATGTAATATATAGAGAAATAAACAGTCAACTTCATTACATTCCATAATATAAATACGACAAAATAACTGACCCAACTTCTAAAATAAAACCTACTAACTAACATCTGAAAACTAAAAGACATAACATCTAAATAAGAAGTTTTAAAATTGAAAATTAAAAACTATGACAAAGAAAACAACTATCCATTCAAGGAGACTTCAGCTTAATATGTCCTCCCAAACTCAAGTATATGTCCTCTAATGAAGTAGTGAGACGCTGTGTAAAAGCTGGTACGTGTGCCAAAAAGTCTTCACGATCCAACTGCTGATAATCCAAACCCATTCTGGTAGTATCCTGTGCTACACGATGGACCTTCCCTCAAAGGTAACTGAAGGCATGATCCCATTCATAGGCCTTTCGATCTCAGAAATCAACCTTCTCTTTTGCACGCTGTCCACGAGCAGAAGCAACCTCCAACTGTTCTCACAATATTCCTCTTTGACGAATCCACTGAGATCTCTCTCGATCAAATTCTTCTAGCATGTTCTTTTCAACTTCTTGCAGTTGCTGTCGGCGAGATGCGGTAAGTTCTGCAATGCGTAACCCCCTTATGGTACCCAGTTTGATTTGTCCCCGAAGTGCAACCTCAATATCTGCAGATTTAACTTTCTTTTCAGCAAATTCCCTTTGTTTTTCGTCTATTTTTGCACTGGCATGCTCTAATTCTGCTCTCAAAGCTTGGTTTGCCTCATGATGTTCTCGTATGGCTCTCTCAATCCCTATCCAGATTACAGCTTCCTGATCTATAGGTCCTCTAACCGATCTTTCTGTCTGACGGGCGGACTCGACTATTCTTCAAACCATTCACGGTAATCTGGGTGCACTTCTCTTTTCTCACACTCTATAACCATCATTTCAATCCCTATGATATGCAACCCTCCCAAATCTGCTGGGCCAACTCCTCCGGAAGTGGGATCTCTAGCCTGACCTCAAATACAAACTCGGTTATATTTTTTGTAATGGGTAATATTTGACGTCTTCCTAGCCGACGTAGAACTCTCAATGGAATATACGGTTGAACACCCCTAATACCCATTAATAACAAGAATGGCCAAATGACAGAACTATTTATGACTTGCCTTCAAGAGAACCAAGGGAGATCCCAAGTTATTTTATCTGTTATCAGAGAACGAAAAATCTTATCCCAATCTCTAACTCCTTCTGGGAATTTATATTTGTCTAACCTCTCTTGGTAATCTTTGATGCGATCGAATCTTTCAGGATTAAATCTTGCCATTGTAGGACGTTGGTAGAGATGCTCCACAATCCACATCTGTAACAAGATATTACATCCCTCAAAAAAACTCTTTCTTTTCTGACAAACGGTCAAATCACGGTAGATATCTACCAGGATCATTGGTACCATAGTGTAATCTTCTTAATCAGTATCTGTACCACCCCCGCTAAATGAATATTAATTTTTTCTTCTCTCCTCGGGAAAACCATAGTTCCTAGAAAGGCTACCATTAATGCAAATCGTCTATGAACTTTCAGTCTCAGGTGTTTTAAAATAAAATGACTTAGAAAATAAGAAAAGAAAAATGACTGTTTTATGTATGAAGTTGTATAAAAATTTCAGTCTCACGACCCCTAAAGGTTCAGGACTGTTAAAAAATATATGTTTACATATTTTATTATTTTTTAAAAATTCAGCTCACGACCCCTAAAGGTTCAGGCTATTAAGATTTATATATATATTATTTTGTAAAACTTAGCCTCATGATTCCTAAAGATTCAGGGATATATAATAAGATATATAAAAATTAGATAGAATTAGAAAAATAATTGTGAAAATAATCATATTTTCAAAATATTCCCCAATAAGTCAATGAATAATTTTCAAAAGATAGGGTCGTATCCTGAGAAGGACTTCCTACATATCCCACTAAGATGTGAAAATCAGACCCTCATAGTTCATGAAAAATCTAAAAGTATGTTATTCTATATCTAAAATTTTCCTTTCTTTTTTTTTTTTAAAAAATAAAGTTTTCCTTTGAAAAATAGTTCACTAAATTTAAGGATAATATAATCTTTTGCATTTTAAAGTTGCCTAAAAGTCGGTCAACAATAAAATAAGTCTTCCAAATAAATGTCAAAGAGCACGTAGGATGCACATGTTGGTCTTTATAAAATAGGTCACCTATCCTAGACAAACTCGACCCCTGTGCCGAGTCTCGCTAAGTCAAATGCATATGATGCAAATAAAGCGGCACCTAATAGGGATAACCAAATTTTGAGTTTTCAGTTCTTCTAAGTTTAAGCCTAATAGGGATAGGTGTCTAGACTGGCTTATCCGAGTGGCCACTGAAGCTGGGGAGGGACAACTTGGTCGGTAGCAGGGCAACACCGCCTTCATTGCCGATCCGAACCCTGCCTAATATGTGTGACTATATCCTTTAACAGGTGCCTTGACACTCCGGCTATCTTAAAAACAAAGTAGGATACATGCGTTACATTCCTTCTATCCAATTTCAGAGTCTCAGAAGGGATTCGCAAGAGAAGATAGTATATAATACAATTCAATCAATATCAAAGCAGTAAAATGAGTGACAAGTAGCATATAAAGCCAACAAACACAATATCAACAATAATTAAAGCAAGTAGAAGTCAATATAAAAAGCTCAAATTTTTATTAATCCCCAGCGGAGTCGCTAGAGATGTCACACCCCTTTTTCACCTTGAAGGGATAGGGTCGAAGGGTTTTTCCAATTAAAGTGATGGTATTAAATAGGGATTAATTCTTATTATTTTTAGAGTCGCCACTTGGAATTGAGTTATGGTGTTCCAAGTCACCTTATTGAATTCCTAATCAAAAGAGAATGACTTTTTATTGGTCTGTGAAAATAGAAGACTGGGTAAGGAATTCTGTTGACCGAAAGGAAGGTGTGAGGCACCCCTTAAGTTTCGTGGTTCTAGCACGGTCAGTTTATTGACTTATACTTAACTTAAACTATTTAGAAAAATTGTGTTAAGGCCTAAATTTGCTCATTTTTAATATACCTATAATATCTCTATATCTCTTATATTAAATAAATCAATGAAAGTTAATTTTTAGAAAAATATTTGTCAAGGTGCATTATTGCATTCTTGAATTTCAAAATATCTCATAAAGATACGTACGCCGCATTCTTCATTGAGACGAAAGTTATATCAAACGTGTTTGAAATTTGCCTAACATAACTTTATCATTTAAAACTCATAACAATTTTTATCTATTCAAAATAATTAATCTTGACAAAATCTTAAGTGAAATTTATTTAAAGCGGTTAATTAATAATAAAATATTAAACTTTATTACTAATGACGAAATAAAAATAGAAATTCATTCAAAAAAGATCAATTAATTTATTAACTAATTACTAGTATTAAATTTAGTTAATAATAATGAGACAAAATAAAATAAAATAATAATAATATAATTATAATAATAATAAAATAATGCAAATACATAATTAATTATATTTTTACCATATTTTGCTAATTTAAAAAAATAATTTATTAAATCTATTTTTTCTAAATTAATATAAATTAAATAATATATTATGAGATACACTCAAATTCCCAAAACTATTCTAACACAATGAAAAGTAATTTAAGTAGAAAAACAAGAAACTTGTATCCCATCTCTAACAAAACTCCACCGGGGCAACTTTCAATTTCTAGTTTTAAATGATTTTATGGCTAATTTAGGTCATAACAGTAGAATACAGGAGTAGGTTTGGACTGGTCGTTGGTTTCATGGCCACTACTGTCAATAGTATGCTAGAATTTTGATAACGGAAAAAGGGAGAGGGGCGATAGGTCGCCGGCATTAGTGGTGAGGATTCGGTGATAGATTGTCCGGAGCGAGAAATGGCACTGTAGAAAAAGGGGAATGGCGACGCAGATGTCTGGTTTCGTTGGCGACGGTGTGTGGAGAAGGGGAGAGGGGAAGATGACGCGGGGCCGGTTGGTTCACTGCTGTGGCAATTTCGACCAGATTCGACTCCGGCAAAAGATAGGGGGACAGAGGGATCTAAGAGAGGGGCATGAGTGGCACCGGATTCGTTTCATCATCGATGGAGATGATGATTCCGATGAAAGTTTCGCCGAAAAAAGTCATTTTCTCCGATTCCGTTCATCCTCCCTTTCCCGATCACTCCTTTCCTTTTTTTCATTGTTTTTCCATTGACTTTTTCTGTTCTTCTCTTTTTTTGATTTCTATCTCACTTCTCTTCTAAAATTTTCTTACTTTCTGGTATGTACTGGTATGTGTGTGCCACTATGTATATGTGAAAATCTGTGAATATGTGTGTATGTTGTGCATTGTTATGTGAAACAGTGTAGATGTATGAATATGTTATTTCTGTGTACGAACATATAAATATTTAGCAGTTAAAATACAATACATAGTACAAATTCACATAATAGATCATATACACATATTAAATAATTCATGAAAACTATTTAAAAAAACTTCATTCATATTTTGGTTTCTAATAGAATTTTATACAACAAATAATATAGGATTAAAGAGGAACCTGTAAGGAATTTAATTGAATAATCCTGCTAGAAATTTTTACCAGAAACTTCGAACGAAATCTTAATTCACTTATACTCTTTCCTCTCTTTAGACTGATGATTTTTCTCTCTGTTAATTTTCTCGTTGTTTTATTTTTATCTGATATTGTAGAGTTCAAGTACGTAGTCTCTGCTTTTTTTTTAACTGAATAGGGAGTCCTTTTATAAAAGGACTTTTGGAAGGGAACGGTTAAAAAAGTCAGATAAGGGGAGGGGGGGGGGGGGAATTTTAAAATTTAAAAATCAAAATCTATATATAATATATTATTTAATTAATAATAATAAATAAAGATAAATAATAAATAGAAGTAAATGAATAAATAAATAAAACAATAGAAAAATAAACAAATGAAATAATAAAACATTAATATAATAATAATTAATTAATTTTATTTTTAATAAAACATAATAAGAATTTATAAATAGACAAATATAAATATAATAAAATAGTATTTAAACTACTAATTTATTTATTACAATTTATAAAAGAAAACATATATTTTTAATTTTTCTATTATTTTTTTAAATTAGAATAAAAATAATATATGATTAAATATAAATATAAATATTTAATATTGATAGACAAGTTAAAAGTTAGGGAGGATCAAAAATCACGTGTCTACACCACCAACTGATCAGTGGGTTATGGTAAACTAGACATGTTATAAATTATTTTTCTTAATCAATGTGGCATCTCAATTTGGGACGGGTAATTTGAGATAGAGGGAGTACGAATTAAAACGTCAAAGCCAAGCAACAAACTAGTCATCTGTTGAAACAGACTATTTATCTGTTGCATCAGATTGATTATCAGTTGCATCAGACTGATTTTCTGTTGCAACATATGAGTAATCTATTTTGAACAACACATCAGCCCCTGCCACAAACCCAACAGATCAATCTTGCTATTGCTACTGTAGATCTAAATTATTCCTTTTTACGTTGAATCGTCGACATGTTTGTTGAGAAGATAATAGATAGAATGAAAATTAAATATGGATTAAAACGACAAAGATCAAACATAAATTTTTTATGACACAAAAATAAATAAAAATACATATAATAGTCTAAAGGAAAAATGATAATCTAATTATTATTATTATTATTATTATTATTATTATTATTATTATTATTATTATTATTATTATTATTATTATTATTATTATCGTTGCCAGCCGACTAATCTTCAATCGGAAGTAGCAAGGCCCTCCTCAGCCTGCGTATCTCGTGGAGCATTCTTGCTCTAACTCCTCCCAGTTCCCATTGCAGGTCATGAACTTGACTTCGGAGTTCATTCATGGCGTCTTGCAGAAAAACAACGTCCCACACTGGGTCAACCATAATCTAGAACACATGTGAATTGACAAAAAAATTAAAATCAAAAGTAAAGATCTTAAGAATAACCAAATGTAATCCAACGTAAACTACAAATTAGCAAGAAAAAAACTTACCTTAGTCAGGAAAGAGAAAGTGGTAGAAGTGCAGGTGTAATATGAAAGACAAGATGCAATAAATAAATAGAGTGTAGTTGAATGAACAATTGAGTAAGGAGGGACCTATTTATAGAGGATTGAATTTGAATGAGAGGCAAGGCAAAAAGGCGCGACTTTTCACCTCCATTCATTAATTACATTTTTTATTAAATTAAGAAAAAAATATTGTTATAAGTCATGACTTTTCAAATTATTATTATTAATTAGTTCTTTTCAGGAACCATTTTTATTGAGTTGTGACAACAGATTCTATATCTGTTGCATCAGATAACTTATCTGTGACAATAGATATATCATCTGTTGCAATAAATATAAAACCTGTTGCATCAGATAATCTATCTGTTGCAACATATAATCTAACTGTTCACCTCCATTTATTAATTATATTTTTTATTACTGTGAAAAGTAATGACTTAATTAAATTAAGAAATATTGTGATAAGTCATGACTATTCAGCTTATTATTATTAATTAGTTCTTTCCAAGAACCATTTTTATTGAGTTGTGACAACAGATTCTATATCGGTTACATCAGATAACTTATCTGTGAAAACATATATATCATCTGTTGCAACAATAGAGAACTTGTTGCGACATATAATCTGCTTTTAGAAAAAACAACTATCATTATATCATTAATCCAAATTTGCTTATTTTTTTATTTTATAAATTTAAAAAAACACCTTTTCAATTTCTTTAATAATTAGTAATGGCTATTCAGCTTATTATTATTAATTAGTTATTTTCAAGAACCATTTTTATTGAGTTGTGACAATAGATTCTATATCGGTTGCATCAGATAACTCATCTATGACAACAGATATATCATCTGTTGCAACAATAGAGAACCTGTTGCATCAATAATATATCTGTTGCAACATATAATCTACTTTTAAAAAAAACAACTATCATCATATCATTAATCCAAATTTGCTGACTTTTTTATTTTATAAATTAATAAAAACACCTTTTCAATTTCTTTAATAAAACAATAAACCATTTTTATTTTCTGGCAACAGATTGTATATCTGTTGAATCTGATAAACCATCAGTTGCAATAGATATACATCTGTAGCAATAAATAGACGATCTATTTTAATGTAGTTTTTTTGTTTTCTTCTAATAGCTAATACATCAGTCATAACAAATGGGGAATTTGATGCATCAGCAACACTGTTGAATGTATGTGATGTGTTTTTGTTAGACAAAAAGTCACGACTCTTCACCTTTTTATCATATAAGTTAATTAATTCAGTATTGTGACTTTTTTTATTATATAATAAATAATTTTAAAAAATAAATTCAAAAATAAAAATGATGAAAAGTCATGATCAATTATTACAATTAAATAACCGTTCTTTCACAGTTATAAATTGTGTTTATCATTTATTTTCTTATTATTTATTTACGAACCATTTTTCATATTAAATAATCAGAAAGTCATGTATGTCTTTTCACCCTCTCAATAACAAAAATAATCTTTTTTATTAATAACCGTTTGTGCAATATATGATCGATCTGTCGCATCAGATTAACCTCTGTTGACACAAATTGCTCAATTCCTACCACCAACCGTCGACATGTTGAGAATAAGGAATAAATGGAATGATAATTAAATACTAAATAAGAATTAAAAATTCAAAGTCGACCACCAAATGAAACATAAATTTTTGAATCCCTTGGGTAGATTCGATATACAAAAGAAGGAAAATACATACTCTAAAATAAAAAACATTACCTAATTATTATTACTACTATTATTATTATTGTCAATCAGATATTTTTCATCCGAAAGCAGCAGGGTCGTCCCCAGCCTTTCTCCGAGGTCAGCAAAATCTCTCTGGAGTTCATCAAACTGCCTTTGAAGTTCCCACAATGACTTGATATGAATCTTCTTGTATGAATCTGGATCATCCATATTTGTAAGTAGGGACCTATTTGTAAATTATTGTATCTCAGAAAGAAAAAAAAAAAAAGAAAATTGCTTTAAAATAAATCTAACAGATGGGTAATCTGTTGCAAAATATATTTCTTTTGTTAGATAACTTACAACATATTAATAATCTATGGCAACGAATGTATATATCTGTTTGATTTCTCCAACATATATGTCATATGTTGCCACAGGTTGATCATCTGTCATAACATATGTCTCCAATTGTTTGATAATATAAACAGATGTGGCATCTGTTGCAACTAGCTAGTCATCTGTTTATTCAATTTAAGCCATAAATGGGCTAGGAAGAATAAGGTGTATGCAGATAGATCCATTATCATATGTGTGGGAGTTAAGTATGTATTACTGATAAGGTCACCGGGACAACACACAAAAAGTACAATGTTTTTGTGAATGTAGTTTTTAACCGATTAGGCACTGATCACTTAAATAAGATCCTGCATTATACAGATAATTTTAAGGTGCAGACACCCTGTTATGAATTACTGATGGTTATTTCTCGTGTTTATGCGTGTCAAGTTTTGAGAAGGGATCAATATTTGGTGTCATTGTTGAGATTCAATAGTGATTGGACTTAAACATTAAGTGTCCATTGCCTCCGATAAGGCCTTCAAAGCCTAGAACTGCATCAAACAAGAACGAAAAACCAATAGAAATTCCCCTAAACCCAAATTTATATGGAAGGGTTATTGGAGAAGATGATTATACGCCAGATGAAGCCGAAGGAGATTCCTGCGAGGAAAAGGGGAGTTGATGAAAGACTATATCAAAGGGGATTTGATGAAAGACTATATCATTTGAGAGCTAATTGAAGAGGAGACATAGGGTAGCAAAGAACTTCTAGCAAATCTGGTCGATGAAATTATCTTAAAACATGAAAAATTTGAATCAAGTACAAATATGAAAGTGTATCCGGTAATGTAAATCCGTCTGTTGTTTCTCTCAAAGAAAAATAATGTAGATAGACACTTTTCTAGGAAGCTGCGACTAGGTAGCGTGGTCGAGATTATCACCTAGATAGGAAATATTAGAAGAGCAAGAAAGCCGCCTTAAGGGAATCGATGGTGGAAATGTTGTATAGTAAGTCTAGAAAACTTGTGCCAACAACAACTGCAGTTAAAGTAAGGAAGATAAGAGAAGGCGCTAATTTTTGAATTTTAAATTCCATCCCATGCCTTCTTGTTTGTGGTTCCAATTATGTCCACTATTGTTGACATGGTCGAAATCACAAATGAGATTGAAAAAAAATTGAGTATCATTACTTCTTTATCAATATGGTTATAATTGATTATGTTTTCTTCCCTTAGCATGCTTTCAAAATTCGTTGGAGAAGATTAGATGCTTGTTGTAGTATGTGAATCCCGATAATTTTTAAGCTTGCCTCCAGCTTGCTGATTCTGCATTCAAGCTGGTCGTTGTCGTCTTTGAAATTGATATAGAGTTCCTGAACTCTTGTGAGCTCGATTAGGAACACTACCTTCAAAGTTGTGGCATTGAATAAAGCCTTCAGAATACTTTCTTTAGAATCCTTAAAGGGTGCATGGAGGGTCGCTATGTTTGTTTTAGGTCAAAATGTGTTGAAGCACAGTCAAGATGTGGTCTCAACAATTGAAAAAACTCACTTTTATCGAGCATTTCTCAATGCAACTTGGGCAACCAACCTTCAAGAGATTTGATAAATTAATAAGCAAGGAGTTACGCAATATTTTCTTTAAACCGACTCTACAAAGACTATCAAACGTTACGTAACTCTAGGCTCAATACCCTATAAAAAAAATTACCCGAGTTGGTGAAAAAATCAAATGAGCTCAATCTCTCAACCTTTCTGCTGATCACTCTTCTCTAATTATAGATGTCAAGATATCCACCATGCAAAAGTCTATACCATTGCTAGAAATGCTTGCCAGGGTGCAAGTCTTCAGAAGGCATCAATAGTAATCTAGGTGTAGACTTTCTGGCGAGCATTTCTGGCGATGGTGTAGACTTTTGCATAGCGGATATCTTGAAATCTATAATAGGAGAAGAGTGATCAGAAGAAAGGTTGAGATCTTGAGCTCATTTGATTTTCCACCAACTCGGGTGAAGTTTTTTGATAGGGTAATGAGACTGGAGTTTCATAACGTTTGATAGGCTTTGTAGAGTCGGTTTAGAGCAAACGTTACGTAACTCCTTGCTTATTAATTTATCAAATACTTTAAAGGTTGGTTGACCAAGCTGCATTGAGAAATGCTCGATAAATGTGAGTTGTTCAACTGTTGGGACCACATATTGCCTGTGCATCAATACATTTTGACCTAAAACAAACACGGCGGCCCTCCATGCATCCTTTAAGGCTTATGAAGAAAGTGTTTTGAAGGCCTTCTTCAATGCCACAACTTTAAAGGAAGTGTTCCTGATCGAGCTCATAAAATATTAGGAACTCTATACCAATTTCAAAGACGACAACGACCAGCTTGAATACAAAATCAGCAAGCTAGAGGCAAGCTTGAAAATTATCGGGATTCACATACAACAGCAAGCATCTGATCTTCTCCAAGGAATGTTGAAAGCATACTAAGGCAAGAAAACACAATCAATTATAACCATATTGCTAAGGAAGTAATGATACTCAATTTTCTTTTCAATCTCGTTTGTGGTTCCAATCAGGTCAACAAAAGTGGACATAATCGGAACCACAAACAAGAAGGCATGGGATGCAATTTAAAATTCAAAAATTGCCGCCTTTGCTTAGCTTCCTTACTTTAACTGCATTTGTTGTTGGCGCAAGTTTTCTAGACTTACTGTACAACATTTCAACCCTCGATTCCCTTAAGATGGCTTTCTTGCTCTTTTGCTATTTTCTATCTAAGTGATAATCCCGACCATGCTATCCAGTCGCAGCTCCCTAGCAAAGTGTCCATCTGCACTATTTTTCTTTGAGAGAAATAACAGACAGATTTTTCATTACCGGATACACTTTCATATTTGCACATGATTCAGGTTTCTCATGGTTTAAGATAATTTCATCGGCCAGATTTGCTAGAAATTTCTTGCTACCCTATGTCTACTCCTTAATTATCTCTCATATGATATAGTCTTTCATCAACCACCCATTTTCCCTCGAGGGCATTCTCCTACCACAAATTCTGGTGTGTAATCATTACTCCGAGCAACCCAACCATATAAATTTGGGCTAGGGAAATAACTATATTGGTTTTTTGTTATTGTTAGATGTAGTGCTAGTCTTCGAAGGCCTTTTAGAAGTCCAATGCACCCTAAAAGTTAGTCCAATCACTATTGCATCTCTTTACAATGACACCAAAACTAGATCCCTTCATAATGCTTGACAAATAAACATGAGCAACAATCGACATTAAATTTTAACAGGGTATCAGAACCATATTCATGGTCCCTCTGCCTTATCAGTTTGAATATACCAAACTTAACTATAAAATTGCAGATGTCTTGTTTGAATGATCTATGACTAATCGGTAAAAACAACATTCACAAAATCAGTGTACTCTATGTGTGTTTCCATGATAACATTATCAGTAATACATATCTCCCACATATAAAATGGTTCCATCTGTATGTTTATTCCTCCGAACACATCTTTACTGCAGCTTCTTGTGATGGTCGAACAAAAGTTGATCAACTTTCAGTTCCTTATATCTACAAAGAAGAGGAAAAAAATTGATGTCACAAAAAGAACATTATCCATCTGTTGCAACAGATGTAGAGTTTATTGCATCATATGTGGAGTCTGTTGTAACAAATGTGGAGTCTGTTGCAATAGATGTGAAGTCTGTTGGAATACATCAAACCAGCCTTTTTGGTGGTTTGATTTGTTCCAACAGTTTCACCATATGTTGGAACATCAACAACAACATAAACTACAAATAAAAAATATCAACAACAAAGAAACAATAATATTTGTTCCAACAACATCATCAACAACAAAGAAGCAACATCCTTTGTTCCAACACCATCAACAACATCACACCACAAGTTCCAACAACGCCAACCCCACCAACAACATCAATAACAACATCAACAATAAAGAAATAAACAAAATACATACAAAAAAATGATACTGCCAACAAGGCTTTTAAACTTCTCCCAACAAATGTCTTTTTTCGCATATTGTAATAAAAAATTTTGGTTCGTTTCTTCAATACTTAAAAGTTTCTTCAAATTTTTTAAATAAATATGATATGGGTAAATAGTAATTAAATAAAAAATATATGTAAATAACTTTCAAAGAAGAAGACGAAAATGAAAAAGCAATAATGAACTATACCTTAATATCAAAAAGGGGATCAAAACAATAATTTTAGTCGAGGAAAGATATGAATCGATTTAGATCCAAAAGGATCTTTATGAGAAGATAAGAGAAAAGAGAGTAAAAAGGCTGGTATAACCCTAAAGACGAGAGAAAGAAAAAGATGAGGGTTGAATAAAATAAATTTAGGGTTGCAGCTGAAGGAGGAGATATGAGATAATTTCTATAGATGTATTATGTACGTAGACATGGGGGTTTTCTATATTCATTAATTTGATTAATAATTTGAGGAGCACGAGGAAGACTGGTGACATTGAAAAGACTGCTCAATGAACTCACTTTTGAGTTATCTAAGAAATATTTTTTACCGTCTTTAGTAGTAAGTACTACTTTACCTACTCGAACAGAAGGTTGCTTTAAAATTAAAAGAAAAAAATATTTTCAAACAGATATTCCGTCTGTTACAATAGATATAAATATCTATTTAAAAATCCAAACAGCTCAGTCATCTGTTATAACAGATATAAATATCTATTTAAAAGTTCCAACAGCTCAGTCATCTGTGACAATAGATGAAAATGTCCATTTGATAATTAATTAAATCAGACATGTCATCTGTTACAACAAATATAAATAGACGTTTGAAAATTTCCAATAGCTCAGTCATCCATCACAACAGATGCAAATGTCTATTTGATAATTAAATCAGATATGTCATCTGTTGCAACAGATATGAATATTTGTTTGAAAATTTCCAACAGGTCAGTCATTTGTTGCAACAGATTTTATTACAATTGATTTGGGTAGAACTAGGGATGAATGAATGAGCTCATAGGGTCAACAACAAATCTAATTAAGTCTTTGTAATTGCATGGTGTCAGTATTGCGTTCATCCCGACCCGAGTCATCGATCGATTACTCTGAGTTGAAATGAGTTATCATCAACTCAATGTTAAGATGATGATAGTATCTAAATTTATTTAGGTGGAACTAGGAATGAATGAATGACCTCACAGGGTCAACTACAAATCCAACTGAGTCTTTGCAATTGCATGGTGTCGGTATTGCGTTCATCCCGACCCGAGTCATCGATCAATCACTCTGTGTTAAAATAAGTTCTCATCAACTCAATGTTAAGATGGTGATAGTACCTAAATTGATTTAGGTGGAACTAGGGATGAATGAATGAATGAGCTCACAGGGTAAACTACAAATCCAATTGTGTGTTTACAATTGCATGGTGTTGGTATTGTGTTCATCCCGACCCGAGTCATCGATCGATCACTCTGAGTTGAAATGAGTTCTCATCAACTTAATATTTTAAAACTATATCTTTTAAAATCTTTAAAACTAATTAAGATCAATTCGAACCAAATTAACAATTTCAAAACTTGTCATTCTTTTCCAAAATTATAAATCAAACTATACAAATCATCCATTTGCTCAAAAAAAATTTCATTTCAAATATGAAGTTCTCGCTCTTCTCTCTCTCTCTCTCTCTCTCTCTCTCTCTCAACAATACAAACAACAACTACTCAATATATTACTTAACCCATCAAAACAGGTTGATTTTCTTCCCATTTACGACCACATATAGTTGTTATTTTTGACTTCATTCCCACTTGTATCCATTGTTTTCTCTATCTTCACAGGTAACAGAGTTCGAGAAGAGTTCTATATTTGTTCTTTATTCTAAAAATAGGGATTTTAGTTAATGATGAAAAAGAAGACTTTTAGTTGTATTATGTTCGAGAATGGGTTAACAATTTTTAGTTTTGATGCTAAAAGGTAGGAAGCACCAAAGAAAATCCTAGTTTTTCTCTCAGTATTTTGTTAACTATCGTGGTATTTTTGGATGGTATTTGTGGTGTTTTTGGTGACTGTTGTTGGTGGTGTAGGTATTTGTATTTTTTTGTGGTGGTATCGCTGGTCTTGGTGTTGGTATTGGTGGCATTGGTTGTGGTGGTGGTGGTCCATCTGTTGCAACGGGTAGAAGATCTGTTGGGAGATATTAAATAGGTCTTCAAACAGATTCCACATCTGCTCCAACTGATGGGTTATCCGTTGCAGTATTTTTTTGTAATGTGGCGTAGAATAATTTATTAAAATTTTTCCATCTGTTGCAACAGTGGAACGTCTATTGGGAGATCAAACAGATTCCCCATCTGTTTCAACAGATGGGTTTTTTGTTGGAGTATTTTTTTTGTAATGTGGCATAAAATAATTTATTGAAATTTGTCTTACCTTTTTTAAAAAAATTATGCAGACATCAAATGCAATGTATTTTTTATTTTTCTATTGTTTATAGTTAAAAGATGTCTCCCAAAAGAAAAGAAACTGAAAGTGGATCAACTTTTGACCACCCAACAAAAAAAGCTAGAGTATAGATAGATTCGGAGGAACTTCCAGAACAATCTCATTCAGGGCAAAATAAAGCTGAGGAAAGTGATAACTCCTTCTCACTAATGAGGCATGAAATAATATCAAAATCTCAGCATGATTTTGTCAAAACTATTGGTATCGACGGGTTTTGAGTTGCAATATCGATGAATAGCCCTAACTAAGTATTTCGTAATGTTGTACTTAAATGTCAGTTGGGGAAACCTTTTAATGAACTTAGGAGTATTATGAAGAAGGAAAACATAGATGGACTTTTTAAGAAGAGCTGCTTTATATACTTTCTTGAGCTATCTGAGGCTCGCCCTCTCCGTTTCCCAATGATCATGGTATATGGCCTTCAAAAGCGCAGGATCAAGTATACAGGGGATGATGAAGGTTCGAAAGAGGGTGAAAAAAAGATGGATGAAGTCTGGATCAACTATTGTGGCATGCCGGTTTGTTTGGGATTAAAAGAGTTTGCCATAGTGATGGGCTTAAGATGCGATCGTCCAGAAGAACCTCTCATCAAGAAAATATCCATAAAGGGTCCAACAAACACAAGGTGAAAAAAGATGGGTTGTTGGGCATTGTTGGACCTAGCTATAGAGTGGAGGATTTGATGGAGGATCTTGAGAATAAAAACATACCAAAGCACTACTACATGGAGAAATTGTGCTTATTTGGTTTGTCCATTTTGTTTTATTGGCAAGAGACATCAGAAAAGTCATAGAAGATTTATTGGCCCTTGCTGATGATTTTAGGAAATTCAACGATTATCCCTGGGGATATGACAGCTACTACTTGACTGTCGAATATTTACTGAAAAATCTAAATCCAAAGACGACCACATTATATGACTTTCCTTGGGCTTTCATGGTAAAATTAATCACTATTTTCACTCATTCATTAATTTAGATTGAATATAGTTATTATGACTTTTTTTTGCTTGCTTTCTATTTACATTTTTAGGCTTGGGAATGTGAAGTCATTCCTCTACTTCAAAAGCAGTTCAAGGATTACCCGGATAAGGTTTCTCATCCAAGGATCCTTAGGTGGTTGGCTGCAACAAAGAGCAGCAAAAAATATATTAAGAAGGCTGATCTCTTTAACCCTTCGGATGATGCAGTACATCTTCATAAAACTAAAATAATTTTCCTCAAAGAAAGATATTGAAATAGATGTTCCATCTGCTGTGGCAGATGGGTCGTCTGTTGCAATAAATTACCCATCAACTGCAACTGGTGCAATAGATGGGTAATCTGTTGCAATAAATAATCAATATTTCATAACAAATTAACCATCTATTGCTCTGGTTCTCTAAACCCTACTCAACTGATTACCCATCTATGCAAATTATGTAATAGATGGGTAATTTGATGCAACATATTATCAATCTATTTAGACATACAGATCAGTTGTTGAGGCAGCTAGATCGTCTGTTGCATAAGTTGGTTGTGTTAACATCTATGTAATCCGAGCCCCATGTAACCCAACAGACTATAAATTATTATTATATGATTTAAATGCCTCCTATCTTTTTTCTAGGTTGTGCATCCTTGGATCGTGCCTACCATTGATGAGCTAGGGATCACTTATTTTCTTACTCTGGATCTTGTTGATACAAAAGAAGACCCAACAGTGAAGTTAATAAAGAAGGAATTGGCTGGATCAACATCTATAAGAAGAGCAGTTAGGCAAGGTCAGCTTAATGTTGAAGCTCTTCATGACCAACCTCAAACTGCAACAGATCCGGGTTCTTCTTCTGGGTGTGTTGCTAGTAGAGTTGTTTATGATGGTGGCAGCCATCCTGATGGTGTTGCTGCTACCAGTGGTGATTATGAGCATATTGGAGCTCAGTAAAAAATAAATATTTTTGAAAGCACCACTTGCACAGATTCTCCCCCTCATCCCTACATCAGTCTCTCCCAACCTTACAGTGGTCCCTCTCACCTTTCTTCACCCTCATGTTCTCATTGAAAATGCAAAGTATGCAAGGACAAAGAGGATAAACTCCTTTAAAAGCTAGAGGCTATTGTTTAAGATGCCGAGAAGTTGAAATCCAGGAGTGGTGGCATACCATCCAATGAGGTAAGGGAGCCATGCACTCCTATAGTGGCGGTTAGGAGGAAGAAAAGAAAAATTAGATAAATTCTCTTCATTCTGAAATCAACAAAAATTATAAATCCTCTCGCTCCAAGAGTTGTTGAAGTTCAGGGGCCACTGAAGAAGGTGGAAAAATTCGCGGTGCTTGGTAAGGAGAAGAAGAAGGAACTGGAAGAATTTATGAAGACGAAGGTTCAAAAAGAATACACCATGCATTCATTTACCGCCAAATACATCACGAATATGACAAATATGCGCGTGTGGTACGAGGATAATGTAAGTTTACTTTTGCTAACCTAGCCTTCCAATCTACTCCATGAAGAAGAATCTACGCAGCAGATTGTAATCTGTTGCAACATCTTGGTATTCTGTTGCAACATAATACATATCCGTTGCATAAGTCGCGTTGGCTGGGTAATCTGTGAACTGATTCAGAGAACCCT
This sequence comes from Capsicum annuum, assembly GCF_002878395.1. NCBI lineage: Eukaryota > Viridiplantae > Streptophyta > Magnoliopsida > Solanales > Solanaceae > Capsicum > Capsicum annuum. The sequence continues at coordinate 16,240,407 of NC_061116.1, forward strand.
CTGCATCAGATTCTTTCAACTGTGTTTTTATTCTTTACAATTATCAACCTATTTAAAATTGTCTTCTTATACCATAGTATGTTGATAAAATTCTCTGCCTCATGAGGGGTAGGCAATTAGCATACCCGGATGCTTATGATGTTGCCGATAGGATAATAGACCTCAGCTTCTACAATAATTTCAAGAATAGGTATGCCAATCTCTATGAGCTAGATGATTCTGGTGGCTCGAGATTTGATGAGTTAGTTTCTACGTTCCAATGGGATGAAGAAGTGATTAAATATGTTAGAGGGAAGAGGCCATATCCACACGGCAAGAGCTGGACCAAGGCAAAGAGAATCCTTGCAGTCATGAATGTGGAAGTCAAATATTTTCTCGTTGTTGATATACTACTATACGAGGGAAATATTAAGGTTTATGACTGTAACTTACCTATCTTCAGAGAGAAGACATTTTTAATCCACATGCAGCCACTCTTGAAGTTGTTGTCTAAGTTGTTGACGAGAGTAAGCTGGTGGATCATTTGTCGGCTAAAGTATTGATGAAGGAATCATGGGATTTTGAAGGTTGAAATAAGAACATCCATCTCTCAAAAAATACAACCGGTGTAGCGTGCGGGCTGTACACGCTTGCACATATCGAATGTTTGCTGACCGACACACAAAGGACCAATGTGTACGATGGCGTTGTGGGAAAGATGTAATGGATCTGGGCATATAGGTTACTAACCAAATAGTTGGAGCCCGTGTATAAAGAAGAGTATGTAAAAAGACAGAGACAATCACGATAACAAATTTTCATTTCAAGCCAATTCACTTTACATGTAGTGGCAATAATTTTATGTCTGGCAAAGTTAAATTTGTATAATGTAATAGATTTTATATCTGCCGTAATAGATGTAGTACCTTTTGTGACAGATTGATTATCTGTTGGAATAAGTTGGTCATCTTTTATGTTATGCAGATATTCCCAGTCTGTCTGTCGTAACAGATATATGATCCGTTGCAACATATAATCTATCTATTGTAACTGATCAGTAATCTGTTGGAGCAAATAAAAAAGTAGGAAGACCTGTTATATAATTTCCAGCAGATGACCTACATGTTGCAACATATGTCTAAATCTATTTGATAAGATATGCCTTCTATTGCAACAGATGTATTATCTGTTGTGATATTTGAATCTAGTACTCCATTTCAATTTACATGTTCAAAACTAAGGATTAAATTATATTCATAGATAGCATAAAATAAACTGAAGCCTTCAAAAATTACATGAAATAACTCAACAAATAAATGAAACATAAAAAAAATTATTATGGGTACAAACAATCTACTCTACAAATAAATCAACAAGTTAACCAAATAGGATAGGTTATTACATTGACGGACTAAAGCTAAAAAGATATAATCAATATGGACAAGTTGTTCTTCCTCCGGTGCTACGAAATTCGGCTTTGATCGTTGTGGATCTTTAATGTCGCTTGCGTACGGCTTCTGAGCTTTCACTTCTCCATATTTCCATAAAAGAGAAGCATATCTTTTGCGGAGTAATCCTGCATCAAGTCCATCATTTGGTACTTGTAATCATCGCTCAAATACTTGGTGTAGGCGGCAACAAAAGAACCGCAATCCCTGCGTTATAAAAAAATAGATAATCCATATCTTATAGTTCATACAAGCATTGTGAAATTTGTGAAATGAAACTAAATCATGACACTTAAACTTACAGGCTACCAATGGTTTGCTGAGCAATTCCTTCACCATATTATACATCAAATGGATTATCCATTTTATCCCGGTATGCTTCAATCGTCGTCCAATCAGTACGAACCTTTTGGTCCAAAAAGCCACTCATATCAAGGTAAGTAAGCAATATTTTGGCCAGTTTTTGTATCTCAGACGACATCCCAGAACGTCTCCTTTGCGACATCGAGTCATAAACTCGGATGCACCTCTCTTTTAAAATGACGATAGCCATCACCCAGTGGAATTCATCACCACAATTAATTGGGATGTATACTTCGTCGACCAAATGCCAAGGTAAGCCAGCCGAAATGCTAAAACCTTTGATGATGTTGATTAAGCATTCCTCATTTCGAAAAACTTTCGGCAGTTGTTGACAATACCTATCGTAGGCATATTGATGTAAACTTTGTAAAAATAATTACCTGTCGTGTATCTGTATTGTTCTTGTATTTGTAACTTTGCCTTTTTTCGAAGATAGTAAAAACTGACATCAATTGCTGCACATATTATCAAATATTTTGGATTATGTGATGAAAATATTAATACGCAGATGCAATTAAATAAAGTATTAATTAATAGTAATATGTATGACATTTAAACCTCATCATTCCAGCAAGTTTGGGACTGTGACATCAAATAAAACCAATTCTTCATTTCGGGATGTGCAATAATAAAGTTGAACATATCAGAACCAAGACTCCATTCGTTCACTTTGTAGCGTTCGCCATTTTGTTTTCTACATGATGATTTATATGTGTTAATGTCACGTTCTTACAACAAGAATAGTATAAACCAATATCTTTAAAAATTGATTTATGTACCTTCCGGCATGATGCTTTAACAGCCCATCGGTAATCCATTTTGAATAGTCGTTGATCAACTGTGTTAGTTTATTGGAGCCTCATCCGAGATGTTGAACCCTTCAAATGGGAAATTCTTCCATTCTCCCGAACTGACAGGCTCTACTTTTTCTTCTTCTTTAGAAGTAGTCGATGGATTATTAATTGTGATATTATGCTCTTTAGCAGTGGCTTCTACTGTGACATCTATCTGGAAAGCCAAAATTATCAATACTAATTACAAATATACAACAAATTATCCATTTGTTGTAACAGATGAGCCTTATATTGCAAAAGATGGATCATCTGTTGAGATGAATTTGAATAGGTAAATCAGAGTAGTACAATAATTTTGAATACATGACCCATCTATTGCAACATAAGACTCATCTATTGCAACAAATAACGAATTTGATTCAACAGGTTAGACAACAGTTGGAACAAATGTATATATTTGTTTGATAATTTTCAGCAGATGTATCATCTGGTTGAACAGGTAATGTACATTCAGCTTCTTCGGCTCATGCTGCTCTCCTATGGCCCTTACATACTGAACATCGACGCAAGACAAAGGCATTGCAATTTTGTTTTTTTCAATGCTCGATGATGCCTTGGAAGTATCTTTCCTTCTCCTCTTAGACGCCTTGATCTCTAGTGGAGTGTATGGATATGAAATCCTCTTTGATGTAATGACACCCTATTAGATGTCATTTCCTTTACAGAAGCAGTTAGTGCATTAATAGCATTAATTACTCCATCGTGTTTCGCCTTGTAGTCTTGACATTTACATGCAGAATATTGGCTAGACGTAGAAAAATCTGGAGAAAATCTGTACAGCCTGTATGATCATAATCATAATGGCTTGTTATTTCAAAAATGGTAAGAGGAGCATCATTATCCCCAACAGTAGCACCACTAACACTACCTCTACCACAACCATCGTCAACAGCAACAAGACTACCCTTTAAAATTATTTTTCTTGTGATGGTTGTTGCTTTAAACAATTTCATTTTTATTCCATCAATGACCTTAGGATCCGGTAAAATTTGTACAGACCGTAAAGTACGAAAAAATGGCATCTTCAACTCTCGGTTGGTCGAAATAAGAAACGGATGGACAATCTAAAATAAATTGGTATATATATTAGAATGATGATGAAATCATTAATTAAAATAAAAACTTGATTAGAATTGGACTTACTGCTTCCTTGGAGAGGTTGAAAAGATCAAGAAATTTTGCATTTCTATTGGTTTTGGCCGACAACCATCTCAGGATTCTTGGATAGGAAACTTCTTCCTGGTAGTTCACTTGTTGTCTCAAATAAGGAATGAATTCAAATGCCCAAGCCTATAATATAAGGCCAATAAATCAAAAGTATTATTGAATAAAAAAATGATGAATAATATCACGATAAAAGAAATATTTACCATGAAGGCCCATGGAAAGCCATATAAGTTGAATCTCTTTGGTATTAACGGAGTCAACAAATATTAGACAGTCATTTTGAAGATTTCATAACTCCAAGGATAGTTGTTAAATGCCTTAGTATCCTCAGAGAGCTTTATGAAACCAACGCTTATGTTGTTGTTAACGTCTCTCGTCCAAAGAATATTATGTACAAACCAAACCAAGCACAATTATTGCTTATACTTCTTTGAGAGTCATTTACCTTTCAACACTTCAATCAAATTTTTGTCTTTGAAGCTTGGACCAACAATCAACACCAGGTTATCATGATCATTCGACTTACCTTTTCCTTTTTGGGTGTGCAGGGTGCTTTTTTTAGGTCAGAGTAGGTATAACTTGAGAAGGAGAAGGAGGATAACATTTTAGTCCGGTAACTATGGCAAACTCCTTCCAACCAAAACAAACAGGCATGACACAGTAATTTATCCACACCTCATCTATCTTGTCTTTGTTTTCATACATAAACCTACGCTTGAGAAGATCGTATACCATTTTCATTTGGAAACGAGCATTGTTGTCCTCTGGCAAATTAAGATATTGCCCAAAGCAGCTTTTCCTAAAATAAGCATCCAATTTTTGTTCTCAAAGTATTTTTCTGAAGGCTTCGAAAGATTTTCCCATGGTTGACTTAACCATAAAATCACCCGTTAAATCTGTGGTACCATCGCACTACATTCTCATAGAATAACGATTAATGCTTAAGGTTTTCACTAAATCTTCGACGGAAGGGCTATTAGCATTTGGTTCATATCTTTTGAGACATTCCTCCTCCCCATGCTCATTATCTTCTGCTCCTGATTTAGATAACACTTGTAAAGCAAGCTCATAGAGTGGTGGATGTAGCCTAGCTGCTGCACTTGTTCCTTTACTTGGACTTGATTCGATTTTTTTTGGGAGACATATTATCTTAAATTAATAGGAACATAAAATAGATTATAATTGATTAATGCATTATTAAAAAGGGATAACAGTAAATCTAACATGCACAACGATAAATAACAGTCCCAACGGACCACACATCTGTTGCACCAGGTATGTTATCTGTTGTAACATATAACCGACCTGTTGCAATGGATGAGTAAACCATTGGAAACAATAAAAATAGACCTCTAACCTGTTGCACCAGATATGTTGTCTGTTGCAACATATAACCAATCTGTTGCAACGAATGAGTAAACCGTTGGAAATAATAAAAACAGATCTCTAATCTATTGCACCAGGTAGTTTATCTATTGTAACATATAACCAACCTGTTGAAACGGATGAGTAATCCATTGGAAACAGTAAAAATAGATCACATATCTGTTGCACTAGGTAGTTTATCTGTTGCAACATATAACCGACCTATTGAAATGGATGAGTAATCCATTGGAAATGGTAAAAACAGATCACATATCTGTTACACCAGGTAGTTTATCTATTGCAACATAATTGACCTATTACAATAGATGAGTAATTTATTGGAGATAATAAAATAGATCACCGAATTATTGCACCAGGTATGTTGTCTATTGCAACATATAATCGACCTATTGCGACGAATGAGTAAACCGTTGGAGATAATAAAATAGATCACTGAACTGTTGAAACATATCACTCATCTGTTGCAAAATGAGTTATCTGTTGGATTAATATTATTTAGATTTCTTCCAAATAGAAGAGTCGTCTGTCGCAACAGATGAATGATCTGTTAGATTGTTCATCTGTTGCTTTAGATTTTTATAGTTGCATCAGACTTTAATCTGTTGCATCAGATATTTTCATCTACTGCATCAGATATTTTCATCAGTTGCATCATATGTCTTCATCTGTTGCATCATATATTTCATATGTTGCAACACCATTTTTACCAAGACAAATAACAAATCAACCTTGCAACACCAGCATATCCTACATACACACACACACTCTAAGACCATTAACTGTGAACAAAATCACTAGCAAATCCAAATCAACATTATGACAGCAAGAACAAGAAATGCCAGAAATTAGAGTTTTATTCAGTCCACATTTCAATACTAGAAGAGTAGTTGGCTCAAGTTCCTCTGTTTCTTCATAATTTTTTACCTGTGAAAAAAAAAATGGGACGACGAAGAACTCGAAGTTGTTGTCGTCGGAGAAGTCTTCACGTTGATTGATGGTTGAAAGTCGAAAGGGAACTCGACCAACTATTTTTTGATGGAGGTTGAAGTCGTCAGGGATTGAAGGAAGAATTTTGCAGAACTATTGGTTGGGAAAGAGTTGAGAGAAGCTGTCGATAGAGAGAGGAGAGAGATTGGTTGATTTGAATTGAAGAGGGGTGGGGGTTGATTTGTATTTTTGAAAAGATTAGAAAGTTTTGAAAATATTAATCAAGTCCACAATTAACTTAATCAAGTTTCTCAATGATGTTTGACCCTTTAAGTTGGTCAATGTCACCAATCCTTTATTCAAGATTTAAAAGACACATTTTCTTCAATTTTCTCTTGATACTAGATATGACCGCATAAAGTTGGCTAAGATCATTTGACCAAATTTAGGAATAATCTAATTAAATAATTTGGGTTTTATGGTGATTATTAATAATTTCTTTATTATATGTTAAATACCACAAATTCTATCTTAATTTTTTAGAACTAATCATATTTCCATAACAAAAAAGGGCCTAATAGTACTTTGCACCGAGGGGCGATTTTGCTCTCCATTAATAATTGAATTGGTTTTGCTCCTCCTATTTCTAAAAGGTTGCATTTTTACCTTTCATTCGAAGTTTCTACGACTCGAGTGCAGTTATTTTTAATTTTTTAAAATATAATATGGCTATTGCAAATGAAATAGAGGCCATGATAAACATATTGTGTTCATGGCATAACCATAAATGTTGTTGACCTGTAAATATCATTAAAGCACCTTTGGGTTGCTGAAAGCAAATGTCATTTTAACACAAAGATATATGCCTAAGTTTTAATTTCACCTTTATTTATATAGATTTTAGAGTGTAAGTTCTCAGTTGATTGTGGTCAATGTACCCAAAATTAATTGACCATATTCGCAATGACCTTCATGGTCGTCTTCTTCTTTGGAACCTGTTTCCCTAGTTTGATCTTTCTGCAGCTTTATTGTGTTGTTTATAATTTGCGAGAACGGGTAGCACGATTCCCAGGATAATTGGATGCAACAGAGGAAGATTTCAAATATGGAAGGTTGGAAGGTTAAAATGGTTGACCAAAATTTTTGAGTTTTGAAATTTTGAAACTTAAGAAAGTTGACCATCAACACTTGAGGTTAGAGACGTCCGTTTTGAATTTTGATGATTCCACAAGACACAGGGAATATCTTTGTCTTGGTTAGATGTTTTGTTCAATTCCCGAGGCTTTTAGTGGCATTTAGGTCATTTGGGTGTTTTTAAAGTTTTCTTAAGTACGGAGGACTCTAGACAAAATTGGTTAAAATGATCTCGTGTTTCATCCAATCCAATAAGTTTCAAATTTGTTGTTTTGATTGGATTGCATATTTGGTTTGTGTTCTAAATGTTCGGAATGAGTTTCGAATATTAAAACTAATTTTCGAAAATTACTAGAAAATTTGTTGGTGCTGGTGTCTAGTGTCAGCAGGTGTCTGCGCGCTTCGGCGAGGTTGTCTGCAAGGGTCTGTGTGCACTGGTACGGTGTCAGATGGGGTATCAATGGTTTTTGAGTCATGATGTACACCCATATCAATGTCGTGTTCACACGAGTTCTCCAAAAGTGAAGAACTGCAAACTTTGTTGTCTACTAACAAAATATTAAATTAAAAAAATACCAATATTTATATGGCAAAGGTGAAACCTCGTTTATCAATTTAATTTAGGGGCAATTTTAGATATTCAGTTCTCTCATCCTCCTGATCACTTATCTTTATAATTTTTTCTTGTCTGTTCTCTTTCTTCTTTGAAATTCTTCTTCTAGCTAATTTGAAAAGTCTTTTTGCTGAACTTTATCAGAGAGTAGCTATGTTTTGACATAAATATTTTTAAAATTTTTGAAAAATGGAAAAAAGATGAATATCAAATGGAACACATAGACTAATCGTTTAGTGGTGAACTAGCGGACCCAATTCCTCACCATTACAATATTTCCCAACTGAGAAGGGCAATGTGTGAAAGTAGATAGAAATGGACATTACTAGTATTACTTCGAGAGAATATGGTCTTGCAAGAATATTATCGTCATATAAAACTATAAAATAATACGAACGGTCGCACGCTTATAATTGTCATTGCACAAAAACTCAGTAGAAGTTAAATTAAAAATTGGGGTTGAATTTCATTTATATATAACAAGCCTATGCTTGCAGTGGTAGAAGCATAAGTAGAGGTGATGCCAATACTTATGGTGGAGTAGAAGGTTGTTGCCACCAGCTGCTAATGCAGTTTCGGTGACAGAGAACGAGAGCCAGTAGGTGGTGAAGATCTGAACGAGATAATATGAGATCACAAAATTTATTATTATGACTAGTTATTTGATAAGCATTCCCATCCTAATTAGAGATACACAAATTCAAAAGTGATCCAACTAAAATTGTGTCAAAGTCTTACTATTTGTGATTGAATGAAATTTATATTCTTTAGATTAGTTGAACCTTTAGTTTCAGAAATTGGTTTAATGGAGAAAAATACCAAATTATACCTTTCATTGTAGTAGCTCACAAATCTTTACTTTTATGTAAACTGCACACGTTGTAACTGCATACCTATGAATGATTGGTCATTGAGAAAACACAAACACACCACATATAATTAAAAAAAACTTATGACGAATAGTTAGAGGATATACATAATTAGGTTCATCAAACTTGTATAAATTATCCTTCGTATATAATTGAAACAACAGCGATAACATAAATAGATGAATAACTAAGAAACGCTATTAAAGACAGTAGTAACCAAAACAGATAAAAGCAGTACATGCTGAATCAATATCCTAAGGATGCCCATCATTCTCTTCTCCAGCTTTGCTCTCATTAACACCAGCTTCATTTGGAACATTCTTATCAATTTGTTCATTGAAATACTTCTTTCTTTTGTCAAGTTTAATCCTCTTAAAATCAAATAGCTTTAGCAAACCTTTATTTTGTCTTGCATCAAATTCATAGATGTTTTTTCCCTTAACAAGTTGGTTGAATGGGTTCTCCATTTCCTACTCCTCAGCCATTTGCTTTATTTTTCAAATATGTTATTCCACAACATTCACTTTTTCGTGAAGGTAGGTTTCATATTTAACCAACTTTTTTTGCCATTGGTCCTTGGAGCAAGAAAAATAGTCATTTACTTACCTATTAGGCTGGTTTAAACTTTAAACCTGGCCAAGCAAAGGCATTGGTTTTTCTCGGAGTAAAAGCAATTAAACCAACTTTTATATCACATAAATATGGTTGTACTTCTGCTTTCTTACAGAGTGGCGCTAATCTTTATCTAAAATGACATTTCGCGTACTCTCATTGAGATTCCTAGTATTTCACGCCTTTTTCTTGTCATGTCACTCATATTGTGCACTAAATATGAGTAACATGACAAGAAAGAGGCGTAGCACTACTAGAAATAACGATAAGAGTGCGAGAAAAGTCAATTTAGATAAAAGATAAGCGTCGTTGTGCAAAAACGCAGAGAACCGTCAATTTTATGTGATACAAAAGTTGGTGTAATTGCTTTTACTCTTAGAGAAACAAATGTTTTTGCTTGGCCGTGTTTAACCCAGGCCAATGAGACAATAAATGGCTATTTTGCTTGCCCCGAAGACCAATGGTAGAAAAAGTGAGTCAAACATGAAATGTACCTTCAAGGAAAAGTGAATGTTGTGGAAAAATATATTTGAAAAATAGAGAAAATGGTTGAGGATAAGGAAATGGAGAACCACTTTAACCAACTTGCTATGGAAAAAAGCATCTACGAATTTAATGCAAGAGAAACTAAAGGTTTACTAAAGCTATTTGATATTAAGCTGAGTACACTTGACAAAAGAAAGGACTAATTCAATGAACAAGTTGATAAGAATGTTCCAAATGAAACTGCTGCTAATGACAGCAATGTCAGAGAAGAGAATGATGGGCATCTTTAGGATGTTGATTAAGAATGTCCTACTTTTCTCTTTTTCGATCACTACTCTATCACATTGTCTTTAATAGCGTTTCTTAGTTATAAGATAGATGTTGATAGTTCATCTATTTATGTTATGGATGTTGTTTTAATAATATATATGAAAGATAATTTATTTTAGTCAGATGAATCTAGTTATTTGCATCCTCTAACTGTTCATCATAACAACAATAATTATATGTGGTTTGTTCGTATTTTCTCACTGACCCATCAAACATAGGTATGTCATTAGAGTGAGTGTGGTTTACATAAAAGTAAAGATTTCTAAATTACTACAACGAAAGGTAAATTTGGGAATTTTGCTCCAATAAACCTATTTCTAAAATGAAAGTTAATCTCAACCAATCTAAAGAATATAAATTTTAATTAATAACAAGCAATAAGACTTTGGCGCAATTTTAGTCGAATCATTTTTCAATTGGCGTTTCTCTAAATAGGATGAGGATACTTACCAAATAACTAGTCATAAAAAATAAACTTTAGGATCTCAAATTGCCTCATTCAACTCTTCACCACCCATTGGTTATCTTTCTTTGTCGGCTACACTGCATTCGCTGCATAATACAAAACTGGTGGAAACAATCTTCTACCCCTCCACAAGCATTGTGCAACACCTCTACTTATGCTTCTACCACTGCTAGCATAGTATAAATGGAAGATGCTATGAAGCTTGAAATAAGCTTGTTGTATAGAAATGAAACTCGGCCCTAATTTTTAATTAATACACTTTTATATTTTTGTGCAATGACAATTATAAGCGGGCGATTGTTCATAAAATTTTATAGTTGTATATGAGGATTATATTCTTGTCAGACTATTTTCTCTCTGACTAATACTAGTAAGGTCCAAGTCTTATCAACTTTCACACAATGCCCTTCTCATAAGAAATATCATAAGGATGAGGATTTGGGTCCACTAGCTCACCGCTAAAAGATTACTCTTTGTGTTTCATTTTGTATTTGTCTTTTTTCCATTTTTTTTAAGAATTCTAAAAATATTTATCTCAAAACAGAGTTTCCTTCTAATAGAGTTTAGGAGAAGAATTTTCAAATTTAGCTCGAAGAAGAATTTCAATGAAGAAAGAGAACGGACAAGAAAAAAATGTAAAGATAGTAGGATGAGATAGATGTTGATAGCATTTCATAGTTCTAAGATAGATGTTGATAGTTCATATATTTATGTTATGGATATTGTTTTAATAATATATGAAGGATAATTTATCTTTGTCTGGTGAACCATATTATTTATATCCTCTAGCTATTCATCATAATAAACTCTAATTATATATTCTTTGTTTCTATTTTATCAATGACCCATCATGCATAAGTATGTCATTAGAGTGAGTGTAATTTACATAAAAATAAAGATTTGTGAATTTCTACAATGAAAGGTATAGTTTGGAGTTTTTTCTCCAATAAACTTATTCCTAAAACGAAAGGTAATCTCAACAAATCTAAAGAATATAAATTTCAATTAATAACAAGTAGCAAGACTTTAACACAATTTTAGTTGGATCACTATTCTGTTGGTGTTTTCCTAATTAGGATGAAGATACTTAACAAATAACTACTCATAAAAATAAATTTTGGGATATCACATTGCCTCGTTCATCTTTTCTCCACCCATTGATTTTTTTTCTTTGTCACCTACACTGCATTCGCAGCATAATACAAAGCCAGTTGCAACAACCTTGTACCCCTCCACCAGTGTCCCACATCGCCTCTACTTATGCTTCTATCACTTGTAGCATAGTTTAAAGGGAAGATGACATGAAGCTTGAATTATTCTTGTACAAAAATGGAACTCAACCCCAATTTTTAATTCAAATTCTTTTGTGTATTTTTCGCAACACAATTATAAGCGAACAATTGTCCGTAAAATGTAAATTATAAAGTTGTATATGGCTACTCTATCAAAACCATATTCTCTCTGAGTAATACTCAACATCCATTGCTTTCAACTTTCAAATATTGCCCTTCTCAATTGAAAAATATCATAATGGTGAGGATTTGGGTCCACGAATTCTCCACGAAAAGATTACTCTGTGTGTTCCATTTTGTATTTTTCTTTTTTTTTTTTTCATTTTTTAAGAATTCTAAAAATATTGCTTATTTATGATAAACTTTAGAGAGAAGAAATTTCAAATTTAGCTCAAAGAAATAGAACGGACCAGAAAAAAATATAAAGATAAGTCCGTAGGATAAGTGAAATGAATATTCAAAATTTCCCCTAAACTATATGGATAAACCATGTTTAACCTTTTCCGCGTAAAAATTGGATTTTTTACTCAACATTTCATTAGTTGACAGCAAAGTTTTACGGACTCTCCCATTTCAGCAGACCCTTGTTAACACGACATGGTAAAGGTGTACATCACAAATAAAAATCCATTGACACCCCAATCGAGACTATACTGATGACTCAGACCCTACTGACAACCTCGATGATGCATGCAGACACCTGCCGACACCAACACCAGCAATTTCTCGATAATTTTTCAAAATTGATTTTAACATCTGAAACTCTAGAACACAAACTAAATATGCAAATTGATCAAAAAAACAAATTCAAAACCTGTTGGATTGGATGAATCACCATTTTGGGATTATTTTAACCAAATTTTGGCCAAAGACAAACAAAACTTAAGAAAACTTTAAATCCACCAAATGACCAAAACGGCACAAAAAGCCTCGGGAATTGAACAAAAATCCTGCCTTGATCTATTGGAATCATCAAAAATCACAAATGACATTTCTAACCTGAAGTGTAGATGGTCAACTCTCTAAGTTTCAAGGTTTAAAAACTTTGGTCAACCATTTCAACTTTCAACCTTCCAAATTTGAAATCTTCCTGTGTTGCATCCAATCACCTTGAGAATCATGCCACCCATTCTCTCAAATTATAATCAACAACAAAGCTATAAAAAGGTCAAACTAGGGAAGTAGGTTCAAAAGAAGAAAACATCCATGAAGTCATTGCGGATATGGCCAGTCGATTTTAGGTACTTTGATCACAATCAATCAAAAAAAATTCTATTAGACCCCTTGATGGAAAGTACTACGAGGCCCTTTTCTGTTATGAAAATATGATTATTTCTCAAACTTCAAGATAGATGGTTTTTAGCATCTAATTAAGAAATTTATTAATAAAGATCCTAAAACCCAGAGTGTTCAATTAGATTATTCCTAAATTAGGTTAAATGATCTTAGCCAACATTATGCGGTCCTAATCGGGATCAATATATATAAGTCAAACACTCTTACTCTATTCATATATAGATAGGTACTCGATTATCTATTAAACTTTGCTTCTTTTACTGAGCACTAAATATGAGTGAGCTGACAAGAAAGTGGCCCAGGAATATTAGGAATCTCGATGAGAGTGAAAGAAAAATTACTTCAGATAAAAGATTAGCGTCACTATGTAAGAAAGCAGAAGAACTGTCTATTCTATGTGATACAAAAGTCCGTGTAATTACTTTTACTTTGGGAGAAACCTATGCTTTTCCCTGGTCGTGTTTAACCAAGTCTAGTGACTTTATAGCTTAATTCGAGGACCAACAGCGAAAAAGTTAGTTAAACATGAATTCTACCTTCAAGGAAAAGTGAATGTTGCAGAAAATATATTAGGAAAATAGAGCAAATGGCTGAGGAGTAGGGAATGGAGAACCTTTTCAGCCAAGTTGTTGAGGGAAAAAAAATCTATGAATAGGATGCAAGAGAGACTACAGGTTTGCTAAAGCTATTTGATGTTAAGTTGAGTAAACTTCATGAAAGGAAGAAACAATTCAATGAACAAGTAGATGAGAACGTTGCAAATAAAACTGGTGCTAATGACAGTAATGCTGGAGAAGAGAATGATGGGCATCCTTAGGATGTTTACTGAGCATGCAATAATTTTTTCTTTTTTCAATAACTGTCCTGTCACCATGTCAATATTAATATTGTTTCCTAGTTAGAAGATTGTTGTGCATTGTACATCTATTCATGTTATTGTTGCTACTTTAACAATATATGAATGATATTATATTTAAGTCCAGTCATTCGAGAGATATGTTTCCTTTAACTTCTAATCCAAAATAAACAGATATATCTTTAACAGAATTGTATATAGTTTAATTCATCCTTCTTAAATTTGTCTTTTATAAACCGAAATAGTTCAATTGTCATTTGTTCAATCAAATTGTATCTTTTAATCTTCTGGCCTTAGTCAAAGTTTATTGTTTTTCCCTGATTCAAAGATTCGTATTGAAGCTACAGAATATTCATTTAAGAGGAATATTTTACTTGAGTTTGCTTCAGAAGGATAAAGAAATCCGTACCTGTCAGTAGCATTTCACCTAGCCAAAGCTTCACTTAGAAAAAAAGCAAAACAATCTTCATTTGTTTTCAAGAATTTTACCTAGTTCTCCAAGACACCGTAAAGATGAAGCATGGTTTTTCATGAAAACCACTATAGAAACCCTCGATTCTTCAATTGCTTTCTCTTCATGGATTAAGCATAATCATCAATTAAAAAAGTAGGAAGATTTTTCGGGTGTCTTCATTCTCCATGGATGCAAAGAATGAATAAAGGAATAATTTTAAGTCAATTTTTTTGGTTAATAAAAAGGGATTTAGATGATTGTTTTAGTTAATAAAAAGGGATGTAGATGATTCTTATCTTGAATAAATATACGCACAGCTTGTAGTTTTCTTAAGAAACCTCATTTTAGGTCAAATTCATTTGCAAAGGCTTACACCAATATTTCTCTAGTCAATGCTACAATTTTCCACATTTGCAGTCACAATTTCAATTTTCTTTTCTATTTATATATTTCCTTTACATATCTTTTTGGACTAGGCTATACTTATTAGTGAAAACGGTCAGATCAACCTCTCTACTGACCAAAAACTCAAGCTATTGATCACAATAACACGTGCGGCCCTCAATATCCAAAAGCCATCAAACAACCTGTAGTAGATCAGATTTTTGAAAAAAATATCGTTTTTAAAAAGTTGATCCCCGAAACCCAAATTTGATTGTATGAATTTTTCTCTCTCTAAGAATTTCTCTCTGCTCGACAGTGTTCAGTCAACTCCTCCCAATCCCAACTGGTTTGGCTACTATGGCTTCGCTGCCATCGGCGTAGCTTCTCCGGCCACTGAACATCTCTCCCCAGGGGCGTCATGCTTGCATCCGTTCCCCTTATAAAGCTTCACCCATACACTTGCCACACATCTCTCAACAATTGCAGCACAACAATGGTTCGTATATCAAATTTCTGAGGAACAACTACGATGGGCTCAGGCAATAATTGATCAAGCCCAAGCAGAGTTACCTGGCAAGTTGGGTAGTGTGACATATAAAATCATCACAACATTAATCTGTACCAAATTCTGAGCATTCTATGGAGAATCCTACGGTTGTAGAGCAATTGGAAATGGCTACAACCCAATCAGAGCCCCTTCCGAGCAGTTCTACGATGGTGACAAAGGAATCAATGAAAAAAATTGATTCTGGTAGTAAGCCCCTTATCCTATTTGTTAACCCTTATAGCATGAAGTCTGGAATGATAGATATCCAATTAGCCTCCAAAAATTATGATAAGGAGTTTCAGAAGTCTGTGCCGTACCAAATGGGGGTATTCTTCCCACTTCTCATCCTACTATTCCCAATTGTAACCCTATGGATATGTCTAATAACTACGTTGTACTGTAGACTAATGCCGCCAAAGAATATAGGGGCCTCAGGTCCTCATGTTGTTTTGTCCAAACCTGTAAATGCCCCTGAACTGCCCTTTCCCAGGGTAGCTCACTTGCTGGCAATTAAATTGAGAGATCAAGAAGCCATGGAGACAGAGCTTATTCAGATTGAACCCTCTAAAATAACAACCAAACAACGCCTCCCAGCTACAGTTTTTAAATGTGAGGATTGTAAGGTGAAATTAGCTCAGATGTGTCGATTCACATTGATCGAAAAATTTGATAACAATATGCCCAAGATGGAGGTGATAAGGAAATAATTCACCTTACAAACTGAATTAAAGGGGCAGGTCAAAATTACTCATTTTGATTCTAAACATATATGCATAGACCTAGATAATGAGTATGATCACTTAACTCTTTGGTCAAAAGGAGAAATGTATATCCAGGGGAAAATGATGAGGTTTTAGCTGTGGATTCCCACCTTTGATCCAGAAGAAGAGACCCTTTTGGTCCTTGTGTGGGCAATCTTACCTGAGTTGCCTTGACATTGTTACTGCCTGAAGGTGGTGACACCCCTGCTATACCCTATAAGAAATGTTCTATTCTTTAATCTAGCAATTTTTAAGAAAAGTAGGGGTAGTATGGCTAAGGTTAAGTTGTAAATTGATCTAACCAAAGC
Organism: Capsicum annuum; assembly: GCF_002878395.1. Classification (NCBI taxonomy): domain Eukaryota; kingdom Viridiplantae; phylum Streptophyta; class Magnoliopsida; order Solanales; family Solanaceae; genus Capsicum; species Capsicum annuum. Next base: position 16,256,939 of record NC_061116.1, read on the forward strand.
CAGACCTCAGTATGTCTGGATGGGGTATGATGATGATGATGAGCATGGAGAAGGAAGATGGCAAGCAATTCAATATGAAGGTATGCCTGATTACTACAATTACTGCAAACATCGAGGGCATGCTGGTTGATCATATATTGTTAAGGAAAAGATGGGGCTGCTAAAAGAAAGATGGAATTCGATGAAGCTACTCAGGGTAAATTTAGTCAGGAGAAAAATCCTCAGGTGAATAAAGTGAAATTACCAGAACCATAACATCAGTCTCTGCATCAACCTAATATAGATAGAGGTAGGGCTCTCATAAATGATCAATGGTAGATTCAAAAGAGGAGAGGTAGAAGTGAAGCTCAGACTTATATACAAAGCGGGACAAAAAATAATTTTTAAACCTATATCTCCAAGAAAACGAGTAGGGGTACAATAGGATATTGCTGCTCCAACTATTTCTAATTTATTTACATCTCTCCGACAAGACTCTATTGATTTTGACACTACTAGTCCTAATATTCCAGTTATTGCAGATGGAATTATCAAGAGCTAGGTAGCTTTCTCTTCTCAGGACCAGCAGTTGGGAAATTCAATAGGTATAGTAACTAATGGGTAGAGTGTAGAGGAAGGTGAGATATTGAATGCAAATCAACTGGTGCAAGGTGTCTCTTCTAAACAGGAGTCCTACCCTTAAAATAACAAGAAAAGTATTATCAAGAGAATAGTGGTTCTAATAGTCAAGGGGATGAAGTTCTTGATAATTTACAGGGAAAAGGTGATACTAAGTACAGTGACAAGCCCACTATATCTTTATACATGGGGATCCTCATAATCCATCTTAGGAGGTAGAGGACCAATACAGGGTGATACACTTTGAAGATAAATTGGATGACAATGGCAAAGAGGAATACTAAGGGATGGTGCTGGAAATTTGAATGATATATTTAATCCTGGTGATTAGGAGGAATTATTAGCTGAAGTCACTTAAATCGCCAGCCAACAAGGGCTCTCCCCTAGGGAATCCTTGCTCAAATTCAAGAAAAGGTCCAAGCAAGTTTTACCTAGTATGCCTGGTCATACAGCCAGACCTTTTACTAAGTCTCATTCTCACAGATTATCCAAATAATTAGTCATCTTACCTGGAATGCAAGGGGTATTTATACCCAAGGTGTTCTGGAGAGACTCCAGCAACTCATTCACATTTATCACCTATCTTTGGTTATAATTCTGGAACCTTTTTCAAATAATACTTACCTTCATGAAGCTAAAAGGAAGCTCAAGATGGATCATGCTATTTGTAATCCTAATAGAAAAATCTTGATTTTTGGTCCCTGGATATTTTCTTTGATATTATTGAAGTTGATGATCAATAGATTATATTTTCTCTTACTCATATAAAGTTTGCTCAGCCATACCTTATGAAATTTGTCTATGCCAAGTGTACAGACACCCTAAGAAAACCCTTGTGGAACAGGTTGGTTCACTTGTCTTCCACTACTTTTCCTTGGTGCACAGTTGGAGACTTTAATATGTTAATGAGGTTGATGAAAAACTTGGAGGTGTTCCATATGATATGCGGAAACATTTTAAACTTCTGGGGGCTATTAAAGCTTGTAGTTTAACTGACTTGGGTTTACATGGTTCCAATTCACCTTTTCCAACCTTAAAGGTATTTATTTAGTATATGAAAGATACTTGACAGAGAAATGGTGTTTGATGCATGGTTGGAAAAAATGCCCCTGACCTCTATCACTTATTTGTCCTCTGTTGGTTCTGATCACTGTCCTTTATTATTAGAGATGCAGGAAAGGGTTGCTTCGTACATTAAATACTTTAAATTCCTGGATTATTAGGTGGAAAATCCCACATTTCTAAACACTGTAGAGACATGTTGGCAGAAACCTTGTGTAGGTGCACCTATGTAAAGATTCATCAAAATATGAAAAGATTAACTTCTACATCAAGTCACTGATCTAAAATAGAATTTGGGGATATCTATGTGGGTATATCTATGATAATGTGAAATCCTATGAAGATAAGGTCAAGGAAGAAGAGGAGAAATTTATTCTGAATAGTACAAATGAGAACATGCAAGAGTTCCACAAACTGTAAGCTGAATATATTAGATATCTAAAGGAGGAGGATGTTATTCTAAGACAAAATACTCAATTTCACTAGTTTAAATATGGTAATGAGAATTCAAATTACTTTCATGCTTTAATCTGAGGGGAAAGAAAAATATTGTTTATTCACAAAGTAAAAACTGAAAAAAAGGGTTGGATTCAAATGGATTATGATATAGTTGTTGTAGCATGTAAATACTTCCATGATATTTTTACTAGTAAAGAAGAATATGTGCAGAAAGAGATGTTATCTTGTATTTCTAAATTGCTTTCAAATGATCAAAATAACAATCTTCATGCAATGCCTACTCTAGAAGAATTGAGAACTATAGTATTTTGTATGAATGCTCACTCAGCGGCTGGCCCTCACAGCATGAATAGGAAGTTTTTTCAGTCCTGCTGGCATATCATAGGTCAGGATCTTATTCAGGTTGTGATATATTTCTTTTGTGGATAGGCTATGCCTAAATACTTTTCACATACTTGTTTGGTTCTTCTCCCTAAAGTAGCTCACCCTAACAAACTCTCTGAATACAAAACCATCAGTTTAAGTAACTTCATAAATAAATCATATCTAAATTGATTTATCTTAGATTAGCCCCTATCCTTCCTACTTTATCTCAAGCAACAAGTCACGGTCTGTGAGAGGAAGGAATATTATTGAAACATCATGTTTGCTTAGTAAATTATTTGTAGCATTAGGAAGCTTGTTATTGGTGAAAATATAGTTATAAAACTAGACATGGCCAAGGCCTATGATAGGGTTTCCAATTCATACACTTGTCAGTCCTTAAAAGATTCGATTTTGGTGAGATAATCATTGATATGATTTGGAGAACTCTGTCTAACAATCGGTACTCAATGCTTGTGAATGGTACCATACATAGGTTTTTTTTTATTCTACAAGAGGTTTAAAACAAGGTGACCCCTTCTCCCCACGTTATTCATTATTGGGGATGAAGTTCTATTCGGAGCCTTGAATAGTCGGTATCATCATCCCCAATATTATAGTTTTCACATAGATTAGAAGGGGCCTCATCTTAATCACCTCAGCTTTGTTGATGATGTTATCATCTTTACGACTGGAAGGAGATACACATTAAGGCTGATTATGAAGACATTGGTTGTATATAAAGAGGTGTCTAGCTAGCATATCAATAAAGCCAAGAGTTACTGCCAAACCAAGCTTTTCCATCTACTGTTTCAAGTAATAAAAATGAACTGGGTTTTCAACAAAATCATAGCCCTATTACCTACTTATGATGTCCAATATATATATTGGAAGGCAAAGAATTACCCACTATTCTAAATGGTTTGTGAAGTAGCTTCCACAATCTCAGGATGGCAGTCTAGACTTCTTCGCTATGGAGGTAGAGTTATTTTGGTGAAGCATGTACTACAATCAATCCTAATTCATATTCTCTCTCCCAAAGACTATCTTAAAATAAATCTTCCTGGAGAAATATTTTCTTACCTATTAAATAAGGTGGAATTGGGATTAGGTACTTTTTGTAAATATGCAAGGCTATGAAACTGAAGCAACGGTGTGTGTTTAGAACCATGGACACTCTATGGGAAAGTTTATTGAAAGCTAAATACTGCCAGAGAGTCAATCATTTGCCTAAGAAAGGGACTATTATTCATATTTGGTATGGAAACACATGATGAAAAATAAGAGAAGCTGAGAAACATATTTTATGGAAGATCAAATATGGGACATGTTACTTTTGCTGGGATAACTGGTCAGGTATAAGCCTTTTGCACGGTCTCAGAACTGATGGTGTAAGATCAAATAATGCCAAGGTTGCATCCTTCTTGGTTAAAGGAACTTGGAATGTTCCGAAATTAGCTGCAGCAATCCCACCTCATATGTTACAAACTGTTCTAAAGGTTTCCTTTCAATTCCAAAAAAGGATTCCTGATCAACCAATTTGGACACTGAATATAATTGGTGATTTTAGTTATTCCTCTGCCTGGGGAGTGGTAAAATATCATAGAGAAGAAAAAATGATTGACACATACATCTGGCATATATTAGTTTCTTTTAAATGCTCATTTTCGTTATGGAGAGCCTTAAGAAGGAAATTTCCTAAAAATGAATGTTGCGGCACCTTTGGCATAGCCACTGCAGTCTGTGGGTGCTATCATACCCCTGATCTTGACACCATTCCTCAAACCTTTCTAGATGGACCCTTTGCAAATAGAGTTTGGCAACACTTTTCTTCTTTTATGGGGATTACTTATGTCATAACTTCCCTTAGGAACCTGGTGTTAAAATATTGGAAGCTTAAATCTATTAATATTGCTCATAAACTGGTGAATCAGGCCCTTCCAATCATTATTTGTTGGAACTTATGAAAAAACAAATGTGTTGTTAAGTATGGTGAAAAAATATCTCAGATAGCTAGGCTGAAGTTCATGATTTACAAGGACATTTCTCGCCTATTATACACTGCATTTCCTTATATCTCTTGGCCAATTGGATGGAACAATTTGATCTCATTTGTTAAGAAATATAGCCAAGAAACAAAATTAACTTTTTTGTATTGGTCCAAACCTCCGGTCAAAGTGGTTAAACTGAACTCTAATGGGAGTGCAATCAAAAATACTGGTAAGATAGGGGCAGGAGGTATCATTAGAGATCACAATGGAGGCCTCATTTATGCTTATGCCACCCCTTTAGGACATGGGACCAACAACCAAGCAGAGGTTAAGGCTACTATATAGGGTTTATTTTGGTGTCTAAACAATGGTATACAATAGGTCATTCTAGAGGTTGATTCTGAACTCCTTATTAGATAGATCAGAGCTCAAATTCCAACCCCTGGAGGTTGATTCTAAATTCCTTGTTTAGATTCTCTTCAAGCTCAATTTTGAAGACTGTTAGCCCTACATTTTACTTTAGAAATAAATTCAGACAATTTCTTCAACTTTTCTAACATCTCCATATTTTTAAAAGTCATTTTTAAGAGTATTCTCCTGGCTCATAAATTTAAATAGTTAGGGAAAGCTTCTCATTTTCAAGATTTTCTACCTTCTCTTTAAGAAAATCCTTCTTAATAGTGAGCTCACATAGAAAATCAATCAGAACATTGGCAGGTTTTCTTAATTTCTTAAAATAATAGTCATTCAAATTCTGCTTAATTTTAAGAAAAGTTACCTCATAATTTTCATCATCATCAAATTTTTCCATGAGAATGAAGAGAGTGTTGCAACCTATTTCATCATCTTCCACAACTAGAATAGAGGCATTTTAAAGGTATTCTAACGCACCAGATTCACTTTATGAGTCTCTCCAAGCAGCCAAGGCCTAATTGACTACATAATCTGCTATAGCTTTCCTTTTGGATTTGTCAGGGACTCGGTCCTTATTCTTTCTTTGTCTCATCCAGACTTCATATATTCTTGATAGTTCATCTTGGGTAAGGGACAGTCTTTGATAAAGTGATCAGGTTTACCATATTTTTGGTAGCAAACATTTCCACAAAAGGTTTGCTACTATTTTCTTTTTTTGAAAGGTACCACTTATCTTCATAGCTCTAATAAATTTTTGAGCTAAGTAAGCAATATTTCAATCATCCTCAGTTGAATTTGATTTTGAGGCCTTTAATGTAAGTGATTTCTCCTTTTTAGGCTCTTTATTTTCTTGGCCTTGTTGCTTCTTCAACTCATAAGTTTTTAAATTCCGAATTAACTCATCCATAGTAAGAGTTTTAAGGTCTCTATCCTCAGAGATGACATTTACTTTACTTTCCCATGACTTGGGCAGGACACCCAGTATTTTTCGTACTTGTTTACTAGGAGGAATGACTTCACCAAAATACTGAAATTCATTGGTTATGGAGGTGAACCTGCTGTCTGCATAACTTGACTCTCTTTCATGGTGAAAGCTTCATACTGGTGGTAAGCATATCCATCTTAAATTTTTGACCTGACTAGTCCCTTCATGAGTTGTTATCAAAAAGTTCCAATTTTTTTGTTATTTCATAAGCAGAAATATGACTATACTCATCAGGACCTATTCCACATACCGGTAGTAACTTTGCCTTGTAATTTTTCTCAATATTTTTCTGATTATCTTCATCGTATTCACTTCGTATCCAGTCTAGTACCATCCCTTACTTTCCCTCATTACAACAAGTGGACTATCAAAAATAATGTCTTATAGTTCACTATCCTCAGCCTTTATAAAATCATGCGTCCTTGTCTTCCACCAACCATAATATTGTCCATTAAAATGAGGTGGTCTTGCGATTGACTGCCCTTTTTCTAAGTTTGGTGGAGCTGCCATAACTAAGGATCCACTCTAGGTGTTAACCATTTAGAGTATAGCACTCTGATTCCAATTATGGACTTATATGAATCCACCACTAACAAGGGACCAGACTCCTTATGAATATTTGACTAAGGAAATAAACAAAGTAATAGAAATTTGCAGAATAAAATAACACACAAGATTTTACTTGAAAACCTCCTTGCTCAAAGTAGGAAAAAAACATGACCTGTCCTCACATGATTTCACCTACTCCACTAAAATAAATCCACCAAAACAATTACAAACTCAAGCAAACTTAAGGATTTAAATCAAAATACTATTTCTTATAATACCTATATTACAAATAAGTATGGAAACTGTAGTACCCCGTACTTTTTCCTAGCTTAAATTTGTTTCTAGAATATTAAGGGTGAGCTTTAAAAATAAATAATTTTTATTACATATGGAATTTTCTAGATTTGGACCCTCTATTATGTACATAATTGAATAAGCTTTCCATCGATACTAAATTTTCCTAAATTCGATACTCGGTTGAGAAGTTATGGCGATTTTAGTAAAGAAGTGTACCATCTGGGCAACCACCACATCGCGGTGAAGGGTAAATTCCCATTTGTTGTATTTCAGTGGACCTCTGTGAGAAGCTCATATCGTGTCATATTCCAGTAGGCCAACGTGATTGTAACGCATCGCATTGGTTGTCTAATGATATTTTTATAGAACACCGCGATGGTGGTGCATCGTGCTAAAGTCCCAGGTCCTAGATGTCAATTTTCAGTAAGCCATTGCGATAGTGGCGCACTGTGGTGGCATGGTAAATCAGGATTTTGGATCCATTTTCTAGTTCCGATTAAAAGTTTAAAAGGGATATTTTGGTCAATTCTCAAGCCCCCAATCCATCCAAAACATAAGATTAAGCATATTCTAAGCACTTTATGCTTATTTTCATCCATTCTCTCTAAAAGAAAAACCCTAGAGCTCAAAGCTTCTTATCCAAGAAATCAAATTCCTCCATTGTTTCTCCAAGAAAGTTCCAAATTGAGGATTCCCAAGACAAGATAATCAAGAACTCATCTTCAAGAACTCAAATAGGTATCAATAATTCAAGATTCTTCATCTAATCATCTACCAAGGTACGTGGGGTTTATGAACAAGAATCTTGTTTTATCCTTGTGCCCAAAACCAAGTTTTAATTACAATTCCATATGATTTTGAATGAATATTCATGAAACTTGAATTAGGGTTCATACCCATTATTGCTATTTGTAAGATTATGAGATTTCAAGTGTTTTAGAAGATGAATTGCATGTCTATTTTCATATTTTTCATGCCTATTACAGTAATTTCCAGATTTTGAGATGAATTATCATTGTTTTCATAATCAAGCATGATTATTATGATGTTTTAACATGTATTTAATGCATGGGTTATCAAACCCAAGTTTATATGTTGATATTTCAAGAAAGATGATGCTTTAAGAATTTTATGATCAGATTATTTACATATTCTCAATAAAGCTTTGATCTTTTGATCCTCAGATAAGTTTTGAAATCTACTTTACATATTTATTATGGATTACAAAAATCAGAATAGCTTTATTTACAGATTTAAGCAGATAAATGCATAATTGGTTACAGAATAAACCTTTATGCTAGTTTTTAAAGTGGATTTCCAACAGAGTGAGCATACAGATTAAAAGGACTAGTATTTTGTACCAAGTAGGAAGTGTGGGATTAGCGTGCCCTATCTTCCACAGAACTACGTAGCCAATGTAGGTACAGATTATCAAATTATTCCCATTTCTATATGGATGATAGTTACAGATGTGATTACTTAGCTTAGGTTATACTCCTTGGCAATATTATGACACCTCTCCCCATCGTGAGGTTTTTCCTATAGGGAAACGAGACGTTGGACTTCATGTTAGCTCACATGATTTATGTCGGCTAGAAGAACCTCCCTTCAGATAAAGTATTTTTCCCTAACAATAAAGACTTACAGAAAAGAATAACAGAAAAGCTTTTAGAAAACTAAGTGTAAAGGATCACAAATTTATTCAGATTATACTTTACAGAAAGATATTATCTACCGATTTCAACTTTCAGATTTTAAATATAGAAGTGAGTCCTTTTACAGTTAGTATGATTTGCAGACAGAACAATAGTGCAGCTTTTAGAACTAAATATTATGACTCACTAGATTTATAAAGTTTGTTTTGCTATTCATGATTACAAATTTCAATATTGTAGATATTCGAGCTTATGTGAGACATTTACATTTAGCATGCATTATTTTACAAATTATGATGTTTAGATAATATTTTACTTATACATTTACCCCCATATACTTAGTACATCATCAAAGTACTGATCCTCATATACGTCTATGTGCTACATTATCTCATAATGTAGGTTCAAGTTCTCAATATCAACAGCGTGAGTATTTCGAGCATCTCCATCTACATCCAACAGTTGATGAGTCATCATAGTTTGGGGACTTATTCATTCAGATTTTGTAGCTTATTAGTCTATATGATTTAGTATTTCTTTTCAAATAGTTTGAGTTAGCTGGGGGTCTGTCCCAGTGACTCTCTAGTTATTAGTATTAGAGGCTTGTTAGATTGCTAGATTTGATTCAGACTTACAGTATTTGGTTTTCAGAGATTATATTAAGATTATTCTTAGTTATTTCAGATAGTTTTCGCATTTATTATGACTTTTATGTCTATATTTCTACTATTATGAGGTTTAGATTTAGTAGTAGAAGGAAGATAGGGTTAGCTTAAGGCTACTCATAGTCTTGAGCACCGTGTGATGTCTCGGGACCAGGTTTTGGGGCATTACAAAATTGATATCAGAGCTTAAGGTTTTTAAGAGTCCTAGGGAGTTAGACAAGCCACGTTACGTAGAGTCTTAATCATGGGTGTGAAGCGCGTCACGTTTATGATCAAGAGTCTATGGGACGTTCTTAGGAAATTATCCCTTTCTTTCATAATCTATAGTGCTTATAGTATCTCTATATACTTTAAACTCATGCTCTTACGTGACAATTGAATATGCCTCCTCGTCGAGCTAATGCCCGCAGAAATAATAACCAGCCACCCTAGCCTATTGACCCTCTGAATGAGAACGTATCCCATACTGAGTTTTGAGCTTCCTTTTAGGCATTGTCCTAGAAAGTAACTGTCAATGTTCAGGGCAACCACCAGGATGCAGTCCCACTTTAGCAGAATGGTGATCTAGCAATAGCCAGAATTAGATACTTCATGAGAAAGAATCTGCCAGAGTTCTTTGGGTCAAAAGTAAGTGAGGACCCATAGCTTTATTTAGATGAGGTAAAGAATATCACCCAGATTATGCATATTTTTTAGGAGGAGAGTGTACAGTTAGCATCATATAGGTTGAAGGATATAGCGTATGATTGGGTGGTTATATGGAAGAATGGTAGAGGTGAAAATGCAACTCCTATGAGTTGGCAAATATTTTGAGATACTTTTCTAGATAGGTTCTTTCTGCGAGAAATGAGAGAAGCTAAGATAGAGGAGTTTACGAACCTGAGGCAGGGCTCGATGATAGTGAAGGAGTACCATCATAAGTTCAACTAGTTTTCTAAGTATGCCCCTGATACGATGGTTGATCCTAGGGCAAGTATGAGTAAGTTTGTTACTGGCGTATCTAGCTTGGTAGTCAAAGAGAGTAGGACTGCCATGTTTATTGGAGAAATGGATCTTGCTAGATTGATAATTCACACTCAGCATATCGAGGCAGAAAATTTGAAGGAAAGAGAGAGAGAGAGAGAAAATAAGAAGCCTAGAACAGGGCAATTTGAGTATGGCCAGGCTGGGTCTCATGGGGGATATCGTTCACAGTTTTAGAATCATTCATCTATGCCATCACCATCTTCAGTTAGTGCTCCCACTCCCAGATCTAGCCAGGAGTAGTGGGGTAAGTCCTCTATGTATAGATCTCAGAATAGTGTGAGCGGAAGGCCCAGATATCCTTCATATGCTAAGTGTGGTAAGAATCACCCTAGTAAGTGTTTAGCTGGACAGAAAGGTTGTTATGGTTGTGGTAATTTGGGTCATAGAATTAGAGAGTGTCCACATGCTAAGCAGGGAAACAGAGATTTTCGTCCCCAGACTCAGGCTACTAGTGCACCAGCTCCTTTAGGTCGCCCAGTTCCTTCTCAGGGCGCATTGTCCAGTACCGGTGGTGGTCAGTGCCAAAATCAGTTTTATGCTTTACCATCTCGTCAGGATTAGGAGGATTCACCAGATGTTGTTATTGGTATGTTTCGTGACTTCATCTTGATGTTTATGTATTGTTAGACATCGGGTTGAGTTTTTATTATGTGACCCCATTAGTTGCAGTACATTTTGAAATAGGTCCTGAAAAGATACCTAAGCCTTTCTTGGTTTCTACTCCAGTAGGTGAGTCAGTTATTTCCAAACAGATCTATAAAAAGTGTCCTAGCACTGTCCTTTATAAAATCATGTTAGCAGACTTAATAGAGTTAGATATGGTTAACTTTGATCTTATTCTTGGTATGGATTGGCTTCATTCCTGTTATGCATCTATAGATTGTTGCACCTGAGGGGTAAAGTTTCATCTTCCAAATGAGCTAGTCTTTCAGTGGGAAGGTAATTCAGTATCTCCCAAGAGTCATTTCATATCCTATCTTAAAGCTAGAAAGTTAATCTCCAAAAGGTGTATCTATCATCTAGTTTGAGTCAAAGACACTAAGTCTGAGACTCCAACAGTTCAGTCAGTCAGAGTAGTCAATGATTCTCCTGATGTTTTTCCCAAAGATTTACCAGTGGTACCTCCCGATAGAGAAATAGAATTCAGGATTGACCTTCTCCCAGATACTCATACTATTTCTATTTCTCCTTACCGTATGGCTCCCGCCGAGCTTAAAGAGTTCAAAGAGAAACTCAAAGATTGCTAGATAAAGGTTTCATAAGGCCTAGTGTTTCTCCATGGGGGGCTCCCATCCTATTCGCGCGAAAGAAAGATGGTTCTTTCAGGTTAAGCGCATCCCATAATAGGTATCGTCATACCTAGACTTGTAAGCCATATCGTGTGATGTCATATTTATATCCCTTTTATTCAAAACATAGTAATGACCACCAAAAGAATTAAACATCACATGAGAGTTCTTAATTCAAAACAACATATGAAAATCCATGCAAAAATATTTTTTTCTAGACATTAACAAAAGGTGGTCATCTCTTGCATAAATCACATGAAATATTCCATTTAACATGAATGAGCATTTAGAGAGTAAGGAAAATACCGTCTCTTGAAACACAAAATTCATATCAATTCACCATTCATAATAAATCATATAACTCAAGCTTTTAATCATACATTTGAACAGCCCATAACATATTAAGACATGTAAATATCATCATGAGAGAAGGAATATCATAATCATGCTCTTAAACTGTAAATCATACATATGCATATACATACATATACTTTAAAGTCAATAAAGAAAACATAATTTTAGCCCTTGATTGTTACATACCTTTTTGATGAACAAGAATTCGAAATAGCTTGAATCTAGTGTTGGAAGTATGAGCTTTGGAAGAAACCCGAACTTCTTTCTCTTGTGGATAGAGAGGATAATGAGAGTTTAAAACTTATTAGAAATGGGTAATAACTCTTATTGGGTGATTTAAGTCATGGGAGAGGATTTTGGGGTGATAAAAAGACCAGAATACGCTAAAAGAAATCAACAAAAATGCAAGAAATCCCCAGTTGAAGACTAAGTTGATGAGTCATCAACTTGGTGACATCCCATCACCTTAGTCATCAACTCTAGCTGGATTTTGTCCTTTTCTAGTTTTTATTGACAACTATGATTGATGGCTCATCACCTAGTTTATGGATCATCAACTTAGTTGTCACCTAGTTGATAACTCTTCAACTTAGTCGTCACCCTTTGACAGACAAACACTCCAAAGTAAAATGAGTATAACTTTCTACTCCAATATTTGATTAAGGTCAAATCAGGTCTGTTGGGAAAAAGACTCAAAGATATTAAATTTGGTACATAGTAGGCAACGTAAATCATTACATTCTAGGAGTAATGCTCATTGGAACTTGACCCAAGTAGGGTTGTCCGCTAAAACTCTATTGATAGAAAAGTTCTCAATTCAACTTTTAAGTAAGGAGATGTTTATGGCCTTAACTCATCTCCGAAAATGTTTCAATTAACCATCATACTTATAGTTACATAAGGATCATTGCTTCATGGGTCTATACATGTGGGAATGACTATTTAAGTTCTAGTCCAAAAATATAAGGTGTTACAGAACCCTTTTAAGAGATTCAACGTATACCTCTTTTGGGACAAGAAAATTCCTTCAATAGATTTAGAAATCTCCATTTTGAGGAAAACTTCATTCTTACTAGATCAGACATTTCAAATACTTTTAACATCGCATTTTTAACTTCTTAAACTGCAAGAGAATCTTCATATGTGATTATCAAATCATCAACATAAATGGATATCACAATTAACCTCCCATCAGCTTGCCTTTTAAAATATAAAGTAGGATGATTTGGGCTTCTGTTGGAGCCTTGAGACAACAAATAAGTATCTAGCCTACTATACCAAGCTCTAAGATCTTATTTAAGATCATAGAGAGGTTTTTTAAGTTTATAGACCTTGTCTTCTTCTCCTACAATGATAAAACTTTCAGGTTGTTCAACATAAATATCTTTTCCAAGAAATCCATTTAGAAATGCAGGTTTTACGTCTAAATGGTAGATTTTTCACTTTATTATGCTGCAAGAGCGACTAGAAATCTTATTGTTTCATGCCTCGCGACAAGAACAAACGTATCTCCAAATTCCACTCTATGCTGCTAGAAATAACCTCTAACTAAAAGTTTAGCTTTATGTTTGAAGATGGAGCTATCTAGATTGAACTTCGTTCTATAGACCTTTTTGACACCAATGATATTCTTCTGTCTTCGCCTATTAATCAAATCACAAGTATCATTTTTATTAATCATGTAAATCTCCTATTCCATTACATAAATCCAAACTTCATGACCTTCAACATCTTCAAAGAAGGATGGTTCAACAAAAGTAAAATTGAATTGCTCATAAACTTCAGGTAGTGATCTGGTCTTCAAAACTGGAGAATTAGTTGTCAATTTAACGTCTGAGTGGTGTTTTATTCCAGCAGTAGGATTGGAAGGAATATCACTCATATGTAAATTTGAAACTGCAACTGAAGCACTCCCATCTTGTTTTTTTACAATAATATCTTGATCCCACTTATGCACCTTCTTCGTACTAACATTATACACTTTGTACCCTTGGGTAGTTGTGATATTGCCCAACAAAATATTGAGTTCTACCTTATTGTCCAATTTTTCTCTTTTAGCATCTAGAACATGCGCATAGCACATCGAACCAAATACTTTAAAGTTTCTCGCAGAGGGCTTTATACCCTTCTATATTTCAAATGGAGTCCTGTCTTGGAGTGCTCTAGTTGGTAATCTATTCAGTAAATAGATGGCAGTTTTGACTACCTCAACCCAAGAATATTTTGACATCTTTTTTTCTACCAACATGTATCTCGCCATCTCCATCACCATTTTGTTCTTCCTCTTAGAAACCCCATTCTGTTCTGAAGTGTGTCTAACAATGAATTGTTGTTGAACAGCCAAATCTTTACAATTCATTATTAGACTTGATATACTTCAATCGATAGCCACTCTCTTTCAACCACAGCCTTGAATTCTTTTAAAACAGAAAAACTTAAACTTCGCTACTTAGAAATAGACCCATTTCATTCGAGTTAGATCATCTACAAAGAGAATAAAGTACTTATTTCCACTCATAGAATCAATCCACATTGGTCCACATATATCTGTATGAACCAACTCTTTTTTCCTTCGCTCTCCAAAGACTTTCTTTAGAAAAGGATTGTCTATGTAATTTACTAAATTGACATAACTCACAGACATCTCAACACAAGTCAATTTTGGGTACATCAAGAACCATACCCTTAGATTGCATGTATACCAATGAACTAAGGTTATAATGACCGAACCTTTTGTTCCAAATCCAAGTATCACTCATTTCAACATTGAAAGTACAATTTTCAGTAGAATAGCTTGAAATTGGAAAGAAATTGCCAATCATGCTAATTTTAGCTACTTCACATCTTTTAGGATCATAAATAACACATTTTTTATTCTTAAAATTAAGTGAATAATTGTTATGAAGTAACTGAGCAACACTGAAAAAGTTTTGAGTCAAGCTTAGCACATAAAAGACATCATTTTTTATTTCCATACCTCTATCCGTAGTAAATTTCACTGACCCTTAACCTCACCAGTGCACCATTTCCAAGCTTCACTTTGGTCCTATCAGATCTGTCCAAGCTAACAAATAGATGTTTATCAAAAGTCATCTGCCTTTTTAACGCACTATCGACATACCGATTGCATCGATCATCTGATTTTTCAACTTGGTGATCTTCTGCAAAATTTACTCGTTCGGAAGACTGACCACTTCGAGCTTGCTTTTGCCTGCAATATTTCTCAATGTGTCCATACTTCTTATAATATCTACATTGAATATGAGTTCTCTTTGAATTTTTCCAACATTTATACATGGTTTGTCTTCTTACGAATACCACAAAGGTGGAAATTTTTCTTTCCTCGATGATTCACCTTGGTATCCGCCAGATTTTAACTCTCTAGAGTGGTTTAAAGAGACTTTTTAACGTTCCTTTTGTTGCTTGAATTTATGCCTTACTTGAAACGCATCTTTGATTATCCCTTCACTTCTCAAAGATACCCATTGCTCTTGGATTTGCAATTGAGAGATCAGCTCAGTTATTGAAAAAGTAGTCAAGTCACAAGACTCTTCAATAGTTAAGATTTTTTATTCAAACTTTTCCAGAAGGCTGACCATGATCTTCTCTACAACTTTTACATCTGAAAAGTTTTCACTAAGTATCCTTATTCGGTTCACAATATCCATCAGCTTGGAAGAGTATTCTTTCACACTATCTGAGTCCTTCATCTTCAAGAGCTCAAACTCCCTCTTCAAAGTTAAGACCTTAACAGACTTCACTTTGTTGTTTCCTTCAAACTCCTCCTTCAACTTATCTCAGGCTTCTTAAGATGTTTCGAAAGTCATAATCCTTGTAAACATCACTTTTGTAAGACTTGAATGTATGCAAGTGAGAGCTCTTGAAGATCTAGTCACCAACTCATAATACTTTTCAATTTCATTGAGAGTTGTGTTATCTCCCAATGGCTGGACAACAAGTTCTCCTCTCTTAACGGCATCCCATAAGTTGAGAACCTTCAAACAAGCCTTCATCTTGATAGCTCAAATTTGATAATTTTCTCTGGTAAAAATCGGATGACCCATCGTTGGCTGATTTTCTGGTGCCATGACTTTCCATCAAATAGATTCAAAAAACGAACTAAAAATAAGATAAGCCAATCAACAAAATCATATTCTCATCTCTTAAGAAATGAGCTTTGATACCATATCAAAAGAAAGGCAAGAAGGACAAAAAAAGTCTACAAGCTAGAACAGTGAAAAAATACAACTGTAAATTGCTACAAAAACTACAGGGATGAAGGGAGAAGCTGAACTTTTCTTTTTGTTCTCTATATTCCTCTAGATAGTTCATTACATCGGCTTTATATATATATATATATATATATAGTGTGTGTGTGTGTGTGAGAGAGAGAGAGAGGATTACAAATCACAAAATAAGCAAAAATATCTCACACTAAACTATGACATATGTGGCTCGCTAACCATCACTCATTTTAACTAAAAAGACTTGTCTGCAACAAAAATATCTACTATTTAGGAGTTTCCGGAGAAATCTTATTTCCTAACAAAAGGTGATAATTGCAGATTCTTCAAATAAAAGTAAAGGGGGTCATTTGAGACAGTTGGTTCTCTGTCTATATTCCTACTACTGTCATGAGAAGTAAGAACGGCTAACAAGTGAGTTCGTCAAGAAGCCATAAACCAGTATACTTTGAGCATAACCTTAGCAGCACCAACAATAGCAATTGAAACTATTTTCACCAATTCAACCATTGTATCATCTAACGAATGCTCATATTCAATTATAGTTGGACTCCAGTGAATAAAACTTTTGAGTGCAAGTCCCATGAAATTGTTTGCAGAACACCCATGGACTTGTAAAATAGTTAGTCCAACAATTATCCAGCACTGTTATAGAAGGAAAATTACAAGAGAAACTAACAGAGATATTTTGTGAGGCTACTGGTAGGTGATCGCTCTCGGCTAAAGCGTACTGCAGATTAGTTGCTCTAGCTAGAAGTGAGGGACAGCTTGCAGTGAAACCAACAGGAGATTGGTCAATGACCATAGTGATTGCATGATATTATCAAGGTTCATTGCAGGATATGGCTTGCTCTCGCACTCTGAAATTACATCATGTACTAAACTTATGCATTGAAAAGGGAGCATAACCAATTGCCCAGGCCGTCTCCCATCCCTTATTCTGGGTGTTCATCTTCATGTGTGTTAAACAACAATTAAAATTTGGAGAAATAGAAACTGTGAATGCAAGATCAGATTGGCATAATAGAAGAATCCATATACCGTCTCCATCCGGGATCCCAAACGTGAGTTATAGAGCTTGCATACGTAATGACGTAAAATGTATGAGTAAATCCCAACAAAACTATTGGCTCTACATCCACTGTATAACCTGTTAGAGGCATGGACTTGGAGTTTACTCCCCGCTCCTATACACAAAGATCTGATGCAGTTCCACAAACAGTGACCAGAAAGAGATTCACATCGTGATTAAATGGAAAGTGATTTGAAATGCATTGATCAATGAAAGTGTCATCAATAGGACAAGAGGATTTCTTTGAAGCCGTCTACAACTATAGTTGAACAATAGTTATAAGGACTGTAATATTTCAGTGGAAAAGCAATTTGCAGTACACTCACCACTATTACAATACCTTCATCATGGTCTATGCGCCCATTATATTTTCCATCTCAATATTTGGGTATTATTTCATGCAAAGGCAGTTCACTTGTTGGAAATCCACTCTCATTCTCCATAAAAATTTATCAAGATACAGGTTGTCTTTAGTCTCAAGCTCATAAAGAAATTAAATAAGATACATGTCTTCAAAAGTCTCAAATTCAAATTTATTTTCACAAGAGCCACAATCTAGAGAAGTTGCAGTAGCATACCTCTCTGTCATGGCCATTTCAATTGGAGCATCTGATTGTGCCAGGGTGAATACCTTGGGGCTGCATCTATTTAAACTTTCACCGAACATCTTGTGTGTATGTGCTTTGCTTTTGCGTTCAGATTGCACATCATATATTTGAGGCAAAGATGAGTTGGTTTTACTGCTCCATTACGGATAAACATGTGCAAGGCTTGGTGAAAGTACATCTCGCTTACTGAAACCCAACGTAACAGCCTCAAAACGACTTGGGTACTCAGTCACGGAGGCCACCTGATTAGCCGGGTGACCTTCAAGTGATTCGAGATGTTGTTAATGAAAGCGAATCAACACTATTGTAGTAAAATGTTCCAATCAACCAATTGCTTGTTCTGGAAAAGCCACTGGTACAACGACAAAGCTTCCCTATCAAGATAAGATGAAGCCAGAGATAACTTGTGGTTTTCTGCAATTTCATAGAAATCGTAATAGTGCAACATTTAAATAGAAGATCATTTTGTAATGACTAAAACATAGAAATCCATTGAATCATATCATAAGACAAACCATATATTGAAAAAAAATTGCTTTGAATAAGCACAATTAAAAGAAATAAATAACAGAAAATCAAAAAGATGGTGCATACAGTAAAGTCCTAAAGACAAATAACCAAAAGAACTCTTCCAAATAAATCATCTCTTGCAAAAATTATAGATTGAGGAACAAATATGTGCCCAATTATACTTGTCAAAAATACTAATTTTGAGAATAAGCACGTGAACAAAAACTACCAGAAAAAGTAATAATCTATTCTGGAAAAATAATCAATATACATTGAGCGGAAGAGACGATTTCACAATAAAAAAACTACAAAACAGAAGAATTATTTTGGGAGTGGCCGCAGAACACATCCTATGTTTTCTCGTGGGATGTGAAGTTTGATTTGATAATTGAGGCATATTTGACATAACACTTCTTTCAGGGAAAGATCACATGCTATGTTCGTTCAGGGAATGTGAAAATTGATATCATAGTTGTGTTACACCCTAACTTAGGTAAGGAGTCTCGCATCGACAAAACACAGGAGGGATGTTGGGTATCAAGTCTTACTCTCTAGTGACGCGTTTAAAGCCGTGCGGGCCTAGGCCCAAAGCAGACAATATCACTAGTGAGTGGGTTGGGGAGTTACACGATCTCTCGGGCCTTTTGATGGTTCGGGATACCCGTTGCGGCCAGGGCCTCGGCTCGGATCGTGACAAGCTAAGACAAATTTGACAACAAAACGAAAAACATAGTGACTATGATGGTTGGTTCGAGAGACAGAAAGTTTGGGTAAAGGGGAGCAACGAGGGATATCTGTTTGTTTCAGAAGAAGTTGGATTTTTTAATTTTGGGGGAATTTTAGTAACTTCACTTTATAGTTTTGGAGTTCACGTTTTTAAGGTAGTATAGATATAGATACAAATTTACAGAGAGTTTTTGTGCAATGACGATTATGAGCCTGTGATTGTCTGTATGATTATACTTGTAAATGAAGATTATAGTCTTGCAAGACCATACTCTCTATGAGCAATAATACGAGGGTAAAAATAAGGCATTTCTTTAACTGAGGGTAAACCTGGCATAAATAGTATACTCTAGGGAAAATTTTGTACTTTTTTCCTAATACAAATATTCATATTGAACCTATAGAATATACTTATGAATTACCACTTAATTCAGAGGAATATTTTGCATGAGTTTGCTTCACAGAGTAGGAAGAAGGACCTAGAAATCAATATATACCTATCAGCAGCATTTCGCAAATCCCATCCAGATAAATTTGTAGCTTCTCTAAGTACTTCTCCCTTCTTTGAGCCCCAATTAATCGCTCCTTGTCTATATTCAAAACTTCACCATATCACTCCTTTCGCGATGAGATTGAAACTTCAAGTGAAAAATGATAATATAGATTTTGCATGTCTGCAAGATCAACTGGCAGCGTTTATAGATGAACAACTCCAAATATCCAAGGATTCAAGGGATTTTAGCTGGCATGTATTGCTCGGAAGATCCATAAGCTTTTTGCAACCATGCAAATCTAGATCAATTAGCCAGTCCAAATTTCCTATTGACTTATGTTTTGCGTCAACTTAAACAACTACCAAGCTGCAAAGTCTCAAGACTTATGAACAATTGAAATTTGGAGTTCTTCTGAGTTGATTGTCATCAGAGAGTTCCAGCTTCTTGAAACTTCTGTAACAATGTAAGTAATCCGAATATTGTTTCACGTAAGATTTTTTTTTTTTCCCTTAGTTGCAATAATAGTACACACGAAATTGTAAAATTGAGAAACAAACCTGCAAATTAAAACCAAATTCTTTGATGTCACTCACTTGCATATTTAGAAATACAAGACTGTCAGCTGGAAAATTTGGTGGTGTATGGACATTTTTACCAAAACCTATCTGAGCCCCTTGGACAACAGCTCAAGATCTCCACTAAAATAATTCCGGCCATATCCATACCCATGCAGTACTTCTCTAAAGATTGTCATAAATTATTTCTTCAAGCAAGCTTAGTTTCCACAATTAGAGAAAAGCAGTTAATCAGGACACATTTTTTTCAGGAAAAAAAAAACATAATAAGAACAAATTAAACAAGAAAATGATAAATTGAAATTAAAAAAAGAAAGGCAGAGTCAAGCATATTTGAATAACTAATCTTGGAATTAATACAACCTATAACAAGTATGTTACTAATTCAATTTAATAAGAAATATGTGTAAGCGAACTGTTTTGGATAATTGTAAAATAGGTGGATGCTGATCTGATAATTTTGCCTTTGATAGTATGCGTTTGAACTCAGAAAATGCTCATTTCTAGAAACAGCTAGAGATAATTTACTAACCAGAGAAGAAGCACAAATGAATTGAACTTTTGCGCTGACAACAGAAACAAGTAGCAAATAAACCATAAAATTAGTTAAAAAGAAATATAAACAAGATAAAGATACAGAATTTACAGACCTTATTTCCTCATAGAACATCACGGACTTCGTGATAGTTGAAAAACTCTACTCCATTTTCAAGTATCTTGAGGTGATTCCATGCCAACGATTTTTCTTCCCATATCTTGCACTAGATTATGCATCAGCTGAAAAGGACTTGCATGTCGGAGCAAGCATTTTTGGGCCGAAGTTGCATTTGCACTTTCAGAATAAAAACCACATGCATTTTTTAATGATAATCATGGTGTCGAGGCCAACTTTCGGATACCTCGACTAAATCAAGTGGATACCTACTACCTCTCACCGACAAAAGAGATAAGGTAACTCTGTCTACCAAGGCTAGGACAGAATGGAAGAATCACCTGGTGTTTGTTTTTTGAGTTAATATATTTTTCTTCAAGAATGACTCCAATGATGACCATAAGGGTGAAATTTATAAAAAGATACAATTGCAACGGTAGCTAAAGAGCCGATTACCTGGTTTGATCAACATGGACGGGAGCAAAAACATTGAGGGAGACACTAGAATTGGGAGGCATTTACAGGGACACGAATGAGATCATGATGATGGCATTCAACAGGCCGATTGGCAAGAGAGTAGCAATATCACAGAAGCAAACGCTGCACTTTTTGACTAAATATGTTGCAATAACAACAGTTTGAATCATATATTCTAGAATGTAATTCTCTTATGATCGTCAATACGTTACAAAATATAAATAAATGTCCCATGATTCATGCAAGACACGATAAATTCATGCACAGTAGTATTTTCCTCTATTTTAACCAGCCTTTTTTTTTACCCTTTCAATAGATACGAATCTCCCTATACAGGGAGTTTTCTTTGAGGAGTCAGTCACTGTAACCTACTCCTTTGCTTTCATTTTTTTTTATATGTAAAAGGGAGATGTGACCATAAGGCCTAATTGCATTTAAAAAACTAGCTGTGCAATCGGAAAAGATATTTCATAAGTACAATATTGAAGTTATTGTTAGATATTTTAAAATAATTAAATAAATATTTTAATATTAATATGTGTTTCAATTAATATGTGCTCCATAATTAAGACGTGTTACTTGGAGTTCAAGAACACCTGATGGCCAAGGAATGGCCAAGCAAACACATGTCATTTGAGAGTATTTTATTGGACAATCTTATTGTTTTTCACCACCTAGTGTATACTATATATATTCCTTAACTCCACTGCAAACATACAACTTAATATTCCTCTTATATCCTCCCTTACCTCACAGTTTTCCTCTGTCTATTATACCTTTGTTTAATATTAAATTTCTTTTCTTGCTATTTGTAGTCTTTGTCAATCCCCTAATTTAACTTGTTGGTTTATAATTAATTTTGTTGATTCAAATACAAACTCCTCATGGCATGAGGGTTAGGATTAGAACAACAAATCATCTCAACATACTAAGGTTGTACATATTTGCAATATAACCAAGGATTCATTGAACGAAATATTAAAAACTCAATCAAAGATGTACGAAGGATTTGGTTATAGGATTCACCAAGAGTGACACTTTGCTTGTCATGTAGACCAAGAAATAAGTTAGTTGCGCCAACATCACCATTTCTACATTTGGCACAGGGGTCAAACGGAAAGAGTGGCCATAGACACGTGTCTAGACAATACTCCCCTTTCCCGTTCTCTCCACCCAAACTAAATGACATACTCTTTACAATAGCATACATATCATCCAAAGCAAATAGAGAGTAGAGAAATATATCACTCTAGTCAACTTCTACTAAGGTGCCCTCATATGTGTACTCACTACTAGTTTCTCAATTATCACCATGCGTACTCTCAACAATAAAGTCACACAAAGTAAAAGGAGAAGTAGTTTCCAAGACCGCACATTCCTTACCCTTAAGAGTACTCTCATCTTCTAAGAAGAGATTTCCATCTTTAGGAGGAATGTTGTCACACCATAGTGGGTTAACATATAGGCTATAGCCTCCAAGGTAATCTATACCATTTTTTTCACCACTAGGCTCATTAGGAGTGTTTATATAATCTTCAAACAAGACATTATACCTAAAGAGTGCATGATCCAACCCACGGGCTGATTTGGAACGAGCAAGTTCCTCACTCTCTAAGAGATCAATATCAAGTTTTAAAGTGGTTTGAAGCACAAGATTGTCCCAAGAATATCTATCGGTTCACTCCCCTTTTGCTTACCAACTTTTTCAAATCCTTCACTCACTTTAGTTTGTTAATTACATCACACACATACTCAAGTGGTGGAAAATTTTCACAAATAGGTTGATCATCATCGATTACACAAGACGATATACTCCCATTCAATATATAGGATTCAACACTAGGTGGACATAAATTGATCTTACAAGAAGAGTCAATTCGGTCATCAATAGTCAATTTGGTCATCAATAGGATTAACTAGTGTATCCACACTCATAATATGTCCATCATCAATAAAAGGCAAAGAATCATTAGACTCACAAGTAAGTAAGCTACTACTTGCACTCAATGGGATACTATCCACACAATTATCATTTACATGCACAAAAGTGTAAGAATTAGCTATGTTACCTTGAAGTCCTTGAGTCGACTCTCCTTTGCTGTGTTGTGAAGTTTCTCTACAAGCTTGGGCAGCAACTTCACTTTGGCATTGCTCTCCTTCACTTTCCATGTTGGTACCTACACAAATGTCCTTAGAAATAGAAGGACAAACAATGTTAGCTCGGTTTGGTGGCAATCCGCTCACTTTACTCCATACAACCTCTCCTTTTCCACTCTTGGATTACTACCTTGCATACCCTTAATCCTCTCAATCTTTTGTCTCTCATCATTATTCGAATTGGAGTAGGTGAATACTTCTCTTTGCGACCTAGGCAGAATGTACGTCACAAGGTAACTTCCCCATCGGTCTCTTATAATATTAGGTCAATTTTGCACATTTGAAAATTTATGTTGTGCAAATCAATCGGCACCTAAGCATACATGACCATATGTCAAGAAAAGAATATCGCACCACAACTTCTCATGGTATTCAAGTTGGGAGAAGACAACTTTGGCCCTATCGATAACCTTAAACCCATCCAAGAAGTATGGAGCAAGTAAAGGCTCGTGAAACAACTCCAAGTAATCAACCATGGAAGGAAGGATTTAGATTCTATAGTACCTATTATTTAACACAATGAGGCAGCTGGTATCCCATAAATAGTTACCTTTTCGGAGTGTACACTCCTTCTCGGATCAACATTGTAAGGCACATGAGTACCCCTCGGTTTTGGAGATGCATACCCTCTTCTTCTCATTAGACAACCTCTACTAGAGCTAGTATAACCATTAATACTATATCAACCTTGATAAGAAGTACTACAAGGTGGATAATATAAATCTTCACACTCCTTACGTACACTCTTATCATAGCTCATAAGCTTTGCGAATGAAAGGGTTATACCTAACACCAAATCTACGTTTGGTGTGAGAAGTGTAAGACTCCTCACATGCCCCAACATCATCATAAGATCCATCACGAGGTCCTACATCATCTCCAAATTCACCATAAGCACTAGGCACTTCATTCACCTTATTTTCTCCCTTAATACCGTAACTCTCAAATCTGCCCAAGTTTTGATCAAGGCTATTTTCATAGCCTCCGCAATCTCCCTCAACTTTGTAGCCATAAAACCCTTTACTACAATCATAGTCTCCTATATTGTAGTCATAATAATCCCTGGATATCAAAGACATATTCTCTTTATATCACCTTTGTACCTACAAAATGAACAAAAAAGATTAGTAGTAAAGCTTCCTTACCAACACTCGTATACACTCACTTTTATGATCCTCACATTTAGAGTGGCGAATATCGAAAGTTGCTTATACTCCGGTAGTCAATAGGATGTCAATTCTACTTGGTAGCTAGAATAGATTCTTGTTTGATCGACTCAAGACACAAAACAAAAACTACTTCTGAACTTGAACTAAGAAATACTATGATTCAAAAATAATAAAAACACAAGAATAACGCTAACACAAAGAAACGTATTCAAAAACAAATTTACAACTTAGTAGGTATTTACTAGTTGTCAATTCGTATAAGAATCAAAAAATAAAACTAAGAATCAATAAGAAGAAACTAAGAATCCAAGATTTTGACCCAAAAGTTGTGGCGGTCTAGGATTGGTTGCGGTTCTACTTTGAAATTTTGGTTTGAATTTCGGTTCTTGAAGTGGTTTACCCACCCTTGGAGAAGACAACAACAAGATTGGAGCCCTTTTCACCTTTCAAAAAGGTTTGACTTGTCTTACACCTTTTAGGCAAGACACCTTTTTGAGGGGTTGGTGGACTTTTCCTCTTTTGGACACCTAGGAAAATAGTCTTTCTTCCTTTTGATAACTAGTCTTTTTGGTAGATCTTTTGTCTCCCTTCCCTTTTGGTAGATTTTTTGGGACTAGTTTTATGACAAACACAAGGGATTCTCTTCCCACTACTTGGGTTTGGATCAAACAACACTATTAAAGAGTCTTCTTGCAACTATACATAAATATTGACCTAGAACAACAAGAACATTCAATAGAAGTTTGAATACCAAGTCTCACGTTGAGCTCCAAGAACCAACAACACCTTTTTCAAACTTAAAACCCACAACAAAATACCAACAACACGATTTCAAACCACATCTTCAAATTTTATTCCACAACAACAACACCAAAATGCACCAATAATATTCAAGTGTGGAACCGCAACAACAATACCAACAAGAATCGTTTAAGTTCAACTTGGATCATGACTCAATGGTGGTAGTGAAGAAAGAATCTAACACAATAAATAACAAAAAAAGTAAAAAAATACACCTATGTCTAGACTCAAACTCGTCCAAGACAACTACAACAACACAATTTCGGCCAAGACACAAAAATGGACAGATTTGCTTCTTTTTTATTTTTAATTTTCTAACACCTTTTATTTTATTTTTAAGCTTATGAGCCCAATATTGATCTTGTATGAACCAGATCAAGTCATTCTATGATACCAAATGATACAAGAAAGACTAAGGAAGGCACAAAATAGCCCACAAAATAGTCCACAAATTGAGAGCAACCCGAAGACCCCTTTGAGTGCTAATTTCGGCTAACAACAACAACACAAGTATCACAAGTTTAAAAGGTGTTTTAACACAAAAACATCAACAATACAACAAGAAAAAGATGAACACAATGCCCATAAAATTTGGATTCAACAACAATAAACGATTACAATATACAAACACTAACACAATTGCAAGAAAGGTAAAAATAGATGGCGAGATATAGATTATTACAAAGATTAGGAACTAAAAAGTACATTAAACTCAAAAATCCCTAATGAATGTAACAACAACACCACACTCTTATAGGGACTACCAAGGGAATCAACTCACCTCAAGATCCACCGTTTCCAAGCAAAGAATAATATTGACTTTTCTAGGCCCTAAATTACAATGGCCAATCCAAGCCCTAACTAAGAACTATACTATGGTTGTCTACTCTCAAGAGAGAGGACTATCAATGTATCATATTTTCATCATTAAACAACTAATAAGAGAAGACCTAAAATGTCTTATTTATAGTATATTACAAAATGAGACAAAATTACTTCACAACCCTTAATGATAGAAGTGGCCATGGAGTGCATTTTGAGCAAAGTGAAGTGACCAAAATATCCTCAATGAAGATGACTCCAAAATCATGAGTCATTAAGTGTCCAAAGCCGTGAGTCCTCAAGTCTTCAATGATCTAAGAAATCTTTCACTCACGGCCTTGATGTATGGTATACTCAATGGTAGGCTCAAAACGGGTCCTCCATACATGTTCTCGTATCCTCTAGGTGATAAAGTCTTGATATTTTATATGTTGGCCTCCAAAGATGTCATCAAAATATAAGACGACCATTCGTCCCATATCAGGATATCCTCTAATTAATTAGGAAAGTGCATGTTTAATCCTGAGAAAATATTTTACATTGCGAAAATAGTTTCTTAGGACAGTTCCAAGCACAACTCAAGTATTTTACATGTTACTTAAAATATTATCATAATTATTTAATTATTATTATTATTATTATTATCATTATCATTACTATTATTGTTGTTGTTGTTGTTGTTGTAACTTGTTGATACTATAATATAAAAAATATTATTGTTGCTACAGTTTATTTATTTTCACAATTAATAGTGAAATCTATTATTTTTTTCCAACAATCTAAGAAACTATGGAATATAATATTGGTCCTAAGACCATTAATAATAAGGATGTTGGTGTTGTTCTGGCTGCTTCCATTCCAGTCACTTTGTTAAAAGACTATGATACTGCAGAATAGAGGTATAAAAATAAACTTGGTTATACATCTAATGCTAATAATAAAATCTTCATAGAAGATGCATCTCAATGCAAGAGAATATGTGAAAGAAATGACAATCCCGCTAAGTCAAAAATAAATTTGATTAAGACGGATGATATAATCATTGCGGTCATTTCAGAAATGAATATTGAGACCAACGCAAGAAATTGGATGGTAGACTCTGGTGCTACTTGGCATATTTGTATAAATAAAAATGATTTTGTATCATACACCCAAGTTGAGAAAGAAGAAGAAATTGTTTATCTTAGGACCTCAAGAACTATTCAAGTTCTTGGAAAAGGCAAAGTTCTTCTCAAACTCACATCTGGTAAAACTTTAGCATTGAGTAATGTATTGCATTCTCCCAATATCAGAATTAATCTGATTTTTGTGGCACTATTAAGAAAAGTTGGAATAAAGGTTGTATTTGAAAACAATGAGGTTATATTACCTAAAAATAATATTTTTGTGGGAAATGGACTTTGTAATCATGAACTATATGTACTTAATACTCACAATGATATGGTAAAAAATATACTAAAAATACACAAATACACAACTTATATTTCCAATATTACGAAAAATTCCAACTCCCTAAACATATTACAAAAATCCCAACATATACACATAATGCTATGTATATGCTGGCTATGTTATGTATATTAATAGGGAGAGAGAGTAAAGTAATTAAAAAAGTGGGAGAGAGTGTAATTTCTTTCAAAAGGATTGAAATTTATGTTATTTATACAAAAATGTACCTACTTCTATTTATTTGACTGATTATATTTCTTTATGGAATGCTAGATTAGGACATGTCGATTTCTCTTATATAAAGCACATGCAATTACTTGGTTTAATATCTAATTTAAACTCAAATAATTATGATAAATGTGAAATATGCTGAAGCTAAAATTACTAAAAAGTCATGTTTTTCAGTTAATAGAGAAACTGAATTATTATCTTTGATTCATACTGATTTGGGTGATTTTAAAAAAACTATGACTAGAGGTGGAAAGAGTATGTGACTTTTATTGATGATTTCTCTAGATTTACCAAGTTTATTTACTTAGAAATAAAGATGACATGTTTGATGATTTTGTGACTTATAAAACTGAAGTTGATAATCAACTTAGTAGAAAGATAAAGAGAATTAGATCTGGTAGAGGTGGAGAATATGTATCTTTAAATATTTTTTGTGAAAAGAAAGGAATTATTCATGAAGTAACACCGCCTTATTCACCTGAATCTAATGCAGTAGCTGAAAGAAAAAATAGAACATTGAAAGAAATGATGAACTCCATGTTAATTAGTTTTAATGCACCTGATAATTTGTGGGGTGAAGCTATTTTATCTGCATGTCACTTACAAAATACAATTCCTCATAAAAGAATAGGTAGAACCCCTTATGAATTGCGGAAAGGTTATAAACCTGATTTGAAATATTTAAAAGTATGGGGTGTCTTGCTAAAATTCTTTTGCCTGAACCTAAAATAAGAAAAATAGGTTTTAAACTGCTGATTGCATGCTTGTTGGATATGTTGAACATAGTACTACATATAGATTCCTTGTATTGAAAAGTAATGTACTTGATAGTAATACTATAATTGAGACAAAGAATGTTGATTTCTTTAAACATATTTTTCCACTATGTGATAAAATCTCTCATGCACCTGTTGAAAGAAAAAATGAATCTACCTCTAATATTGAGGAACTGAGAAGGAGCAAAAGGCCTAGAAAAGAATATTTTTCTTGTGGAAATGACTTTAAAATTTTTCTTATCAATAATGAACCATTAAATTATTTTGAAGTTATATCTTCTTCTGATGCTAAATTTTGAAAAGAAGCAATAAGTGTTGAAATTAATTCTATCATGAAAAATAGTACATGGGTTTTAACTGATTTACCTCCTGGTGCAAAACCTATTGGCTGTAAATAGATTTTCAAAAGAAAATTTAATCCCGATGGATCTATAGATAAATATAAAGCTTGTTTAGTAGCTAAAGAATTTACTCAAAAGTAAAATATTGATTATTTTGATACATTTGCACCAGTGACAAGGATTTCTTCTATTCGATTACTAATCGCTTTGGCATCAATTCATAAGATTTTTATCCATCAAATGGACATAAAAATAGCTTTCTTAAAAAGTGATTTAGCAAAAAAAATTTATATGGTTCAACCTGAAGGATGTGTAGTTTCTGGACAAGAAAATGAAGTTTGTAAATTAATTAAATTTCTTTATGGCTTTAAACAAGCTCCTAAACAATGGCATGAGAAATTTGATCAACTTTTAATAAAAGATGGATTTTCTTCTATTGAAGTGAATAAATGTGTTTATACTAAAGTAGTAGACAATGATTATGTGATAATTTTCCTATATGTTGATGACATGCTTCTTTAGTACACGTTAAAATATTGTAGAATGTACCAAATTATTTTTGTCTACTAACTTTGATATGAAAGATATGGGTGAAGTAAATATTATATTGGGAGTTAAAGTTATAAGGAGTGATGATGGAATAATGATAACACAAGAACATTATGTTGAAAGAATTCTTAAGAAGTCTAAATATTGGGAGGTAACTCATGTAGCCAATCCTTATGATGCTAACTCTAAATTGAAAAAGAAAAATGGTGACCCAGTTGATCAGTCTAAATATGCACAAATTATTGGAAGTCTAATGCATTTGATGAATTTTACTAGACCTGATATAGCGTATGCTGTGTGTAGACTGAGTAGATATACTCACAACCCCAATAAAGAGCATTGGCCTGCATTAATAAGATTAATGAAATATTTAAAAGGATCCATGAATTATGGTATTCTATATAGTTGATTTCCTTCTACTTTAGAAGTATATTGTGATGAAAACTTGATCTCTGATTCAGATAAGAAGAAATCCGCTAGTGGTTATGTGTTCCAGTTAGGTGGTGGTGAAGTATCATGGAGATTAGCTTAACAGACGATTATTGCTAGATCAACTATGGAATCGGAGTTTGTAACTCAGGAGTTAATTGGTACTGAGGTTGAATGGCTAACAAATTTCTTAGCAAATATCCCTTTTAAAAAGGATGATCTGTTGCCTCATAGCCTTTCTAAGAAGAATGATCTGTCCCCTAATATCCCTTTGAAAAAAGATGATCAGTTGTCTAATATCTCTTTAAACAAGGATTATCTAATGCCTCCTATGTATATACAGTATGATTGTCAAGCCTTAATTGTTGTTGCGAAGAATAAATCTTACATTGTAAAAGAAGACATCAAATTAAGCCATGATGTTTTTAAGCAGTTGCTGAGAGATGGAATAATTTTCATTGATTATGTGAAGTCAAAATTTAATTTGGCCGATTCACTGACTGTCACCACCCGAGATGGGACCCTGGCCATGATAAGCATCCCGAGCCGTGAAGGCTCGATCGTCTTTTTATATCTGGTAATTATGTATAATGTTCATATAATATAAGAAAATTTGCAGAAACAATATATGAAGGAATCATGGTCAATCTCATAAACTTGAACAATTTTGAAAGAGGAAATTCTAAATATTCTAGACATGTGACAACCGTCTGCGAAATCTCTAACATTACAATATCCACCATAAATCTGAGACAAAACTAGGACAAGGCCCCTAGTCAGACCATAAACCAAATAAATGAAAATCCTAAGTAAACTCGGCCTTCCGGAATAAGGTAGGCTCACCAATTACAAATCTCTAAAATATCACTCTACTGCTTAGCTGGACATCGAGAATGCGCCTCAGACCCTGAAATATAGGGGGTCAATACAAATGTACTAGTATGCAGAGCAATCTAAAATAAAATGTATATATAACATAGATGAGAGCAAGTCTGAAACATCATGCATGAAATAGTTAAAACACATGGGCAATTTCAATGATCTTAAAACAATTTTGACAATACAGTTCCAATCTTTGTATAACTTCTGAGTTAGGTGGTACGCCCTACAATTCTATAACCCCACGGGCTATATGGAGTCTTCCCTTAACTTAGAGGCCAAGCCCCCAACCCAAGTTTGCCTCAAGGGTTGGAGTATCTGCTTATCTACTATGCCACAGGGCTATCGCCAGCATACAATTTCCCTTTCGAGTAACATAATAACCCATATCGGCAAAACACAATTTTGGGCAATGAGTTTTATGGCTCATGCCTTCTTTGGGTAACCACCTAACATCTCTTAAGCTCATTTGTAGTTTTTTCTAATCATGCATATTTCTGAAATCAAATTCTAAAAATCTAAGTAAAATCTGCATTTTTAGTCTGTTCTAAATCTGCTATGGCGTTATCTAAATTGGTATTGTCATACCAAGACTTGCAAATCATGTTTCTGAGCCATAAAAAGATATCATATCACAGTCTCTTCTTTCAAAATAAAAATTTTAGACCACCATACTTCAACTGATTCCAAGAAGATTCATACTTCAAAATATTTATTAAATTATGTAAATATCATTCCTTTCAGAATTTCAACAAACATGTGGTGGTCATGAAACTTATGACAAACCATGAAATCTTCTCATTAAACATCTTTAACCTTTAGCACTAAGTAAAACACCCCCTCTTCAATTTAAAATCACAATTAAGCCATAAACAATACTCAAGAAATTTATATCATATTTCCAACAATGCATTTCAAGTAAATCATAACTTATGAAAACAAGAAGCTTTTTAAAATAGAGAGGGGATTTATAGTAGTTCATGCTCTCAATTCATCATTCAAACGCATACATATATATATTTATACATGATTATAAATCAAATTTAAGGGAAAGGCCTCAATACCAAAGCAATAGTATTATTAAAGAACTCATAAAGCAAGATTGTAACACAAGTTCCAAAAAAACCCTCAAAATTCATGATTTCACCATGTTTAAATATTATTGAAATGATTTAATAATGCCCATGTAGTTTTAGGAAAACCCTACGTACCTTAGAGTAATTATTTTAAAGAGAATAACTCGAATCTCAATTAGTTCCTTGGAAATCTTGAGGTTGGTTCTTGATTCCTTGTTCTCGGGGAAAACTCTAATTTGATCCTATTTTGAGACTAAAGAAGGAAGTTTTTTATATTGTAAACTGATTGGAATTGATTAATAATGTAATAGAGTGTAATTAAATCCATTAGGGAGGTTTTCTGAAGAGGAAAAGTACCAAAACACCCTTAAAAAAATCACGTTTTTGCGCTTCGGGATGGCCCGACGGTCTGTCACAGCCATTCCCGAAACCGTCACAAAATTTCTAGTGACTGAGTCACTATTTTTGGGCCAACGGTTCCCGTGATGGATTGTCATGGGCCCAACGGACCGTCATTGGATCCATCGCTCCTTAGGCAGCCTGACACCTTACTATAAAATGGGGATAACTTTTTACCCCGATATCCGATTAAGGCAAAACTTGTGGAGTTGGAAACAGGACCCAAAGACCTTTCATTTGCTATATAGTAGGCCCTCTAATTAATTATATACAAAAAGTTATAATCAATTGAAGTTGACCCAAATTTTGACGCTCACTAAAACTCAAACGATAGGAAAGCTTTCAACTCATCCTTGAGTTAAGGGACCTCTATAATCTCAACTCATGCTCAACAAAATTTCCACACAACATAATTGATTAACACATTATATTTGCATCGGACTTATGGTTTTTGGAAAATCTACACGTAGGAATGACGGTTTACGCTCTAGCCCAAAATACGGGTCGTCACATTATCCCCCCCCCCCCAGATCATTCGTCCTCGAATAATGATGTGGGACACAACAAGCATGATTTCAAGAACTAAATGAAAGAAAAATAGTAGTATAGGATTTGTGACTTCTAAATTATCATCCATGGTTTCGAAAAGAGTCGGGTACCTCGCCCACATATCATCTTCTGATTCCCAAATAGCCTCTTGGCTTTTTGATTCCCCCATATCACCTTAATTGAAGCTATTTCTTTAATCCTCAACTTTCAAACTTGATGATCCAAGATGGAAATGATTTTCTCCTCGTAGGACAAGGATTCTTTCACATTGATCTTCTCTATAGGCAACACTAGGGAATGATCTCCTATGCACTTCTTCAACATGGACACATGAAACATAAGGTGAACAGAAGTCAGGATGACGGGTAAATCTAACTCATAGGCAACCCCACTGATCTTTTTCAAAATCTGATATGGTCTTATGTAATGAGGACTAAACTTCCCTTTCTTCCCAAAATACATGACTCCCTTCATAGGGGAGACTTTGAGAAACATCCAATCGCCAACCTCAAATTCCAATTCCCTCCTCCTAATATTAGCATAGAATTTCTAACGACTCTGAGTTGTCTTAAGTCATTCTCTAATGATATTTACCTTCTCCATTGCCTGATGAACAAGGTCAGGACCAAACAATCAGGTTTTACCCACTTCTTACCATCCAATTGGTGATCTATATCTTCTTCCATAAAGTGTATCAAAAGGAGCCATTTGAATACTGGCATGGTAGCTATTATTTTAGGCGAACTCTATCAATGGAAAATGATCTACCCAAATACCCTTGAAGTCAATTACATAGGCTCTCAACATATCCTCAAGAGTCTGAATGATACGTTTAGTTTGCCCATCCCTCTGAGGATGGAAGGCAATACTCAGGTTCACTTAGGTTCCTAAACCCCTCTAAAAAAATTATCAAAACTGCAAAGAGAATTGCGTACCTCAATCAGATATGATGGACACAGGTTCCCCATGCAAGCGAAATATTTCCTCAATGTACAGCTTGGCATAATCATCCCCCGAATAGTTAGTCCTCATGGGCAGAAAGTGAGCTGACTTGGTCATCCGATCTACAATCACCCAAATGGAATCATACTGGTTTCGGGACCTCAAAAGCCCCGTGATGAAGTCAATATTGATCATCTCCCACTTCCACATAGGCAATGCTATCTCTTGGAAAGTACCACCTGGTCTCAAATGTTCCACTTTGACTTATTGACAATTCAAACACTTAGAAACAAATTTAGCAATATCACATTTTATATTATTCCTCCAATATTATAACACCCTAATTTGCTGAATCGGAATACTACATGGTGCTCATGACCCATAAGGACCACAAGCTAACCCATGACTGATATTTGTACCTAATACTACATAAGCTAACATAAAAATACGTAAACATGCACTGTAAGGCCATAAGGTTCAATACTGAACATAACTGAATACCATAACATGAGTGTGGGGTAATAAAATACCCAAAATGAAACTACAAAATCCTGAAGTCCGAACATGATAATCTGCATCTAGTCTGAAAATTCTCTAACATGACTGAAACTGTCTGAGAAATCTGAATAGGGAGTTGATGGGACATATCCCCAACTAACTCCAACTAATAAACTAATTAATGAGATACTAGAGGAATAGATAATTCATATCCTCTACAAATGACGACTCACTTCTAACTCTGACTGCTGGAACTGGAGTCTACTACTGCTCTAGAGCTCGTGCGTCTGAACCTATGGTGTACAATAAAAGAAACACCATAGCGCGAATGCATTAGTACGGGGAAATATACTGAGTATGCAAACGAGGTAGTCTGAATACATGGGATTTATATGCATGAATAATACTAACTGACTGTCTATCATGAACGTGAGAACATATACATAAATACGTAACTAACATCATGATAACATGATGACTGAATCTGAACACTAATAATATGACATACTGATACTGATATAACTGATAACATGAATGACTATATCTAAAAGTCCTGAATCTGAAGGAACTATCTGAGTGTTGTACTATATCTGAGTTGACTGTGTCTGACAGTCCTAAAATTTGAATAACTATCTGAGTTCTATTACTGAGACTGATTGACTATATCTGACAGTCCTAATTATGTAACATGAAACTGTGGGAAGTAGTATCTAACCGATATGCCCCAAAGATGCTATAATAGCTAAGCTGGGGTCCAATTTATTCCCTCATTGGAAGGGTATTAATACGGCGCCACTGGTAAGGACAACATGTGAGTAACCCTCATATAACAGGTAACTCTAGTGAGAATGGCGGGAACCCTTATATAACAGGTTAAGCCACCTTATCTACCCTCATATAGTAGGCTATGATGTTTCAACCTATACTGTCTATATAGTTCTGGAATGCAAGGACTGCTTCTAAGAATCACACCCTCATATAATAGGTGAGTTCCCATCCTTGGGCTCACTCGGTGCTAATTCCTACACCCATCTGAATAGACACTGACCATGATTAACTGAAACTGAACTGAGCATGGACTGAGTTACTGAATTCCGTAACTTATGGAATGCTACTAATATCTGATAACTGACTGAGTTCATAAGATCATAGAGATTCTTTCCTGAGTCATAAGACTATCTAAAGTCTAAGAGTTCATAGCTTGACTGAGAGTGTCCTGAAAACATGACATGGCTCTAGGCACACAGCTAATATTTTGGATACAAGTACCCCCAGTACTCGATAGAAAAAAACTGACATAGCATAATTTGCTTGAAGACTTGACTAACATTATAATACATACTACATTCGTAGGAGCATTTCATCAAACATGTAACAGGCATAAACTTGTATATACATAGGAATTTCATGATATCATGCTAGTTAAACAATATTCCTTATCTTAGGCATTTAATCAAACACATTGCAGGCATAACATATGTAAACATCATTGTTCAATTCTAATTTCATCATATAAGGGTTTAAATCTTAGGGTTACATGAATCTATGGCTATAGTAATTAAACCCACATAGAAATTATCAATAATCATAAAGTAAAATCCAATTTCACATTTATCCACATGAACATGAGTAGCCAAATCATGAAAACATGAAGGAAATCCATAACTTAAGTTTTAGAAAAGAGTTCTTGAACTTCATGGACAAAAGGGGTCCATAAATGAACACTATGCATACCTTAGATCGTGATTTCGTGAAGATTGATGGTGAAACCTTCTTGAATTTGAATCCCCAATAGAAACCCTAGCTTGTTCTTAAGATAAACTTGAGAGAAACTAATATGTTTTGGGTAAAAAGTAGTTGAATCAAATGTTAAAGGGATTAAATAGGGGTGGGAAGTTGACCCTTTTAACCCTGGACACGTCATTAAATTTTCAGTAAAATTTCCCGAATTGGGCCCTTGGGACGACGCACCACCATTACACCAAGTCACTGGAAACTGACAAATGGGAAATTTCATGGTGCGCAATATGGAGTTATCGCATTGTCACCCTGTCTACGACCTGGAAGTTTAGCGCGACGCACCATTATTGCGGAGAAACACTGGAATTTGACAATTTCCATTTGAGCTATCTCTGCGACGCGCTGAAGGCTCAGGTCAAACACTGTCTCACTAAAAAGGACCTAACTCTTCGCCCGTGTGTCGGATTTAGGCCAATTATATTGATGGAAAGCTTATTCAATTTTCCACATGATAGGAAGTGAAAATTATAGAAATACCACGTGTATAAGAATGAATTATTATTTCAAAGTAAGCTCTAACATCCATAAGATGATTTTCAAGCTAAGAAAAAGCACAGGTATTACAATATCTCCCCCTTGAGAACATTCGTCCTCGAATGAGACTGACTGAGAGGGGAAACAATGAGCTGAACCTGAATAACTGGAACATGATCTCATGACTAACATGACTGACAAGATGAACATAATATACTGATCATGCATATCCGATGCGTGTGTAACTGACTCATAAATGCATAACTGAAAGTTCTAAAGAACTAAGTTTTCTCACAATGAGAAAGCATGTCTAATGCATAACTATATAACTAATCTGATACATGAATGCATGACTGAGTATGCGGTGGTACTTGATACCAAGATTATCATACGAACATGAACAAAAGACTGAATACTAAGTTAGTGATGCACACTAATCACGAAACTAAGTAAACTTAAGGAGAACTATTACCTTGAGCTTGATCTGAGTTGGCGGGGAAGAGGTGAGGATACTTTGTACGCATATCTTCTTCTGCTTCCCAAGTAGCTCCCTCTACGGACTGATTTTACCAAAGAAATTTAACTAGAGGGACTCCTTTGTTCCTCAATCTATGAGCCTGATAGTCTAGGATTTCGACTGGAATCTCTTCATAAGAGAGGCTATTCTGAACATCAACGCTCTGAATAGGGACTACGATTGATGGGTCACCTATGCACTTCTTGAGCAAAGAGACATGAAAGACTGGATGAACTAAGGCTAGATCTAAAGATAATTTGATCTCATAAGCTACCTTGCCTAAACGACTGAGAATCTTGATGGGACCAATATATCGGGGACTGAGTTTTCCCTTCTTGCTGAACCGTTGCACTCCCTTCATAGGAGAGATCTTCAGATAGACATAATCATTAATCTCAAACTTGAGATCCTTTCTACAAACATCTGTATAAGACTTCTATTGGCTCTGAGCAGCCCGGAGTCTTTCTCTAATTAATTGAACTTTCTCTCAGGCGTCGAATACCAAGTCAGGACCTATGAATGAGGCCTCAATAACTTCGAACCAACCAATTGGAGATCTACATATCCTACCATAGAGAGCTTCGTATGGAGCCATCTGAATACTGGAATGAGAGTTGTTGTTGTACGCAAATTCAATCAAAGGCAAGTGGTCATCCCAACTACCCTTGAAATCAATTGCACACGCCCTTAGCATATCTTTTAAAGTCTGAATGGTCTTTTCTGCTTGACCACCTGTCTGAGGATGAAAGGTTGTACTGAGATGAACTTGGGTACTAAGACCCTTTTGGAACTCTTTCCAAAAGTGAGAAGTGAACTGGGTACCTCTGTCTGAGATAATAGATAATAAAATACCGTGCAATCTGACCAGCTCCTTGATGTAGATCTTGGCATAATCCTCGGATGAATAAAAGGTATGGACTAGAAGAAAATAGGATGATTTGGTCATTCTATCTATAATGACCCAAACTAAATCATATTGATGACAAGTTTAAGGAAAACCCGTCATGAAGTCCATGTGCACTTTGTCCCACTTCCAAGTAAGAATTACGAACTCCTGCATAGGACCACTAGGCTTCTGATGATCTATCTTAACCTGCTGACATTTTGAGCACTCAGCCACAAACTCTGCAATATCTCTCTTCATCCCATTCCATCATTAGATCTTCCATAGGTCACAGTATATCTTAGTAGCCCCTGGATGAATAGAGTAGCGCGCACCATGCGCTTCTGCAAGAATTTGCTACCTTATGTCATCTACACCTCGAACACATAGACGACCCTAACAACGAAGCACACCATCTCCTCCTTTAGATAAAACCTCTATTTTCTAATTTTGAACTGACTCTTTCAACTTGACTAGACTGGGATCCCTGTCTTGCTTGTCTTTCACCTCAGAAACTAGAGATGATTCTGAACTACTTTGAACACATAAACCACCCTCTGAAGAATCGACTAAGCGAACACCTAGTCTGGCAAGCTGATGGACTTCATGAGTTATCTTTTTCTTACTATCCTCAACATGCGAAACACTACCCAAGGATAGTCTACTGAGAGCGTCGGCCACTACATTGGCCTTGCCCGGATGATAGAGGACACTCATGTCATAATCTTTCAAGAGCTCTAACCACTTTCTCTTATGAAGATTGAGATCTTTCTGAGAAAAAACATACTAGAGACTCTTATGATCTATGAAGACATCTACATGAACTCCGTAGAGATAATGCCTCTAAATCTTTAAGGCAAATACTACGGCTACTAACTCAAGATCATGAGTAGGATAATTCCTCTCATGGGGCTTTAAGTATCTGGAGGCATGGGCTATGACCTTACCATGCTGCATGAGGACATAACCTAGATCCACTCTAGATGCATCACAATATACGACGAACCCATCTAACCATCTGGGAGAGCTAAGGCTGGAGTTGAGGTGAGTCAAGTCTTCAATTACTAAAAACTCTTCTCGCAAGAATCTAACCATTGAAATTTAACCTTCTTCTATATTAATCT
The DNA here is from genome assembly GCF_002878395.1 of Capsicum annuum. Classification (NCBI taxonomy): domain Eukaryota; kingdom Viridiplantae; phylum Streptophyta; class Magnoliopsida; order Solanales; family Solanaceae; genus Capsicum; species Capsicum annuum. The sequence goes on from NC_061116.1 coordinate 16,295,889, forward strand.
AGATATAGGGGATGCAATAGAAGAAATTTCCTCAACAAATCGTCTGTAATAGCCAGCCAAACCCAAGAAACTCCTGATATCTGATGGAGATATGGGGCGAGGCTAATTTTTTACTACTTCGGTATTCTGAAGATCTACTCTAATGCCATCATATGAAATAATATGACCAAGGAATGCTACATACCTTAGCCAAAATTTGCACTTACTGAATTTGGTGAATAACTAATGATCTCTAAGAGTCTGAAGAAATTCTGTGATGGTCTGAATGATCATGCTCTGTGCGGGAATAGACCAGAATATCATCTATGAAGACTATGAAAACATGTCCAAGTACTGCTTGAACACACGGTTCATAAAGTCCATAAAAGCAGCTGAGGCATTGGTAAGACCAAAGGACATGACAAAAAACTCGAAGTGACCATACTTAGTACAAAAAACCGTCTTTAGGATGTCATATTCTTTAACTCTGAGCTGATGATAGCCAGATCTGAGATCATCGATTCTGGGGAGAGGATACTTGTTCTTAACCGTGATCTTATTGAGTTGACGGTAATCTATACATATTCTGAGAGAACTATCTTTCTTGTGCATAAATAAGACTAGTGTGCCCCACGAGGAAATGTTGGGTCTAATGAATCCCTTATCTAATATATCCTTCAACTGATCTTTCAACTCGTTGAGTTCTACTAGTTCCATTCTATATGGTAGAATGAAGATAGGCTAAGTGTCAAGAAGGAGATCAATGCCGAAGTCTATTTTTCTTTTGGGAGGAATGCCTGAAAGATCTTTGGGAAAGAAATCTGAATATTCACTTACAACTAAGACTAATTCAAAACTGGGAGATTCAAAACTGGAATCCTTAACATGAACGAGATGATAAACACATCCGTTAGATATCATTTTTTGTGCCCTAAGGTAGGAAATAAGCTGACCTCTGAACGCTAAAGTACTACCCTTCTACTCTAAGACGGGTTCATTTGGAAACTTAAACTGAACTATTCAATTTCTACAGTTAACTGTGGCATAGCAGAAATAAAGCCAATCCATGCCGAGAATAACATCAAAAATAGTCCTCTCTAATTTGAATAAGTCTGTTGAAGTAACTTTCTAAAATATCATAATCGGGCAGTTTCTGTATACCCACCGGGCTATAATGGTTTTACCCACTAGGGTAGAGACTAAAAAGGACTCTGCTAGAGTTTCAGGACTGATTCCAAAATCAACTGTTATATAAGGAGTAACAAAAAACAAAGAAGCTCCTGGATCTAGCAAAGCGTAAACTTGTACATGAAAGATCTGTAACATACCAGTAACTGCATCAGGAGAATTTTTCTATTCATTTTGGGTCTGAAGAGAATAGAGAAGATTTGGGCGCTGTCCACTGGTAGCACTAGAAGTGGCACCCTGTTGATTTGGGCGACCGAACTGAACTGAGGAGCGATTCTATTGGCCCTGAGGACCTGGCTGAGAACAGTCTCTAACTCTATGGCTAGGCTTGCCACAATCGAAATAAATGTTACTACCTGCTCTACACGCATCCTGATGGCGCTTACCATAAGTCTGATACTGAGGATAAGTGCGGACATTACTAACACTGCCCTGGGACTTAGATCCTGGTGCTTTATCTCTGTTACCCTCTCTGAACTTAGGAACTGAAGAACTAGCTGTAGAGGGAACTGAAGCTGATGACGTAGGATGAAATTGAGAACGGTTGCCTCCCTCTGACTTAGTCTGATTAAAATTGAAGCTACCTGTCCTAGCCTTCTTATTCTGTTTTTCCCTTTGCTTAATTTTCTGCCCTTCTATCTATTGAGCATGGGTCATAAGTCTGTCTAAGTTCATGTCACTGTTTAGCATGGTGGATCTGCCCTCATTAACCATACTATCATTTTCCCCCAAAGCAAACTTACTCATCTTGGATCTACTGTCTGCAACCACATGAAGGGCATATTTGGCTAATTGAGTAAACTTAAGAGAATACTCTTTCACTGTCATATTGCACAGCCTAAAGTTGATAAATTATAGAACCTTAGCCTCTCTAAGCTCCTGAGGAAAGAATTTGTCTAAGAAAGTCGTGACAAACTCTTTCCACTCTATAGGACCTGAATCATCGAACCTTTCTGACTTTCACTGTTTGAACCAAGTATGAGCCATATCCTACAACTGATATGCAGCTAGCTCAGCACTCTCAACAGTAGTCACACCCATTATGTCTGTAGTCTCCTGATCTAGGAATTTTTTAGGTTCTTCGTCTGTCTTAGACCCCAGAAAGATTGGAGGATTCATTCGGGTAAAGTCCCGAATCCTATCTGCGGCTGAATTGGCCACTGGACTGGCTGGAATAATTGTTGGCCGTTCATTATAAGCAGGGACTGATTGAGTAAGAGTGGTAAATATGATCTTGGACTCCATATGAGAAACATGATCGCCCAAAGGTTCTTCGGGCTGAGGGGCTGACTGATTTCTTCTCTTAGAAGGCATATTCTGAAATAGAGAGAAGAAGTGGATTAGACTGAGAGACTGACTTGTGATTATGCTCACTGGCATGACATGAATACTAAAAGAATGAGAAACTGTTCCTAAAACATCTTATAGTCTCCTACACATAAATGTGGCGCGCAGCACACATGTACAGGATTCTACTAGGTGCGGGTTTCAGACTTCCTAAGACTCTATTGAACCTAAGGCTCTGATACCAAGTTTGTAACGCCCTGATTTGCTTCACCAGAATGCTACACGGTGGTCATGACCCCGAAGGACCATAAGCTAACCCATGACTGATATCTGTACCTGAATACTGCATAAGATAACATAAAAATACGGAAATATGCACTGTAAGGCCATAAGGTTCAATATTGAACACAACTGAATACCATAACATGAGTGTGGGGTAATAAAATACCCAAATAAAACTGCAAAATACTGAAGTCTGAACATGATAATCTGCATCTAGTCTGAAAAGCCTCTAACATGAATGAAACTGTCTGAGAAATCTGAATAGGGAGTTGATGGGATATGTCTTCAACTAACTCCATCTAATAAACTAATTAATAAGATACTAGAGGAATAGATAATTTATGTCCTCGATAGATGAGGACTCACTTCTAACTCTGACTACTGGAACTTGAGTCTACTACTGCTCTGGAGCTCGTGCGTCTAAACTTATAGTGTACAATAAAAGAAACACCATAGCGATAATGCATTAGTACGTGGGAATGTACTGAGAATGCAAGTGAGGTAGTCTGAATACATGGGATTTATATGCATGAATAATGCTAACTGACTGTCTATCATGAACGTGAGAACATATGCATAAATATGTAACTGACATCGTGATAACATGATTACTGAATCTGAATGCTGATAATGTGACATACTAATACTAATATAACTAATAACATAAGTGGCTATATCTGACAGTCCTAAATCTAAAGGAACTATCTGAGTCCTATACTATATCTGAGTTGACTGTGTCTGACAGTATTGAAATATGAAGAACTATCTGAGTTCTATTACTGAGATTGATTGACTATATCTAAAATTCCTAATTCTGTAACATAAAACTATGGGAAGTAGTATCTAATTTACATGCCCCAAAGGTGTTATAATAGCTAAGCTGGGGTCCAATCTATGCTCTGATTGGAAGGGTGTCAATACCGCGCCACTGGTAAGGATAACATGTGAGTAACCCTCATATAACAGGTAACTCTAGTGAGAATAGTGGGAACCCTCATATAACAGGTTAATCCACCTCATCTACCCTCATATAGCAGGCTACGATATCTCAACCTATGCTGGCTATATAGTTCTGGAATACATGGATTGCTTCTAAGAATCACACCCTCATATAATAGGTGAGTTCCCATCCTTGAGCTTACTCAGTGCTAATTCCTACTCCTATATTAATAGACACTGACCATGATTAATTGAAACTACATGGACTAATTTATTGAATTCCTTAATTGATGAAATACTACTGATATCTGATAACTGACTGAGTTCATGAGATCATGGAGATTCTTTCCTAAGTCATAAGACTATCTGAAGTCTAAGAGTTCATAGCTTGACTGAGAGTATCGTGAAAACATGACATGGCTCTAGGCACACAACAAATATTATGGGTACAAGTACCCACAGGACTCGATAGAAGGAAATTGACATAGCATGATTTACTTGAAAACTTGACTAACATCATAATACATACTACATTCATAGGAGCATTTCATCAAATATGTAATAGGCATAAACTTGTACCTACATGGGGATTTTATGATATCATACTAGTTAAACAATATTCCTTACCTTAGGCATTTAATCAAACATATTGCAGGCATGACACATGTAAACATCATTGTTCAATTCTAATTTCATCATTCAAGGGTTTAAATCTTAGGGTTACATGAATTTCTGGCTATAGTAATTAAACCCACATAGAAATTATCAACAATCATAGAGTAAAATCCAATTTCATATTTATCCACATGAACATGAGTAGCCAAATCATGAAAACATGAAGAAAATCCATAACATAAGTTTTAGAAAAGGGTTCTTCGACTTTATGGACGAAAACGGTCCATGAATGAACACTATGCATACCTTAGATCATGATTTTGTGAAGATTGATGGTGAAACCTTCCAGAATTTGAATCCCCACTAGAAACCCTATCTTGTTCTTGAGATAAACTTAAGACAAACAAATATGTTTTAGGTGAAAAGTGGCTGAATTACGTGTTAAAGGGCTTAAATAGGGATGAAAAGTTGACCCTTTTAACCATGGATACGTCATTAAATTTTCAGTAAAATTTCCCGAATGGATCCCTTGGCACGACTCACCACCATCGTGCCAAGTCACTGGAAATTGACAAATGGGAAATTGCATGGTGGAGCAATGTGGAGCTATCGGATTTCCACCTTGTCTATGACCTGGAAGTTTGGAGCGACATGCCAGTATCGTGGAGCAACACTGGAATTTGACAATTGCTATCTCCATGGCGCGTTGAAGGCTCAAGTTAAACACTGTCTTATTAAAAAGGACCTAACTCTTCGTCCGGGTGTTGGATTTGGGTGAATTATATATCGATGGAAAGATTACTCAATTTCTCGTATGATAGGAAGTGAAAATTATGGAAATACCACGTGTATAAGAATGAATTCTTATTTCAAAGCAAGTTCTAACATCTTGAGATGATTTTTAATGTAAGAAAAAGCACGGGTTTTACAAATATATTTCCTTAAGGTCATGATAAATTTTAGTAGAGCCTAGGTGAACAATACTCCTCGAAGTGTGAGATTCATCAATAATCCTCTCTTGCAAACCATCTACATTTGGTACACATAATCTACCCTGATACCTCAAGATCCCATCACCACCAATTTCAAACGCCATCATTTTCTATTGACCCACATCATTTTTAATCTGCATCAAGATAGGGTCTTTGGCCTTCTTCTCCTTAACTTCAGTACATAGGGAAGATTTAGCTATCTTATGAACAATTATTCCTCCATCTTTCTAAATCAGGAGTCGAACCCCTAGATTTTCAAGCCGGTGAATATCCTTCACCATCTTCCTTTTTCCTTCCTCAACATGAGAAATATTGTCCATAGATAATCTGTTGAGGGCGTCGGCCACCACATTCGCCTTTCCCGTATGATAGTGCAGGCTCATGTCATAGTCCTTCAACAGTTCTAACCACTGTCTTTGCCAAAGATTTAACTCTTTCTGTGAAAATACATACTATAAACTTTTATGGTTAGTTAAAATATCAACGTGTACCCCATACAGATAATGCCACCAAATTTTAAGTGCAAACACCACAGCTGCTAACTCCAAGTCATGGGTTGGGTAATTTCACCCGTGCACCTTTAAATGCCTAGATTCATAAGCTACCACCTTACCATGTTCTATAAGTACACATCCAAGTCCCACCCGAGACGCATCACATTATACAACAAAACCCTTTGTACCTTTAGAAATTGTCAAAATAGGCGCAGTATTCAACTTGTCCTTCTATTTCTCAAAGCCATTCTCACAAGAGTCAGACCACACAAATTCTACCTTTTTCTGTATCAACCTGGTAAGTGAAGAAGCTATGGAAGAGAAACTTTCTACGAACCTTCTGTAGTACCCTTCCAAATCCAAGAAGCTTCGAATGTTAGTTGGAGTCGTGGGTCTGGGCCATTTTCCCACTGCCTAAATTTTTTGGGGATCAACCTTAATTCCCTCACTTGACATGATATTCCCTAAGAAGGAAATGACACTAATCCAAAATTCATACTTGGAAAATTTTGCAGATAGTTTATGATCTCTAAGGGTCTGAAGGATAATTCGAAGGTGACTGGAATGATCCTCCTCATTCTTAGAGTAAACCAAAATATCATCAATAAAGACTATGACAAACAGATCTAGAAATTGACAGAAAACCCTGTTATTAAGGTCCATGAAAGCAGTACGGGCATTAGTCAGACCGAGGGATATAACTAAGAACTCATAATGGCCATATCGAGTTTGAAAAGATTTTTTGGGAATTTTCAACCTCCCTAACATTCAACCAATGATACCTCCAACGAAGGTCTATTTTTTTAGAAACACTTAGCATCCTGAAGTTGGTCAAAGAGGTCATTAATTCTAGGAAGAGGGTGCTTGTTTTTAACAGTGACCTTAGTCAACTGACTATAGTCTATACACATACGAAGGGAACCGTCTTTCTTACACATAAAGAGTACAGGTGCACCCCAGGGAAAAACACTAGGACGAATAAAGCCCTTGTCAAAAAGATCTTTTAACTGTTTTTTCAACTCTTTCAATTCTGTAGGAGCCATTTTGTATGGAGGGATAGAAATAGGATGAGTGTCTGACAATAAGTCGATGTCAAAATATATCTCCCTATCAGGTGGTATCTCTGGGAGATCATCAGAAAAAACTTCTGGAAATTCATTAACTACGGGGACAGACTGGAGAGAAGGACTTTCAGTATCAAAATCTTTGACCTGAATTAGATGATAAAAATATCCCTTAGATATAAGTTTGCGGACTCTGAGATAAGATATAAATTTCCCTTTGGGCGCTAAAGAATCCCCCTCCCATTCTATCACTAGTTCATTTAAAAGGGAGAAAGTAACCTTTTGGGTCCTACAATCTAGTGTGGCATAGCACGAATAGAGCCAATCCATTCCTAAGATAGCATCAAATTCAATCATATTAAGATCTACAAGATCTACCACAGTATCACGATTATGGACAGACACTACACAATTTTTGTACACCCTCCTAGCCACTACAGAGTCACCAATAGGAGTAGAAACAGAGAAGGGTTTTAGAATATTTTTAGGCTTAAATCCAAAACTGACTGCCACATACAGGGTCACATAAGACAAAGGAGACCCTGGATCAAGTAACACATACACATTGCGGGAGAAGATTTATAACAAATCCGTTACGATATCTGGGGAAGCCTCTACATCCTGGCGGTTGGAAAAAGCATAAAACCAGTTGTGAATGCTCACAGTAAATGAAGTAGTACCTTTGGGAGGTGGTGTTAGCACTGACGAATTAGCTTAAGACTTAGCACCCTCAACATTTCCTCTCGCTATCGGGCAATCTCTTTTGATATGGCCTGGCTGGCCGCAGGAATAGCAAAAAAGATTACCAAACTGACATGGCGTAGGATGATCCTTCCCACATTTTCCACAGCGTGGGTATGACAGGGTAGTATGAGCTACACTCTTCTAATACTGAGTTCCTTGCATTCTTGATCCATAATTAGGCTAAAAATTCTGAAACCGTCGATTAATTGGAGGTCTGGGCGTTGGGGCGCTGGAGGATGGTTGAGGATTACTCTAAAACTTTTAGTTCGGCCACCTGTTACACCAATTACCACCTTGTTGTTGACTGTAGCTCTGGTCTGTAGATCTGGCCCTCTTGGCCTGCCTGTCTTTCTCTCTTGCCTCTATCAGTCACTTTTTCTACTCTTTAATCTGTTGCATATGAATGGACAGTCTAGAGAAATCCATGTCCCTGTTCAATATTGCTCTTTTGCACTCCAATACCAAGTCATCTGAAAGATCGGATGCAAAATTTCTCATACGAGCCCTCATGTTACCTGCCAACTCAGAGCATAACGAGATAACTAGTTGAATTTTAGGGTGTACTCCTTACCGCTCATCTTTTCCTGTTTCAAGTTTATGAACTCTTAATCCTTGGACTCCCTCATCTCCAAGGGTAAGAATCGCTCTAGAAAAGCTTCCACAAATTTTCCCCATACAGAAGGCTCAGCATTACTTCCCCTCAAATCTTCTCATTCATTGTACCACTGATTGGCCACATCCTTCAGGTGATAGGTCACTAGTTTAACTCCTTCCACTTTATTCGCATGCATTACCCAAATAATTTTCTCCAACTCATCCACGAACCCTTGTGGGTCCTCCTCAGCCTCTGTTCCCATAAATTTAGGTGGGTTCAGTCTCATAAACTGACCAACCTGTGTAGTCTCAAATACACCAGACGCGAACCCAATATCTTTAGACCGTCAAGCCTGGGAAGCTACCAACTGGGCCATCATATGTATCAACTGTCTGAACTCATCATTTGATACTTCTTTCTGGGGAGGTTGAGTGCGGCTAGTCTCGGACCGAGAAGCCTTAGGTGCCCTAGGTGGGCTAGTCTAAATAGGAGGTACTCCCGGAGCGGCAACAAATTTAGGAGTGTGAGCCCTATTACATGTCCTCATCCCATGGGTAGGACGGATATCTTTAGTTTAGGCATTCTGTTCATTAGAGCGACGGGGAGGCATAATGACTTTCTGAAACACAAGAAATCATTGATTAGGGGACATTCAGACTCTACAGCACGAACTAAATTACCAAGGAAAGGAGACATTCCTAAACGCCTTATAGCCTCCTGCTTATAAGTGTGGTGCGCTACACACCCATAAACAAGACTCTACCCGACGCAATTTCGCAGACACCTGAGACCATGAACCGCGATCTGATACCAAGTTTGTCACGACCCGAGTCGGGACCCTGGCCATGACGAGCATCCAAAACCACAAAGGCCCGGGCGCCCTTCTATATCTGGTAATCATGCACAATATTTATATAAAATAAGAAAATTTACAGAAAATAACATATGATGGAATCATGGTCAGTCTCATAAACTTGAACAAAAGGGAAAATTCTGAATATTCTAGACATGTGACAACCATCTGCAAAATCTCTAACATTACAATATCCACAATAAATCTGAGACAAAACTAGGACAAGGCCCCCAGTCAGACCATCAACCAAATAAATGACAATGCTAAGTAAACTCGGCCTTCCGAAATAAGGGAGGCTCACCAACTGCAAATCTCTAAAATATCACTGTACTGCTTAGCTGGACCCCGAGATTGTGCCTCAGACCCTAAAATATAGGGGGTCAATACAAACGTACCAGTACGTAGAGCAATCCAAAATAATGTGCATATATATAACATAGATGAGAGCAAGTCTGAAACATCACGCATCAAATAATTAAAACACATGGGCAATTTCAATGATCTTAAAACAATTTTGACAATGCAGTTCTAATATTTGGATTACTTCTGAGTTAGGTGGTACGCCCTACAATTCTACGACCCCACGGGCTATATGGAGTTCGCCCTTGACTCGACGGCCAAGCCCCTAACCCAAGTTTGCCGTAAGGGTTGGAATATCTGCTTATCTACTATGCCACAGGACCGTCGCCAGCATATAATTTCTCTTTCGGGTAACATAATAACCCGTATTGGCAAAACATGATTTCGGGCAATGAATTTTATGGCTCAAGCCTTCTTTAGGTAACCACCTAACATCTCTTAAGCCCATTTTTATTTTCTTCTAAATATGCATCTTTCTGAAATCAAATTCTGAAAAATCTAAGTAAAATCTGCATTTTTAGTCTATTCTAAATATACTATGGCATTATCTGAATTGGTATCGTCATACCAAGACTTGCAAGTCATGTTTCTGAGCCATAAAAAGATATCATATCACAGTATTTTCTTTCAAAATATAAAGTTTGGACCACCATGCTTCAAGTGATTCCAAGAATATTCATACTTCAAAACTTTTATTAAATTATGTAAAGATCATTCCTTTCAGCAGCACTCCAACAAACATGTGGTGGTCATGAAACTTGTGACAAACCATGAAATCTTCTCATTAAACATATTTAACCTTTAGCACCAAGTAAAACACCCCCTATTCAATTTAAAATCCCAATTAAGTCATAAACAATACTCAAGAAATTTATATCATGTTTCCAACAATGCATTTCAAGTAAATCATAACTTACGAAAATAGGAAGTTTTTTAAACAAGAGAGGGAATTTCTAGTATTTCATGCTCTTAATTCATCATTCAAACTTATCAAACGCATACATATATATATATATACATGATTATAAATCAAATTTAGGGAAAAGACCTCAAGACCAAAGCAATAGTATCATTAAAGAACTCATAAAGCAAGATTGTAACACAAGTTTCAAAAACCCTTTCAAAATTCATGATTTCACCATGTTTAAATATTGTTAAAATGATTTAATAATGCCTAGGTAGTTTTAGGAAAATCCCACGTACCTTTGATTAATTAGTTTAAAGAGAAGAACTCGAATCTCGATTCGTTCCTTGAAAATCTTGAACTTAGAGGTTGGTTCTTGATTCCTTGTTCTTAGGAAAAACCCTAATTTGATCTTATTTTGAGAGTGAATAAGGAAGTTTTTGATGTTGTAAACTGATTGGAAATGATTAATAATGAATTAAAGTGCAATTAAATCCATTGGGGAGGTTTTCTGAAGAAGAAAAGTACCAAAACACCCTTAAAAAAAGTCATGTTTTTGCGCTTCGGGGTGGTTGATGATTGCCCACGGTATGTCACGGGCCTGATGACCAATCCACGATACCGTTTCTATATTTCTAGTGACTGATTCACTATTTTTGGGCCGACGATTCCCACGACGGATCGTCATGGGCCCGACGGACCGTCACTGGTTTTGTCGCTCCTTAGGCAGCCTGACACCTTACTGTAAAACTGACATAACTTTTTACCCCCATATCGGATTAAGGAGAAACTAGTGGAGTTAGAAAGAGGACTCAAATACCTTTCATTTAATATATAGTGGGCTCTCTAATTTGTTATATAAAAAAAGTTATGAGCAATTACAGTTGACCCAAGTTTCGACGCTCACTAAAACTCGAATGATAGAAAAGCTTTCAACTTGTCCTTGTGTTAAAGGACCTCTATGATCTCAATTCATGCTTAACTAGATTTTCACACTACATAATTGATTAACACACTATATTTGCATTGGACTTATGGTTTTTGAAACATCTACATGTAGAAATGACGGTTTACGTTCTACCCCAAAATACGGGTCGTCACACTAACTAAATTTATGGGAAGAAAATTAATTCTTCAAAACTCAAAAGTGATGGGATTTGCCAATATAATTGTCAATAAAGATGGTAAACCAACCTATGTGATTGAAAATCCCATCAAGTAGGTTCATATGGATAATAACAAGTCGATATTGACACTGCGCACTTACTGAGAGTGCTTGAACTGCTACTTAAACTGAGGGATGAATTATTAGCTCTTAATAAATTCATAGTCCTTATGGATGGTGTATTTAAAGTAGTGTACACTTATGAATTCACCAATATGAGAAGTGGAATGAGGTCATGCCTATGAGACTTTGGCCTAGTCTCTAGATCTCTCATGAATACCAGGCACGTACGTGGCTTATTGGCTCAAAATCGCATTGAACAGCAAAATTATGATCAAATGTAATTGATAAAGTCTCTGGCTTACAATAAGAGTTATTTTGGTTCATAGAAATATAATATTTCACTAATAATCAGGAAAGTGCTTGTTTAATTCTGGGGAAACATTTCACATTGCGGAAATAGTTTCTTAGGACAGTGCCTAGCACGACTCAAGTATTTTATATGTTACTTAAAATATTATCATAATTATTTAATTATTATTATTATTAACATTATCATTACTATTTGTTGTTGTTGTTGTTATTGTAACTTGTTGATACTACAATATAAGAAATATTATTGTTGATGTAGTTTATTTATTTTCACAATTAATAGTGAAATCTATTATTATTTCCCAACAGTTATTTACTCGCCACTATGCAAACACAGGCAAATTTCCTAGTTTAATGTAATTAATAGAATTTAAGGAGTGATGTCTGAGCATTTTAAACGTAGCACGTAAATGAAGAAAACTGTATTTCTTGATCAAAGAGAGGTATCTCATCACTTTTTTTTATTTGCTTTTGAGGCAAAAGGGAGTAGATCTTGTGAGAAAACATCAAATCTTACCTCATTTATAAAAGTGAAGTTCGTTTAATAGCATCGACATAAAAATATTCCATTTTAATTGATAATCTTACCTGATTTTTATCATAGATGACATCCCCACGAATTAATATTTTCTTAGTGTTAGGATTATAAAGCTTGTAAGTTTTTGATTGATCACTACACCGAGAAAAATACATTTCTCTCGCTTATCGTCTAGCTTCTTTCTCTTTTGATCATGAATATGGCATATGCAATACACTTAAATATTCTGAAGTGATCTATGGCTGGTTGTTTTTCGCTCCATGCTTCTTTCGGAGTCATATTTTTAACTGCAAATGTGGGGCATCTATTCAGGATGTGAATACTCTAATTGGCTGCTTCAGGCTAAAAACTTCTAAAAATATCACTGCTTAACAAAATGCTCTGCACCATGTTCATAATAGTGAGATTCTTCTTTTTACAAACTCCATTTTGTGGGAGTGAGTTGGTTGTTGTAAGTTGTCTCTTGATTCCATGAAGCTCACAAAAATTTGTAAATTTATGTGAATTATATTCTCCCTCACTATCTGAACAAAGAACTTTTAGTGAATTGTCAATCTCTTTTTCAACAAGTACTTTAAAGTTTTAAAGTGTACAATACACCCTTGTGGTGGGACTCTTCCTCGGACACCACGCATAGCGGTAGCTTTAGTGCACCGGGCTGCCCTTTTACTTTAAAGCTTTTAAAAACCTCAAAAGCTTCAAATTTTACTTGTAAAATATATACCTAATGTTTTCAAGTAAAATCATCAATGAAGGTAATTATGTATCTTTTACCTCCACTAGAAGATTATCAGTCTACAAATATCAAATAGACAAGTTCAAGTACCTTCTTTGCTCTCCATAAAAACTTTTATGGAAAATAGTTGCAAGACTGCTTTAACCAACACTCTTCACAAATTTTAGATGAAGATGAAATTCGAGGAAGATAAATTATCATATTCTTTTGTTGCAAAGTTCTTAATCCAGTAAAATCAAGATATCCAAACCAAAAATGCCACAACCAGGCATCATCTCCTTGTTTAGCTAGGAAGCATGATTGTTGTATATTATTGAGATAGAGAGGAAACAATATGTTTGAACTCATTTTAACTTGAGAAATTAAGCCCAATTGTCATCTTGAATCTGACAAATTCCATTTCTAATAAGAATTTCATACCCTTTTCTCTTGTAACTGACCGAGACTCAAAAGATTTAACGTCAACTCAGGAACATGAAAGAAATCAGACATTATTTGAGCAATAATTCTTTTAATTTGAATTTTTACCTGTCCTTTTCCCATGACCGCAACTTTTGAATTATTTTCGAACTTCATAAAATCTCGATATGATTCATCTAATGTAGAAAAAGTTGACTTATTTCCGCACATATGATTGTTGCAACCAATGTATAAGTACCAGATATTTTGCTAAATTTCCTCTGTCATCTCTTGTTCCTTCTCCTGATAGGACATTAACAAGGAGATCTCTTCTTCCTTTTCTACAAAATTAGATTGCCTTTCACCATCTCTATTTAAGTTAGTTCTACATTCTGATTTATAATGGTCATACATGTGGCATCTATAGCATTTAAACTTTCACTTATCCACTGAACTTGGGCTTATAGTGACCTGAATTATTGTTGTTGCCAAGACATTTTCCCCTTCCTTGAGAATTTGAAGAATTTTCTTGAAATTTCTGGTGTAAGTGTCTTCCACCACCAGAATTGTTTTCTCTTCCTCTTTCTTAACCACCATCTTTAGTCGAATGGTAGTTGGATGAGAGAAGATCTTGTTTATCACAACTTTGTTGATTCATTTTCTACTCATGAATCAACAACGAGCTCTGCAATTCATCAATTAAAAGTTTATTAGTTTATTTTGATTCCTCAATTGAACAAACGACATAGTTGAATTTTGATGTCACGAAGTGAAGGATCTTTTCAATAATGGTGACAACTTCTAGTTTTTCACCATGAATCTGTATCTTATTTGCTATTGTCATAGTCCCAAAGAAATAATTTGAGATTGATTCGCCCATCTTCATCTGTAAAGTCTCAAAATCAGTGCAAAATTTTTGCAATAGCACCCTTTTTGCCTTCGGCATTCCGTGATGCTTCCTCTTCATGGAATCCTATATTTGTTTAGAAGTATCCTTGCAAAGAATAGTTTCAAGTATTGAGAGATCAATATCTTGAAAAAGATAATTCTTTGCCTTGAGATATTTCAACCATAGACTGTCCATCTCTACTTTTTGTGCTTCTGACAAAGCAGTACCAGCCACAGTCGCTTACACACTAATACTAAGAACCGGCCAAAACTACTTGGACCTAAGGAAATCCATCAACATGCTCCATCTATCGTAATGACCATCGAAGCGGGGAAAAACAGGATAAACAAAGTTTTCAGAGTCCATTGTTTTATTGCTGCAATAGTACTAAAAAAACTCTCAATAAGTAGTACCCAACACTCACACTCGATCTGAGAAACTCTCTTTCTGGCTCGGATACCAAATGTTACAAAATATTCCGTAGAAAGACAGGGAAATAACAAAACGAATCGAGCAAGTATGTTTTTATTATATTACTACAAGCTCTCTTTATACAACTGAGTTATACTGGTTAAGTGCATAAAAATAAGAGCCAACACTTGCTAAATAATTAAAGATAAAATATTCTACTAAGTTGCCTGCTGCAAATCAAACTCCAAAAATAGAAATAAAAATTTGCTGCCCACAAACTCCTATAAATTAGGATAGCAACTAACAAGCTAAAACATGTCACGTGTTTCAACACAAACATAGGCAAATTTCCTAGTTTGACGTAATGAGATAAGCATCCCGTACTCCCCGAACTATGGTCAAAGTTGCTACGACACACTCCAACTTCAAAGAGGTCCTATTACCCCTGAACTCAATTTTAGTATATTTTTGTCACCATTTTGTGCTGACGTGGCACCTTTATTACATAAAATGTGGTGCACATCAAAGCTGTCACATCAGCTAAAAAGGTTGATAAAAGATGTCACATCAAAATATGCTAAAATCTAGTTCGGGAGTAATAGGACGCCCATGATATTGGATTGTGTAGTAACAAATTTGATTATAGTTCAGGAGGGTATTGGATGCTTACTCTAACGTAATTAATAGAATTTAAGGAGTGGTGTTTGAATTTTTAAACATATCACATAAATGAAGAAAAAATAGAGAGAGGTTCAGAAATATGAGAAAAAAGAAAATTGTATTGCTTATCAAAGAGAATTGTCTCAACACTTTTTTTATTCGCTTTTGAGGCAAAACCGAGTTGATCTTGTGATAGAAGAAAAAGAACCAACAAAACTATTTTTGAAGGACAATGATAGCAGTAAATTGGTTCAACGTGATTTTCCACTAAGAGGTTAAAGTGAAAACTTTCAATATGTATTGTATTAATTTTCTTTGGCATATTAAGGGGCAAAAAAGTGGAAGAACAAAAATAATCATTCTCCATGAAACTTATGCAGAAACTTATGTAACAGATCATTTTCTCATTATTGGCAATCTTGGCCTAACACGTGACTTTTATTACATACTACTTTTTAAAAGACAAAGAATTAAATAGGCCTGCAGCAGATACTATAATACTACCAAAAATCCCAAAGTTCTCATTGTCCTTGGTAAGAGTGGAGACATAACCTGGTATTGTTTGAAATGCATTCTCACAAAAAAGAGCATCTTGCTCAACTAACTTTCCTACTTCATTCACGTTATTATATAGACCTTTCTTCAGATAATCCTCCTCTGTGTGTTTTAAAACATCAATAGCAGCTTGGTAATAATTCAAACATAAATTATATATCACTATCAGGTTACCGTCTTTTGTCTGATCTATTAAGGTGTAAATCTTAAATGTTGTCTCCGAGCCATTTGTCAATGCTAAGTTGATGGCCTCTTGTGTCAGTTGATAAGGCCTCCTATGAGGATTTCGACCAAACACTTGCAAGCAAAACCTTGGACTCTTGGATCTGATACACATATCTGACAAATAGTTACTTGAATTTGGTGTAATTAAGGAAGCAATAATTAGGCATAAGACTAGTGTTGAGCCAAAGGAAGATGAAGGAGATGTTGCCATTGTCTTTTTTGTGCGGGGGGGGGGCTGTTTTTCCCTTTTGGTTCTTGGATTTAGAGTAATTTTATAAGGGTAAAATTCAATTTTAGTAGTTATTTCTCAGGATGATTGTGCAGTAATGAGTGACAGAATACTGTTCATATTACTATTAATCTTCTTGCCTTTTTAGTTTCTTCTGTCTTTATTATTATCAATTTCTTGCCTTAAATTTCTTTTCTCATCATTACTATTCTTTTCGTTTTAAAAAAAATATATATATATTTTCCTCTTTATTTGATAAATTTAACATAATTTTAATTTGATAAAAATTTACACGCACTTGATATATACATCAAACTAATAGGTTATTCTTTTTAAAACTCGGATAATAGATATTAACTTTAAAAAATAATCCATGTCTAGTCATTTTCTTCAACGTTAACTTTTTTCCCCTTTGTAAACTTCACGCTTCATTATGTGATCCAAAGCATGATCAATAAACAGGAAATTAGTATAGTCTAAAATTAAGTTAAGTGACATCTTGAAAACTAATCATTTGACATTTTATAATAAAAAATAATTAATTATTTCTTATTTATTTCATATACCTCTATATATAATAAAGAAGAGTAGTATAGTCTAAAATTAAGTCAAGTGGCATGCTGATAATTAGTCACTTGGCATCTTACAACAAAAAAATTATTGATTATTAATTATTTAATATTTATTTTATATTGTGGAAAAAGAACAACTAAGTTTGACTCTTACTGAATGAAAAGTATTAAGATTGGTCCCTATTGAATGAAAATAACTAAAGTTCCTTAATATCGTCTTGTTCAATTATATATATTTAAATTCTATCAAAAACTTCTTGAATTATATATATTAAAATTTTAAATTATTTCATATTTATTTCATATCTATCTCTATATATAATAAAAGAAAGTAGTCTAGCCTGCAATTGAGTCAAGTGACATAATGAGAATTAGCTACTTGAAATTTTCAATTAATATTATAGATTTATTAATTTTTCTTAATAGTGGTGTAAAGATATACTAAGATTGATTCTTATTGGATAAAAAATACAATATTTTGACTCCTAATTTCCTAATTATATATTCTTAAAATTGAGTTCTTGAATTACAATATTATTTGCTGAAAATAATGTGAAGATTAACTTACGTAAGTATTTAATATTAGTTGTATTAATATTATTTATGTGACGAATTAAATAACAATATTGAATTAATAATGATAAGAAAACATATATTTTTAAAAATAGCCGATGATAAAATTTTCAAATGGTAAGTTTGGATTACAAAAAGAATAATTTATTTCAATATATTTCAAGTAATTTATATTGAAGAAATATGCATTTGTATTTATTTAATAGAAGAATTTTCATTAGGTATATTTCAAGTATGCGGTATTTGGAAAAATATGCCTTTATATTTAATGAAAAAATAATTATAATTAAAAATAATTATCAATAAGTATATACTATCATTCTACATTAGGAATGAATAAACGATAGTCTTAAATTAAAAAATGGGTTAAAATCGTTTACACCCTCAAACTTTAGTGTAAAAATCAAACACCCCCTCAACTTTCAACAATAATCATTCTCCCTCCTTTTTTTTCTATTTGATTTTTCAAAATACCTACTTTACCCTTATATTTGTATCAACATTTGATTTTAAAAGGAAAAAAAAAAAAAATTATAGACACCATTTTTATTTTTTAATCTATATAACATATTTTCTATAAAAAAGCTAAAAAAAAAATTTAGATGAAAAAATAAAAGTGAAAAATATTAATTGAGTATATAAATTAATGACATTCTATAACGAAATAATAAAAAATAATTTTATTAAAAATAAAAATTCTAATAACTATTTATACGTGAAAATAATAGGTAATTATATTTTTATAAATATATTTCAATACAGGTAATATGAATTAATTAATAGTAGAGAGTCGTTCGAAAACAACTTCTCGACCTCTCTGAGGTAGTGGTAAGATTTTCGTATTCCTACCCTCCTCATACCTCACTTAGGGAATTTCACTGGGGTGAAAATCAATCAAACACCCCCTTAATATTGAGCAACAATCACTCTCCCGCCTTTTCACTATGTAATACCGATTTTACCCTTAATATTTTAATCTTCTGTTTATATAATATTTTTTATATTATATATATTTATTTTTCATAACCGATGTATTTATCATTTTATTTAAATTCATTTATATTATTAATAAATTCTTTTATAAATTAATTACAAAATATAATGGTATTTTTTACATTCAAAATTTTTATATTATAGGCATTAAGTATGTATGTGTGTATATATAATTATGTATATAGATACATATTTTGATTCACTCTTATTTTTTAATATCTATATAGATAAATGAGTTTTAGTTGTCAGTATGAATTATTTTGTAAATTGTAATTTAAAATTCATTAACAATAATCATTTAATTAGTAATAAATATAGATCTACAGCAACACCATATTCAGTGGAATCCCCTAAGTGAGGTATGTGGAGGGTAGGGGTACACAAACCTTACCACTACCGTGGGGAGGTGGATAAGTTGATTTCGAAGGACCCTCGACTATTAATTAATTTGTATTACCTGCATTGAAATATATTTATAAAAATATAATTACCTATTATTTTCACGTATAAATAGATATTAGAATTTTTACTTTTAATAAAATTAATTTTTATTATTTTGCTCATTTATTTCATTATAGAATGTCATTAACTTATATATTGAATTAATATTTCTCACTTTTATTTTTTCATCTAAAAAATAATCTTTATCTTTTTATAGAAAATATGTTATATAGATTAAAAAATAAAAATTGTGTTTATAAAAAAAAAAAAAATTTAAAAATATTCAAATGTTGATATAAATACAAGGGTAGAGTAGGTATTTTGAAAAGTCAAATAAGAAAAAGGAGGGAGAATGATTATTGTTCAAAGTTGAGGAGTGTTTAATTTTTACAACAAAGTTCGAAGGTGTAAATAATTTCAACCCTTAAAAATGGGTAGATTGAAAATCAATTATGTACCTAAAACTTTTCAAAATGAATATTAATACACAAAAATATTGCATAATGCCTTGAATTAAGCAGCATATATGGAAAAGAATATTAATGATCAAGTGTCGTCATAAAATTACATGGTCCTAATCTATACTCTCTCCATCCTAAATTATCCGTTTCAAATTTTCTAATTTGATTTCTCATTTTACTTGTCTTTTTTTATTAATCAATAAAAGATAAAAAAAAAATCATGTTTTACCCTTTGCATTAATTACTTTTTCTTTAAAGTAAAATGTAAACATCATTTAATAAGAGTATTATGGTAAACTAGGCATATTATTAATTATTTTTCTTAATCAATGTGTCATCTCAATTTGGAATGGGTAATTTGAGATGGAAGAAGTATTTAAGATGTCAAGTCAAATAAAATTTTACCTTATAAAAGAATATTTTCTTAATTGACCAATTATATAACCTTATATATAGACTTTAACAATCTAATCTTACATCTTTATTAGTTCTTTATTTTTTTTAACCATATTTAGAATTAAATTACTTAAACTACAAATAATTATGTCAAATATATTATTTCTTTCGTAATGATATAATTCATTTTTACACATTATTGATCAATATGGATCACAATATTATCTAATATGTCCAAATAACTTTATTATAATATATTACGAGGAAACCACCCACAGCAATTATGATTTTATTTCTATTACATTTTTTATTTCATTATATTTTTTTCTCCTATTCCTTTATTTATCTCCAAATATTTTTGAATTTAAATTCAGATATTTAAGATTTTGCATTTTTGCTTATATTTTAATTTTTAAATAAGAATTTTCTTATGATTACACTTGTCATCCTAGGAGTGATTTGTCTATCTTATTAGATATAGATAGAAGAAAGATTGTTAGTTTAATTATTAATTTATTAAATTATTAGTAGCAGTTTAAGTTTTTATTCTTATTTTTTAAAGAAAATTCGTGTTAAATTATTAAGAAATATGGACGTGTATTAGCAACAGTTTTCTAGTGAGTGTACGATTTTTTTTTTAATTTTTTTAAAATAGAAATTTTCATTGTGAAGGAAAGATAAGTGCTTTTTTAAAATATTTTATGATTTTTAAAATATTTTTAAAAACAAATTACTGTTTTTAATGGTAAACTAGTATTCGTCTCACGCGATGCACGGATTATTTCAAACTTAAAATATCAAAAGGAAATAATACAAATATACGTATACAAAATATGTATTTTATATTATAAGTATTTATTTTCAAATTTTTCTTATGAGTCATTGTTAATAAAAAAAATATATATATATATATATATATATATATGTAGTATTCAATATTTATTACTTCAATACTGTTAATTTCTTCAAACAATATATAATTTGTATAAATTTCACTGTTAGAAAACTGAATATGAAAGTACAACTCAAAACCTTAATTATTATTATCAACGTATTGTAAAATTGAAAAACTATTTTTAAAAATATGATTAGTTGCCTTGCTTTCAAAGGAAATCCAACAAAAATAATATTCAGTGAAGTAAATGTAAAGTCGAAGTAGTGTATAATTTTCTCAGAAACACTTAGAGCACATATAATATCTTCATCATCATCCAAACTTCACTTCTTATTTTTTAAAATTAAATTTTGGACTTTGAAGTTGTACTCCTTTTATCTAAAATACTAATACTAATAATAATATAGATTTTGATTTTATTTAAAGGAAATAAATATATTATACATCCATTCAATATTTGATGTGTTTCTCATGTTCTTGATTATATTTTTCACTACTTAATACTAATTTATATTCGAGGTGTTTGGTATGATGGAAAATATTTTCTGAAAAAAAAATTTCAATTTTTTTTTGTTGGTTGTACTAAAATAATAAAAAAATATTTTTCAAGTTAACTCATTTTCCTCTATTAGAGGAAAAATAACTTCCCTTATGGGCCAAGGGAAGTCATTTTTCGGAAAATAAAAAATGTGACTTATGCCCATCCCCACCCCTCTTCCCCACCCCAACAACACTCATATTCACATTTCTCAAAAAAGTTACATTACTCGAAAATATTTTTCACTGTGCTTTGCTTCAATTTTTCACTGCTTGAAATAAAAAATAGTGAAGCCCGAATTTTTTTCTTTTCCAATGTTCGTTGAATGTATTGTTATTTCCATATGCATAGAAGAAGACTTACCTATGTTACTGTTGCTAATTGCATATTTCATTTTGTCATCGATGTAGCTTGTTTCACAAGGTTAAATAAGTTTGTCGTTCCGTTGTATTTCTATTGATTGCAGTATCTTGAGATTGTCTAATAAGATGTTGAAAAGTGTCTCCTATATTTGGTAATTAGTAGTTGATTAAATTTAGTGATTGTAATATTTTAGTATTCGATATTAACATTATTTGTTATGCTTAAAGTAGTTCTTACGAATTGTTGAGTTGCTAGAGGTACCGAAATACTAGTTAACAGTTAGTAGTATTCTCTAAAAAATATTTTTTCACTCACCAATCAAACATTAGAAAATATTTTTCTAAAAAATATTTTCTACTCACCAACCAAACACCATAAAATATTTTTCACTCACCAACCAAACATGAGAAAATAAGTAGAAAACCAATTTATTTTTCAAAAAAACATTTTCTAGAAAAATATTTTCCATCGTACCAAACACACCCGAAGTGGCTTTACATTTTTCTTTCCTATTATATTTCAGTAAATAATTATGAGTTTCAAACTTGAATATTAAAATATTTAGTATGAATTAAAATCATTTATATCTATTATATTGGTTGAAAATTTCCATTTTGACTTTATTTATTATAAAGTGATTTATGTGCATTTCTGTGTAGTGTACGACGTATGTGTGCACAATCAGATAACTGGAAATAATTATGCCTATATTCTTAATATACCTTAACGTGACCGATGAATATATAATCATGCTTGTATTCTTAATATACCAACATATTCAATGTATCCATAAAGTGCATGGAGTCTGCAAAAAGTAACTATACGTAGTCCATATCATTTTCTCGAATGAGATAGAGAGCATTTTTACGATAAATCTCAGCTTCTATTCTTTACATACCTCAAATAAATCATTAAATGACTTTTCAATCATCTTTGTTGCTTTCCGATTCCACAACATAAGAGAAATTGTGACAGTGTAATCCAAAACTTTAACTTGAACGGACTACGTTAGCAACTCTGGAATATCGATTTTAGGGTAAGTAGACCTTTGGTTCGGGGTCCCGGTGCACCCGAGCTCATTTTGACATATTTATCGAAAAGTTGAAAAAGTAAAAATATGGGTGTGAGACCCACATTTGGTTAGAACTTTGATTTAACTAATTAAATCTCAACCATTAATTTTAACTATGACATGTGTCTTCAATCCAAGCAAGAACTTGGAGAAATTGGAGAGAGGGGAAATGGAGAGAAATCGGATCCATTAACACATATATTAGTTGTTCCAAATATTTTTCTATCTTTTACTATTTAAAAACAATAAAAAAAGTGAAGCAACTATGGAATTTTAAGTGATGACAATTGGATGAATTATATGCTAGTATTTGGGTGAATGAGAGGTTGCATCCTTTGTTATTAATAATAAATATTATATTATTTAAAAGAATAAGTTATGGGACGACCAAGGACATTATAGTTATTTCATAATATAAATTCATCATTCAAAATTTATCTCTTTTTGTGGACCCATTTTCCATTCAATATTTTTCTCTCTTCTTCGAAATGCACTATTTCTCACTTCTCAACTTAGTTCTATAACCCAAAAAAAAAATATTCTCAAAGTAAACTACAATTTAATATTTATTATACTATTTCAAATTAATATCATTTTAACAAGTTTTGAGTTTCAATAGTTGCATTTAGTTGGCTACTATCCAATCAAAAAAATTATAAAATTTTGTTCCAAGTTATTTTTTTTAATAAAATGTTAAAATACTCACAAATTATATATGAAAAGACCTCCCTCTTTACTACACTACTTGAAAATAATTTCAAAAAATATTTTGAAAAGAATATATTCATTTTATACATGCAGCATGAGAAGTACCATTATGTAGGAGTATACTACTTCATCTATTATCAAACCTAGTTTGATACTTTTTTTGATTCACTAAAATTCAATGTTACATAATTTCAAAATACATAAATATATAATTAAGATTTTTTTCAATAAACAAAGAAATGAAACGAGAGAAAAATATGAAAGATAAATAATTTCTATTACAAAGGAACTAAAATTTTTAAAACAATTGAAATTACTAAAAAAGTATAGCCATATATTTAAATTTAATAAGAAATTATGTTATAAATGATATTTTTAGGATAATTTGATCAATTTTAAAATTTAGTGGTGTACAATATTTAAAAAAAAAAAATTTAAAGCCTATATAATAATATTATAAATCGTGTTAAAAAAAATTAATATACTACAAATTATCATGTAAAGTGCTAAATTTGATAAGTATTATTAAAAAGTGATTGAGAATTCTGAGATATTACTAAGATCTCAAAAATAAATAAACATAATGAAAAAGAAAAATAATATATGAAAATTTGTCTCTTTTTTGTCATAATACAAAAAGCATATTTATATTTTTTTCATTTTAAAAAAATTATAAGATGCTTAATTAACAATAAATCATGAAAATTATTTAACAAAAAAAATATTGAGCTGATATTGGGTCCGTGCATAGCATAGAATACATCATCTAGTAATATATGTAGATACAGATATAGATGCTACCAGAAAAATTCCTGTCATTATAGTTGTGATCTTAAGCTCCATATAATGGGTAGGCAATCGAGTTTCCTCCAACATTTTAAACGTGGCTTCAATGTCTCCTGTGATCATACAAATTTTTTTGAACTTCATTCGAATTATTACATCAGTTAAGGCTAAGAAACCCCTACCAAGAATGATACGTACATCTTTGTCAGCCAAATGATCTAGTATAATGAAAGAATGATATCCTAATGTAGCTTAATTTACTAAGCGACGACTCTTCTCACTCTTTTTTATTTTTAAAGAGTTGTAACATCAAATTTCATTTTTTGCGAGACTCGACATGTGTGCATGGAGAACAATGAGTAGCACATTGTGCAACGGAAAAATAATTCATATAGCCAGAATCAATAATATTGGGACATTTTTGGTTACGATAAATTAAGCATGTAATAAGATATTTTTTCTTTGAGTAGAGTTATTGATTTTTATGTAATCAAAATTTGAGCATTTTTAAGTGTAGAGTGCTAATGCCTTAAGCAAGCACTTACATTGTATTTGTTGTTTGCTAACAAAAATAAAAATGTAGAGACCAAGATTTTCTCCTAGAGATTGGGCTATTCAGACAAGTGAAGCCCCCGAATCTTGTCCATGTGAAGTGTGGAGACGTAATATATCTATCTTCGAGAGGATATATGACTTAGGAAAATCCATTTCTTTGTTTGTTATCGTGCGTACTTGATTCAATCGAATACCAAGATTCATTATTTTAGTCTCACGTGAGGTGAGGTCACAAGATATTATGGCTAGAGATCAGTAGTAGCCCATTGGATGGAGACTTCATATCCGAAATGCAGGAAGCATTTTCGGGACCAAAGTTTGCATTTACGCTTCAGAATAAAAACCACATGCAATTAATGTTTTGATTACTTCGTCCACATAAAACCCATGGAAACACAGAATATCAAGCAAAACACTTATGAGTATCATCATCAAGTCCATCAAAAAACTCGTCTGGAGAATTTTTCGGATAGCACTAGCCACTATTATTGAGGAATTGCTCTTAGCTTTTGGAATTCACATCTCAATTCTTTTACCGATCCTCCTAGCAAATGTGACCCTAATGTCACAAGAGCTAATGGTAGCTGACCTGAATGTCTTGTGCTAGCTCTACATATTCTTCTCGTGGAAAACTGTTACGGGTAGTTTGGTTTGAGGTGTTGAAGCAAATAATCTTGGGATAAAATTTTTTATTGCATGTTTAGTTGGAAATATTCGGAATAACTTATCCGAGACTAATAAATAGTCCCGGGATAAGTTATCCACTCAATTGGTGGGATAACAATTCCATCATAATTTATCCTTGAGATAAATGTATGAAAGGACAAAAATACCCTCAAACTCTATTATTTTCATTTTTCACACACACACATATATATTTTTTATATATATATATATTCATAAATAAATTATGTATATATAATAATAATTAACGTAAACTGATAAACTGTATAATAATTATGTTTTGAATTTATAATACATATTATGAACATAAATATATATTATGAATAACGTATAATATATTCATAAATATATATAAATTATATATTTATAAATTATGTTTAATTAACGTATAATATATTCATTAATTATGAATATAATATATTACGTAATATATAATGTAATTACGTAATATATAACCTATAATATTATGAATATATATATGTTAATTATGTTTAATTATATCTATATTATGTTAATATATTTAATTATAATATATTATGTTTAATTATATATAATTTAATTATATATAACATAATATATAACGTAATATATTCTCACACACATAAATTATGTTTAATTAACGTATAATATATTCATAAATAAATAAATTTTGAACAGTTTACCGTTCAAAATGGTTGTAAAATATATAAATTATGTTTATTTATATATTTTAATTTCCCT
>NC_061116.1:16322220-16381794 GCF_002878395.1 Capsicum annuum
TATATATATAAGTTAAATAAGATGAAGGATATTTTGGTAATCAATCAATTTATTCATAGAAATTATACCATGTATATTACTTTGAATACAACAAACTAAACACTCAATAAAAAATAATCTCAATATAACTAATTTCAATATAACTTATGGATAGTATAACTTGTTTTCAAATCAAACGACACCTTAGAAGCATGACAAATAAATAGTTGCATAGTCTCATGCAAGTTGCAACGATTATTACCAACTTTTTTTGTTAGGGATTCTTATTGTCTTATGTGGTCAATGTCATCAAGAATAATAAGAACCTTCTTTGACCCTAGTCTTGCTTTGATTAATTTGATGCCTTCAATAACACTGTTTAACTTTGACATCTTTAAGCCGTTAAATGTTTCAGCTTCTGATCCAACATTTGAAAGGGAACAACTAACAAACACCAAAATTATTGAAATATTCGATTGTAGATTCCTTTTGCCAAGTAGACCAACCATGTGAACTTCATCTACACATTCATTTTCCAATATTAACTCTATACCTTTGATACAGAGTATCTACTCCCAACGGGGTTCCAAGCAACATCTTGAGATGTCTGGTTGGCATCTTGCATGACCTGTTCTATAAGATTCTCCATAAATTCAGACGCATGCCTACAAATTGTGAGAAAAGAAAACAATATAACAACAATAATAATGAATAATCAAAGCAAAAATCTCAACAATAAGAGCTAACAGTTTCACTTTAAGGTCTGTTGAGATAGAATTTAAGCACTATAATTATTTTAAAATGCACATTGAAGCTATAGAAAATATTCATTCAAAGTAGTTTTAATGAATTAGCTTCACAAAGCATAAAGGACCAGGAAATCATACTGTTAGCAACCTTTCGCGAAAACAATATAATAACAATAATAATAAATAATTAAAACAAAAATCTCAACAATAAGAGCCAATACTTCACCTTTTAGGTCCATTGAGATGTAATTTAAGTATTATAACTAGTTAAAAATGCGCATTGAAGCTATAAAATATTATTTCAGAGTAGTTTTAATGAGTTTGCTTCACAAAGTAGAAAGGACCAAGAAATCATACCGTTAGAAACATTTTGCAAATCTCATCCAGATAAATTTGCAGCTACTCTAAGTGTAGTTTTCCACTTGTCTATTCTTTGTCCCCAAAAAAATCGTTCCTTGTGTATTGACATAGCTTCATCAAAGAACCGCACCCAGTTTGCACCATTCCTATAGCTAAGAGAATTTTCAATGATGAACAGATCAAGAGTTTGTTTCTGTCTACTTGAAATGTCAAAGACTAAGAGCATTGTTGACGAAATTCTAGCAACCCAATCTCCATTAGCTCGACCTCTATTTCCAGTACCTGCAATATTACAAGTAACCTGAATCGGTGCATCTAACTGACCAAAATCTTGACTAACATTTCTCAAAAGCTGAGGACAATCCCTGATGCGATGACCCAATTGACCACATCAAAAGTACTCTCCAGTTAAAACAAGGCACTAGCCCACATGTGATTTGCCGCAAATCTGGAAAGATGGAGTAGTGACATGCATCTGCCTAGAACTACGACATCCATGAGATGTTGAAGACCCCTGAGTACCCTGTCTAGAAGGTGGCTTGTATGCAAACTGTGAAAAAGAATTTGGCCCTGCTATTTTCCCCGATTTTCCTCTCTGCGATTTGCACTAAAGTCACCACAGAAAGATCTTCCCATCTTGGCCTTCTTACGAACATCATAAGCTGCCCGCTCAGCAAGACCCTTGTCCTCAATTTTTCTAACAAGATACACTATCTCATAATAGGTCAAGACTTTCATCTGTGGGGTAATTGCATTATAGATGAGCAACCAGCCCATTAACAAACTTTTGGACTCGAACTGCTTCTATGGACACCAAGTACGAAGCATATCTAGCCAGCTTGCAGAATTTGGTATTATAAGTCGACACGTACATATCTGGAGTCTGGACTAATTTCTCAAACTGATCTGCCTATTTCTGCTTCTGATAGTCAGAAAGAAAGTTATTCATGAAGAACTTAGTGAACACATCCCATATCAGTGGTGCCGCTCCAATAGGCCTTCCTAGCAATAAAGTATCATACCAAGTGTTAGTCATGTCCTCCAATTTGTACAATGCAAGCTCCACAGCCCTCTCACTAAAACATCCTAGCACACGTAGTGCCTTGAATGTACCATCCAAAGCTTTGAGGATCAACGGACTATCTGAACTTGTGAATTTTGGTGATTTCAACTTCAAAACTCCTACAAGGATACCTTTTTGTTTCCAAACTTGTAAGTCTGTTCAGGTGACTGTAAATGTGGTTATGCCTGTGCAGAATTATGTTGACCAACCCATTCTTGTCTATCCAATCGGTCACTAAGCCGTCAATGACTTTTTCATGAAAGAAAGTGTTTGAGCAGTACTACCCTCATGCGATTGTAAAGGTGGACTAACATTCCTTCCAGGAGTGGGTTCTCTTAAAATTCTCGAAATGGTAGTGTAATTCCCTGCGATATCACCACGACCCCTAACTCGGCCCTTTCTGTGAGTTTCGTCATTTCTTCTACCATTAGTTGCTTGACTGTGAACCATCTGATTAACAAACAAATATGGTTAGATTCATCTAATAAGTCCTAAACGTCACACATGCAAGGAAAATTGAGAAAGAATATTAAGATACATCCTATCACGCTCTCCTAGAATCACAATTATAGAAATGACCGGCAATATAACCATAATTGAGATTCTACTACTACCGTGTGCTCCAATAGTCATAAAATAACCTGACTCTGATACCAATTTTTTCACGATCCAAAACAGGATCATGACCGACACTAAGAGGGTTAGAACTTCAAAGCAAGCCTCGTCAGTGTTCTACAGAAAATAGAACAGAATTTCACCTGTTTTGGAGTCTATCAAGAAAATTTCCCCGTCTAAAATCAACAACACAACACACCATCACCACCAAAACATCTACCAATATCATCAACAACCCATTCACCACGAACAACAGTATGAAATTCATCTTCAGCTAAGACAAGAAGTCAAATACTCCACGAGTTCATAAAAATAATAGAATACTCAAACTCTAAAGAAATGACTATGGAGTGACTCTAAGAACTTTCAAGGAAAAGAACATAACAAATAAATAAATTACTAGCCATGAGAATAAGTACGAGGCTCACCAAGAATATGCCAACTTAAATGATCTAGCTAACAAAATTCTCACCGTCACCTGCGTTCTCTGTAAAATAATAACAAGGAGTGAGACGCTAGCTCAATGATTAATAACACTTTAACCACAACCATTTTAATGGGGAAAAGTCATAAATCAGGGAAGCATGATAACCAAAAAGTGTCATGAAATAATGCTCTTCCAGAAACGATAACCATCACATAAGAAATCAATTTAACAATTTAAAAATAACCAACAAATACTATCATATCAAGTTTTACCTTTTGGAAGGTTTCCAAATATGAATCATGTAATCAGTGCATCATTCTACTTCAAGAATAACCAATAACAATGTACCCCTTGTAAAGGAGTCAAATATCATATCAGTAGGTCCCTACTCGAGGAAGATCAATAATAGTATGCTAGTTCTACCTATCTTCCCACTAGGGAGGGTTGTAACAATAATCTATAAATACAAGGTACACTATGTCTAACAAACTCGTCGTTAGCTACAGAATTCAAATCAAGGTCTACTCTCATTTATACTTTTTTTGTAAACAATAGTTACTCATGTGAAAGCATTTTCAAAATAGTACATAGCATTTAAGTTCATATCAAATCATATTACATATAAACTTAAATAAAACACATGTCAAGATACTTATGTCTCAAATAAATAAAATACCTTCACAATAACATTATCATATCTCAAATAACCATTTTAATATCCTATCAAGTAAAAAACTTGCCCGACTTGCAATTTCAAAGCGTTCAGTACCTCTTGTTTCATCAAAATCATGTATAAAATATGCAAGTTAAGAAATACAAATTATGGTAAGGTTACTACTCACAGTACACTTATCGGAATACCAAATTTGTCACCTCGAACAATTGGTATGACTTCCTTCGATCGAATCTATAATCACATCATATCAAACTCGTATTAATTTTTTTGTTTAGGCTAAAACATAACTACTTTAAACTACCCCACAATAAGAATTTCGTTTTTGGCTCTCAATTGTCAACTTATATTATATTTGTGTTTCAACACATTAAAACAATCTTATAATTGATTTTTTCTTGATCATAAATCAATATAACCTCACTACCCATATATTATTCTTTGATTAAGCTGAAAGTCGTTTAATATTCTTGCTCCGTTCATAAGAATTTAAAAGATTTCTTTATCACTTTAACACGTAATTCTTAAACTTTCAACCCAAAATCTATAATCATGAATTATACGAGTTAAATTTATTGACCACGTTAAGAAATTTACCTTCCTCTTCTATTTCTCTTTAAAAAGGTAAATTCAGAAATTAAAAACAATATATTGCTATCAAAAATAAAATAAAAATGTGATAATGCTATGTGAACAATTTTTTTTTGGTTTCGCTTCAGCAATCTAAAAATAAATGGTCCATGTTTGAGCTATTGGACATAGAGTTACCAATTGGCTCAAATTAATTTCAAAAATTGTCAGTCGGAACTGTATCAATATGGTATATAAGTTGTATCAGTATAGTATAAGGAGTATATTAATATGGTACAGGGATTGTATCAACATGGTATAAGGATTATATCAATATGGTATAGGGAATGTATCAATATGGTATATATACTATATAGAATGTGTCTAGAAACTATAGAATAGTTGTATAATATACATTTATATGGAGTGTATAAAAGTAGTATCATTGTTGTATAAAATATGTATGCATACAAAAATTGTATAATTGTTGTATAAAACATGTCTAAATAATTATTGCAGTTAAAGATTGTATAAAATGTGTGTAGAACTATATAATTGTTGTATAGAATACATATTTTTGTATACAACATGTATAGAAATTGTATCATTATTATATATAGTATGTATATGTAGAAGATGTGTATAGAAATTGTATTATTGATGTATAAGGTATTTGTATAAAATATATTATTTTTAAATAACAAATAAATATATACTATATTTGTATTTAATTGATCAAAAAAATAGACGTGCAGAATTACAATTTATTAACTTTTTTCTTTTCGAAGTATGAAACATTGACAGAAAAATAAGAAATATCGTAAAATTGTAATTAATTGCCCAAAAAATAGAAGAGCAATTTTTTTTTTATAAAAACGAAAAACAATGAAAAGGTAAAAAAGTATAAGCGAGAAAACAAAAACCAAATAGAGAACAAGGTCAGCTAATCAAGAGTAAATACATATTTACCCCTAATATTGTCCGAAATTTTTAAAAGACATCTAAACTTTAACTTCGCTCTATTTCCCCACGATTCTTCTTTATTCCGATCCAAATACACCATTTGAGGGGGAGGGGTGCAGGATGGGGTGGGGTGAGGGAAGAGGGGTAGGGTGGGTGATAAATTAAATAAAAAGGATAGATTTATTAAAAAAAATATGAAATTAAATATATTTAACACATGGCAGCACTTGATTGGTGCGTGTGTTTACTCTCTTTGTTGTGACTGAGATTCAGCGAAAAATGGTGTATTTGAAACGAATTAAGTAAGAATCGTGAGATAACAAGTCGAATTCAAAGTTTAGGTGTCTTTTTGAAAATCGCGGCCAACATCAGAGGATAATTATGTATTTACTCGCTAATCAACAATGGCTAATATGACTAATATATGGAAATAAAACTCCTTAGGTCATTCGGTGGAATTTGTTTAGGCCAAATGACCATTCCTGTCCTTTTCTCCTTTCCTTTTTTTAATTGGTATATGATCTTGGCCCATTTTTCTCTTTCTTTTTTACCATGTTTTTCTAACTTAATTACCTATAGTAATAATTTTGGGGTATAGATTCTCTCTCGACGCGAATTGGATAATTACTGCATGATTTATTTAAAAAGCATTAGCATCATTTTATACACCAAAAGTCTTGTGATTTGGGTTAGTATAACAAATGCAACTTGCTGCAGACGTCTTTATATGACATAATTTATAGCTAGCTTAGCATTTCTTGTAGGAATGGCCAGTTAAGCCGGGTTTGTTCAACTTCTTTTTCCCTTTTCTATTTCACTCTCAATTGTATCATTGATATCTTCTATATCACAACGGACCTAGTTGCAAGAGTACCAATGAGTATAATTTAAATATGAAATGTAGAGATTTTAAAAATTTTTGACGTCTTTATTGTTTTGAAAAAAAATCTCAAAGGAATAAACAAGAATAGAAGAAAGAAAGAAACGTAAGGGGAACAGTTCCAAAATGGATAGAAGTTGTTATTGTAATGAAGACAGCATTGGCATCATGAGCAAACAGATGCTTCAAAGCTGCCCCATCCCTGCTTGGTTAAGTCTTTTAGAGGAGAAAGTAATAAAAATTGATCAATATCTAAGAAAATTCCTTTGCCTCGTACATTTAGCTCAAGAAGAAAAACGATAACTTGCCTCGTACATTTAGCTCAATGTCTCTTTGTTGTTGCAATCACTATACTTCGCTGGCTCCTTCTCCCAATATTAGCTCTTCTTTCCTTGAAATCTCACATTTCTTCTCATCCTAAGAATATCTAGCAACCAACTGGTCTTTGCTCTAAGCTCACATATCAAATGTTTATCTCTGGTTATAATGATAATTAACTACCCGAGTTAAACCAACTTCTTTCTATTGTTAAGGATTTTAACTGTCTTATATGATCCACGTCATCAAGAACAATTAAAAAGCTTAATTAGATCATTAAATGCTCCAGCTTCTAATCTAACATTTGAAAGAAAGCAACTAGCAGCAATATAATCGGTTCCTATTCCACCAATGCCAACCATGTGAACTTCATCAACACATTTATTTGGCAATAACCCAGAATCTTTGACAAACTGGGTACCAAGAAACGTCTAGAGGTGTCTTGTTGACCTCTTGTAGGACTTGTTTTATAATATTCCTCATAAATGTGGATTTATGCCTGCATTAACAAAAGAATAAACATTATAACAAAAACAATAACTAAAACGAAAGAGAAAAAAAAAAAAATGAACAGAACTTAACTTTTAGGTCCTGCTCTATGTTATGAACCAATTATTCCACATTGAAAAAATAGAGAAATGCTAAGGGGCTTATAGGTCAAATGAGTTCTCTCACCTATTAGGCTAGTTTTTTGGGTTAGGCTCTCCCGTTTGATTTATAACATTGATATTTTCATTAAGAGTCCCATGAGTTGGGTCGTGTCTCGAAGTGGTGGCCTAGACCCAAGAGGGATGCCAGCCGTGACCAACGAGGATCAATCCACATGTGGAGCCTCGACTCGAAGTGGTGGCCTGACATTGAAAAAATAGAGAAACACTAAAGGGTTTATAGGCCATTTGATTGGGCTCTCACATTTAGTTTGTAACACTCTTTTTTCATAGTATTTTGGGTTGGATTCTCCCGTTTGGTTTATAACACTCTTTTTCCCTCCTATTAGGCTAGTCTTTTGGGTTAGCTCTCCCATTTGGTTTATAACACTCTTTTAGCTACTTTATTAAAAATCATTAAAGCATTATATAATTATAATATGCACATGGAAGTTATAAAGTATTATACCTCCCGTTTGTTCGTAGAATCTG
Source organism: Capsicum annuum (assembly GCF_002878395.1). Taxonomy (NCBI): domain Eukaryota; kingdom Viridiplantae; phylum Streptophyta; class Magnoliopsida; order Solanales; family Solanaceae; genus Capsicum; species Capsicum annuum. The sequence continues at coordinate 16,329,957 of NC_061116.1, forward strand.
AAATTGAAAGTTAAAACTTTAAAATTTAAGTTTTTGAAGTTATTTTGACATTTTATTTGGAAAAAGAAAATTAAAGTTTTTTGAGTCAAAAGTGTCACTAAACTTGAAAGTATTTGAATATAAATTTCATGATTAAATAGATACTTGAAGATTAATTTCAGAAACTACTTCCAAGATCCATGACCAAATCTAAGTACATGCGTTGTGAAGTACCACTTTTCACTCAAAGGAGTTTTTATGAGTCTGCTTAACTTTTAGATCCTGCTCTCTTGCTACTCCCTTCATTTCATTTAAATTGTTCCTACGTTTTTCGTAAATTAATTTAATTAAATTTCAAAAATAAAATTAAATTATATTAATTTAATTTTTTAAAACTAAAATTTATATATTTAAAAAATTACATAAAAAGTACTATATATTATAATTTTCCTTTTTCAGTTTAATTAAGAAATAACCTTAAAATGTTAATCAAAATTTGTATAAAGTGAAGCGGTTAAAAAGAAATGAAGGAAGTATTATTCTTAAGAAACTTAAATTATGTAAGCATTATAATAATTTAAATATGCACATAGCTATATTGTAGCTCCCGATTGATTATAAATTTTGAAGTTGAAACTTGAAACTTGAAATTTTAAATTTTGATCTAGTGTTTGACATCAACGTGAAAAAATAATCAAAATTTTGTGACTGAAAATTCCAACAAACTTGAAAATATTCAGATCAAATTAATTTCATAATCAAATAGATACTTGAAAATAAACTTAACAAAATACTCTCAAGATCTATGAGCAGATCTAGATACATGTGATGTGAAGTACCACTTCACTTAACAAAAGCACATACACAGAAGGGACCAAGAAATCATACCCATCAGCAAATTTTGCAAATCCCATCCAGATAAATTTGCAGCTGTCCACTTCTCGACACTTTGAGCCCCAAACAATTGTCCTTTGTGTATAGCCAAAAGGATCTATTTTAAATAACCACATCACATTACCTTTACTTTTCTCACTTTTAAATTTAACCCACCCCACCCCTAACCCACCCAACCGCCCCGGTCCCTGTCCTTTTTTGGGTTTTTTTTGTTTTTGTTTTTTATTAAGACTTTGTTTTCTTCCTTTTCAAGTTTAAGTTGTTAGTAAAAAATTAAGGTAGCTAATGTCCATTTTTTGGATCCATACTAAGCTCCACTAATAAACTTCATTTAAAGAATTTCCATCCCCCACTCCCCACCCTTCGGCGACATGGTGTTCTTGTTATTTCTGTCAGTTGCTCTTCAGATCCGATTTGATAATCTAAATTTTGCAACATCAAGTTAGGTATGTTTTTATAATCTCACTTTAAGTTTTATTTAAACTTGTAGTGATGTTGAAGCATGCATCCATATTTTATTTTTTATTTTGTTATAAGAATTTTTTTTTTGGACCCATTAGAATCAATGAACTGAAAAAGTTACGGTTGAACCCATATTGTTTTAATATTTTTGAAAACTTGGGCCCATGCTGTCTTTGTCAGAAAAAAGTGAAACTGTTTGTATTTTGTAGTTTTGATTGACACGTGATAATTGATAGCATGGAGTCCACATAGACATAGAAAAGGAAGTTGGTAATTATTAAGAATTCACTGTCGAAGTTTATTAAGAGTTCACTGTCTGATGAATGAAAACCAAGATCAACTGAAATAGTGCAAGAAAATCTTTAACAATTTCTGTTGAGTATACAAAAGCATCGCAAGCAAAAATAGAAACAGCTACTAATTAGCATGCAATGTGACCTCAAACCATACAGTTAGCTGGCAATTTTTTTTTCTTCAAGTTAAAATGAGAATGTAAAAGTTCAACAGAACATCCAAGCTGTAGACTACAAAACTTACAAGCTAATGAAAAACTTAACATAATGGTTTGTTCGTTGAAAAGGAGATTTTTCTTTTCTCATACAAATCAAGTTTATATATTCCATTTTACTTCTACAAAAATATAGATAACAATAACACTATATTTGATCTTCATGTTTAAGAAATGTAATACTTATCATTAATTTTTTATGACAGTTTTCAAGTCAAAAACGGACAAGATTTAAGTGTTAAAATAGGTAAATATAACTAGATTATGTAAACTTATTTAGAAAACAAAAAAAATGATGTTTATTTTTTAACAACTATTGATGATGTTAGCTTTTGGTATGTACATATAATAATCTTTGAATTTAATTATGGGTACAGATTATCACTTAAATGGAGCGTGTCATGCATTCCGATCCCGTTGATCGTACACTACTCAGAATGCAGATTGATTATCGATTGAATTGGCTCTGGAATAAACGGATACCATTGTACTTGTGTGTCAGGCCTTTCAGGGTCGATATGGCTTGGTCTTTATTTACCTCGCATCCGCCACATCAGCATGTAGTAGAATATTTAGATAGTGCGGGTTTATATAATGTAGTAAGAGTTGATAGAATACAGTACGACCAGCATCTTCTTACGATCATGGTTGAGAGATGGAGGTCGGAGAGACATTGTTTTCACCTACCTTTCGGTGAGGCGACGATCACTCTTAAGGATGTACGGTTATGTTCGATTTGTGCGTTGATGGCCACCCAATTTATCTATCGAATATTTTCGAGAGGGATTGACAGTGGGGTGCTATACTAGAGGCACTCACAGGATATGTTGGGCCCATTAAGGGCAGGAGTTTTGTGACTCTGAAGTTCTTAACTGATTTTATTAAAGATGAGTTGGAGACTGAACCAATTGGAGATGATACTCCAGTTGAAAGGGTTGAGAAGATTGTCCGATTGTACATGCTTGTCATACTTGGGGGTACCTTATTCCCAAACTCATCGGGCTGCGATATTAGACAACATTTTCTGGCATTCCTAAACCCCATTAGTGACGTTAGTACCTATAGTTGGGGCAGTGCAGTATTGACCTACTTATACAGGTCACTATGTGGCGCGTCATATAGAAATACAAAAGTCCTATAGGGATTTCTTCAACTCATCCAGGTAATTAAATGGCTTATATTATAACAGTGTTTTAATATAATATTTGTATAATTTGTTAACTAATTTTGTTGTCACTTTGAGGTATGGTGTTGGGAGAGGATGTTGCCTCTACTACCAGGACTATATGAGCCAAAGGATGATGACGTAGCCCTGCCATATGGTAGGAGATGGACAAGGAGTGTTGAAAGAAACACCGAGTCACATCACACTCTCATCCCGATTAGAGATCAGATAGATCACATGATAGAGGAGCAGGTATGTCTTACCAACTCATAGTAAATGTGAGATGTTAGTGGATTAATGTACTAAAAGGTCTTTAGTATAATTATCTTATCTATTTAATTAGTTGTTATGACTCACTCAAGTAGCACCATAAAATAAGTAATAAACTGAAACTTATGATATAAGTGATAGTGATGTTTGTACGCTACCAAGACTAGTTAATTTATATAAGTATATTTTTAATTGTTAATTATTGGTATTTATATTACTTTTATTATAAATTTCAAGTATAAAAATGAATTATTGTATTCTTCAAAATCTTTTAACGTTGTATCTTTTATAATCGTTAAATTTTTTGGTTGCATGATACATAAGAAGGATATACTTAAGTAATTATTTTTTGAGGTTGTAGTTAAATCTTATTATTGCTCTTATTAATCCATTTAATTGTCTTTCTATTACATAGTTTTTGTGGACACCGTACGATGCAATATTGCATACACTGTCCCTGTGTTCCCAGATTGATAAGCGTGTATGGACTGCATGAGTGTCTATGTTTTTCTTAGATATAGGTGAGTACCATGTGCCTGATCAGGTGATGCGATAATTTGGTCAGCCTCGGCACATACCTCAGTCCTCGGAGTGGAATCCCATGTACTTTAACATTGATCTGCGTAGTAGGGTGGATCAGTCGTTGATTGATCTATTACATAGGTATAAATTTCTTTGGAACTCTTGATATGGTTGTACGGTTGTGCCGATCCATGGTGCTGTACTAAGAGATTATGTACAGTGATTTTTTAATCACGGACGGTTGTTGATAGGCAACCCTACATTAAAGGTACTTATAATTTTATAATTTTCCTGTAACAAAACATATTTATATGTTGTTGGAGTTTATTTATTTTTGTTCAATGTATGAGATAGTAATATACTATAACTTTATAATCTTATTATCCCTACCTTAACGTACAGGAATATCACGCAGCAGGATTTGTTCATTCAGGTGCTACTGGTGCTGCATTGACTAGGGGACTTCGCAAGATGTTGAAGGTTTCGTTAGAATGGAAAATGGATCCTGCACGTGCTTTATGTGGACATAAAATAAAGAGTATTGTAAAGCAAACACAAAAGGAGGCTCACGATGCGATGCCGCCAGATGGTCCATTTTGTGAGGCAGAGCCAATGTATTATAATGTAAATGCTCGGGGGCGTGGTGAAGGCCGTGGTAGAGGGCGAGGACGTGGTCGTCCCACAGGACGACCCCAAAATGTTGTTGTACATGCTTTGTTTGATGAGCCATCACCGTCTACTCCTACCATTCCATCTGAGGTTATTCTAGACATGGTCGGACTCTATAGCATGATACCTATGGAACTACCATCTCGTCCAGCATCCGCTAAACCTAGGCGAGATATGGAGGCAGTTTGTCTGAGCTATGGATCAGCTATAGGCGATGGTTATATGTCGGATATGCCGGTAAGTAATACAATATTTGTTTTTAATCAAATAGTTATGTATTATTATCATGCCATAATGGAGTATGTCTTGTTATAGGGCCCATCTACACAAAATATTGAGAAACATTCATGCAACATACTACTTGTGGGGATACAAGTAATTATTTTTTTAGTCATGCCAACGAGATGTTTGATGTGTCGACGTCTGGTGGTAGCTTGGAGACGTTGTTGGGTTATGCTAGGCCGGCATCGAGTGATGTTCACGTTGAGACACATCTAAACATAATGTAACACCCCATATTTTGAACTAAAAATCGAATCATCGTTGTAACACCCCGCAAGAATCCTCTACGTGTTAGCTCCTAGTAGTATGCTCATAGAATTGAAAAGAGTAGAATTTTTTTTCTAAGTGTAAAAAGGGACTTTGAATCATTTAGAGTTTTCAAGCTTTGGGGATTTTATTTTTGACCTTCCCAACCTCCGCTTCTTCATTTTTTTGTTGATATACGATGGGGCAAGTTAATAATACATCTTGGGCACAATCCGGGCGCATCTTGGGTGCATTTCAGTGGCATAACTCACTGGTTTGAAATGCTCCCGCATTTCGGGCGCATTTCAGGCCCCAATTTCATGGTCAACTTTCAACAACCATAACTTCTTGTATATAATGAACTGGGATAGCTGCTATATATCAAATGAAAGAACTTTAAGTCTTCTTTCTAATGAAATTAGTTTAATCCAAATCCAACATTTGAGTAAGAAGTTATACCCAATTTACTTCAGCCTATCAGCCTGCCAATTGAGGGACAGCTGCGACCTTGTTTGTTTCCTTAGGAATATTTTAGTCCTTTCACCCATCCCTTTAACATCTTAAGCACAAGATTTTAATCCCAATTGACCAAAATATGGTCATTATCTTCAAAATTCTCAAGAAAAACACCTTTTAGTCCCAAAATAAAAATGAAGTTTCCTCAAAATTCAATCGTAGAAATTCGAAAATAATTTAAGATTCGAGATACCCATTGCGAGAACTACAAGATGCACCCATCAATCATACGTATAGCATCCTAAAAGCTAAAGTTCATTCAAAAGCTTCTAATTTAAGGTATGTGGGATTTTTCCTAAAATCTCATGGACATAGAAATCATGTTTTTTAAGAAAAGGGTTTCGAATTTATAAATAAATTCATTTTTTAGAAGCATTGATGATATTGTTTTGACCTTTAGGCCTTCCCCCCAAAGTGATTTGAAGTTTTATATATATATATGTAAGCATGTGTTTTAAGGTTGATGATTGAATTGAGAGCATGACTCATGAAAAATCCCTCTCTTATTATGATTTTTCTTTACTTATCATATGTTATGGGTTGTTTTGAATGCATCTTGAAAAGCATTATATGGAATGCCTTAAGTATTGTTATATTTGGATTATGATTTTGATTTCAAAAGAGAGGGTAGTTTATGTTGATAAATGTTGAAAATATTCATATAATGAAAAGAGTTGCATGGTTTGTAAAGATTACATAACCACCATTTGTTCATGGAAAGGATGAGAATTTTTGCATAGTTTTGACTTATGTTTTCGAAACATGAAATCTCTTATACTAATTGCATGTTTGAGTGGTTTGAACTGAGTTTTAGTGAAAGAATCATGCATGATATTTTATGGCTCAGAAATAGGACTTTCAAGTCTTGGTGTGACGACATCAATTCAGATAATGCCATAGTAATTCAGAACATAATAGAATGCACTTTTGAAATCAGATTTTTCAGATGTTGAAACTAGAATAATGCATGATTCAGAACATGATAAAATTAGGCATAAAGAAAGCTTAGGCGTTTCTCCGAAGACGGCACAAGTTCAGACAACTCATTGCTTAAAACCGTGATTTGCCTATCTGGGTATATTATTATATGCTCGCCTAGTGCCCTGTGGCGTATCAGACTCAGACACTCCAACCCTTCCGGCACACTCGGGTTGGGGGCTTCCCCACTGAGTCAATGGCGGATTCCATATAGCCCGCGGAATATCAGACTTGTAGGGGAGTGCCACCTGACTCAGAAGTAATACAAAGGTCAAAAAAAACTGCATTGACAAAAAGGTTTTATGATTATCAAAAATGCCCGTGTGTTTTGAATTTATGTTTTTCATGATGTTTATGACTATCTCTCAACTATTTTATTTATATAAAAGCTTTATTTTGGATTGCTCTGCATACCAGTACATCTATATTGACCCCCCTCCCTCCAAGTTCTGATACACCATCTAGGGGTCCTGATAAACAGTATATTTCATCAGACTAGAGTGAAGAATACCAGTTGGTGAGCCTTTTATATTTTCAGAAGGCATAGTTTCTTTTAGATAGTTATTATTTATTATAGTTTTGGTCTACTGGTGGTCTTGTCCCAATTTTCAGACAGTTGTTATTTGATCATGTAGTAGAGATTTTACAGATGATTTTCAGACGGTGTTTAGTTGATATTGGATTTTATTCCTTATTGTTAAACTAAATTTAGATTATGACCATATTTCATATATGAATGGTGTATATGATTACAAGTTAGAGGGGCTCTCGGGCCTTCATGGTTTAGGATGTCCTTCACAGCCAGGGCCCTAGTTTGGGTCGTGACAAACTTGGTATCAGAGCACAGTTCATAGTCCCAGGGTGTCTGCAAAATCGCGTAGGGTAGAGTTTTGTTTATGGGTGTGTTGCGCGCTACACTTATAAGCAGGAGGCTACTAGGTGTTTCATATTTTCTTTTCTTTATGTTTTAGTTTGTGTTATTGAGCCAAAATGTTCCTCTTTCATACTCTAATTCATGCTATGGTGTCGCCCATATGAAAGTAAAGTTATCTCAATTCTTTCCTTACTTTGATGTGCCCAGATATGTCTCATTATTGGGGTGATTCAAGGGCAGAAGTTTAGAGTATAAATTATATGGTCCTTTCAGATTGATCCATATAAGATTTTAAAATTTTGCAAGGACTTAAAAAGAGTCCGTTAGTGCTTCAGAGTGTATTGATTTTTGTGTGAACTTTGATTCTGATGAAATCGTGCTTTTCAACCTGTGGTATTAAGAGTATTCCGTCTCTTTTCAAAAATTTATGTTGCAGATGTCATGCTTCAGGGGGAATAATGTGTAGTAGAATATTGGAGTTGTATTTACACCCGATTAGTAGTATTAGTTAAAGTGTCGGTGTCATGACCTATTGGTAGTGAGATTTAATTAAGAGTTTGGTGATATGAAGTCACAGAGTTAGAAGTCAGAATGAGGGTGACTTTTGTTTAAATTAATATTTTAGTTGAATAACCGATGTTTGAGGATGATTTACCACTTTATAGTGATACACTAATGTGGTAGCTAATACCATGTGTGGATTGTATGGTAGTCTGTGGGGAAAGTGTTTGACTCAGATCTTTATTTATACAGAGTAAGATGTGCATCCTTAGATCATTGAATATTATGTATCAATTTTCTATCTCTTGTAATATGTAATCTTGTTATCATAGTGTTTTTGAAAAAAAAAACAAAGTCTAGTGAAGCTGTGTGAGGCCTATTTCGATTCACTAGCAACTTGTTGTTCTTGTGTCGGTTGAATATATGTATAGTCGAATATTTTTGCATGATATTGAGTTGGTAATGAAGTGATACGTCCTTGTGAGTTAGTTTAGTAGAAGGTAAAGAATGAGTTATTAGTTAAGGTGAATTGTTGTCTGCTTGAAGTATGAAAATGGCTGGATGAACTAGTAAGTTATAATTATAGACTCATGGTTGTTTGTGTAATTTGAAGGTAGTCTAAATGTACTATTGGGTAAGTAAGTGTGATATGAGAAAGCCGTATAAGTAGATAAAATTGTATGGGGTTATAACATAAGATTAAGGTTGACCATGTCTATTATGTGACTTTACCCCCCTTGACCTTCTTTTCGTTGGTAGTTGTAAACTAGTACTACTTGTGAGAAGGTATGTAGTAGATTTTTGAGGTATTTGGATAGAATGTCCCAATTTGATGGACTAGTATATTATGTTGCCTTCTTCATTGGTGGTAGATGATTGATGCTAGACTATTAACTTGAATTTAATGTAGGATGTGGATGTAAGAATGGTGGCTTAAGATTAATGATGAATGTTTTGTGAGAATTGTGTGTCAGGTAGGGTTGTAAATCATGCTTAGCACTAGACATTAAGTTTGAATAGTTGATGTCCATAAAGGTGGATGTGATGATTTCTTGGTTAATGATACTAGTTATATGGAAGTGATCTAATAGGCTTGAATGGTGTATGCAATAGATTAAGTTTATTTGATTAGTAACAAAGTATGATGTTGTATGTATGAGGTAGAAGTATGCCCAAGGTGATATAGAGTTGCGGCATTTTCTAAGACTACTACATATTGCGTATGGCTAGTGGATAAAGTAGTACCGTTGAGTTGCTAGGTGGAGAAATACTAGTAGTATGATTCATCAAAGGCTTGAAGATATCCATGATTAAGCGTTATAATCTAAGTTTGAATTTTTAAAGGTTAAACCGACAGAAATAAGAGTTGAAGCGCTATAGGGTATGTACTTCGACTATGGGAATACTCATGAGGATTCGAAGTTAGTAAGTTTTCAAGTATTATGTGATTGACTATTGGGGCTATAGAAAGGTAGAGTGTGTCTCAGAAGGTAGGATAAGCAGTGGGTTTTCCCCTTCTAGGTGTAACCATTCGGGTTAAGTTCTATTAATTACGTGTATTGTCATATTCCAGACCCCAGAGTCCAGTAAGTGTAGTTCAGTTTAGAGTCTAGTAAGGTATCTCTAGAACTTAAGATGATGACTTAAAGCTAAGGGGGAGATGATAGAACAAGTAACCAAGTCAGGCTCTCAGATTCTAGTAGTAATGTCAGTATGATATAGAACATCAGAAAGTGAGGGTAAGACTCAACCCATTCTTATCTCAGTATTTTTCAGTGATCCCAATACCTACTCATGCCTTACGTTTCAGTACCATGATCATAGTTCATTTTCATGTATATGATAGAGAATCACGTGCTTTTACAGTTCTAAAATAAGGAGTTCCAGTTTATTTAGTAGTCGAAATCACATTCCATATGTTATGAACGTCAAACTGAGGTCATGCAGCTCATGACTTATGTACTCACGCTTTATAGCGTGCTCAGTTCCCATAATTCATGCTATACTTTTTATGATTGACAAGATTCAGCTTATAGTCATGTATGCCCCGATTCAGATCACTTTGATGAATCCCTTATGTTGATTTGCTATTCCTCCCATGATTCAAGTTTTTATGTTCTAACCTTTTAGTGACTCCTCCTTATGTGATGATAGTGGTGATGAGTAAATGTTTTTTGTTAATGGAAGATCATAGTATGCTTGTTTTAGATAAGTCCATAAGTGTGAAGTAAGATCTGGGGCCAAGTCTTTGATATATGTGATGGTTAGTGGAAATTTGTGTGTGTATGTTCTTGGGATAGCCCGTGGAAGTTATATTGATAGTGGATTAGAGAATATCTGAAGTATGTCCTTATGGGTGTTTACCTTAGAGTTCATATATAGTTATAAAGATAGGCTTGAATGACATATTGAGATTTAAGTGGAGGAATGCAATATGCGCTAGTGAATCCATACTAAGAGATCAGAGTTAGTTATTGAAGTGGTAAGGCACGATATGCTTGGGTGTGAGCTCTAAAATATATATATATATATATATATATATATATATATATATAGAGAGAGAGAGAGAGAGAGAGAGAGAGAGAGAGAGAGAAGATTGAATCATATGGTTTAGATTAGTATTGTGGTGTGGCGTGTAGTATTTTGTGATTTGAAGTTAGGCTTGATCATGGTAAGAGGACTTATGTTACTTTAGGCATTAGTAGAAAGATTTATCAATGCCCATATAAGAATTCTAAGTTGAATCAAATGAGTATGGTATTTAAAGGGAATAATATAGTTAAGGGACTATTCGAGGAGTGCGCTAAGCTTGAAAGTAAGAAGTTGCATTGCCTAAGGCCTGGTAATTCTATCCTAGTTTATGAGTTATATGCCTATATTTCATTCTATAGAGTAGTGTCACTGTTGTGATTCCTTAGTTGGGTGTATTGTGTAACTCATGCCCAAGATTCTTTGCTCCTGAATGCTACTAGAACTTCTTTAGAAAGAGTGTTGAAGAGATACTCCAGTTAAGTGTAAGGGCCTAGTATAATTCAGTATGTATATCCAGTAATTCAGTCTAATAGTTAGGCAGACAAGTTACGGTGGTTTTCCAACTTTTCACCAGTCCTACTATCCGAAATCTCAGGCGTATGACCATCCCAAGAGATAATCTATTCTATCCATGTAAATTGCAAATTCAGTTCAATCCAAGCATCATGTTTCAGATTCAGCTATTTAGTCATGACTCAGTTCATAAGAGTTCAGAGCATAATCTCAAATACTTCCAAGTATTTTAGCTCAGGCAGTATAATACCCTGGTACGATCTAAGTCTTGTTGCCTCATGATTCGTACTTGCATAAGTTATCACTTCTCAATTCAATGTGTATGATTGGATCATGAACACTCCAAGGATATCCTAAACTCTCAGCATGAATCAGCTTCTTGAAGCAAGTAAAGTCAAGTCAGCTCAGAATTTAGTTTTATGATAGTTTAAATGTTTCAGATCAGATATATCCTTTCATAGAGGATACATTATGTCTGCATTATTCCATACCCTTAAGACTTCCACATTCCTACCCATCATTTGGGGACGAATGATCCCAAGGGGAAGATAATGTAACACCCTGCATTTTCAAACTAGAAATCAAATCATTGTTGTAAAACCTCGCAAGAATCCTCTAAGTGTTATCTCCTAGTAGTATGCTCATAGAATTGAAAAGAGTAGAAATTTTTTTCCAAGTGTAAAATGGGACTTAGAATCATTTTGAGTTCCAAACTTCGGAGATTTTATTTTTGACTTTTCCAACCTCCGTTTCTTGATTTTTTTTGTTGATATACGATGGGACAAGTCAATAGTACGTCTTAGGCATATTCTGGGTTCATCTTGGGTGCATTTCAGTGGCATAACTCACTGGTTTGAAATGCTCCCGCATTTTGGGCACATTTCAAACCCCAATTTCAGGGTCAACTTCCAATGATCATAACTTTTTCTATATAATGGAATGGAAGAGCTGCTATATATCAAATGAAATAACTTTGAGTCTTCTTTATAATGCATTTTATTTTATCTAAATTCAACATCTGAGTAAGAAGTTATGCCCAATTTACTTCAGCCTATCAGCCTGTCAACTGAGAGACAGCTACGACCTTGTTTGTTTCCTTAGGAGATTTTAGTCGTTTCACCCACCCCTTTAATATCTTAAACACGGGATTTTAATCCCAATTGACTAAAATATGGTCATTATTTTCAAAATTCTCAAGAACAGCACCCTTTAGTCCCAAAACAAAAATCAAGATTCCTTAAAATTCAACCGTAGAAATTCAAAAATAATTCAAGATTCGGGATCCCCATTGCGAGGGATACAAGATGCACCCATCAATCGTATGTATAGCATCCCAAAAGCTAGACTTCATTCAAAAGCTTCTAATTTAAGGTATGTGAGGTTTTTTCTAAAATCTCATGGACATAGAAATCATGTTTTTTAAGAAAAGGGTTTCGAATTTATGAATAAATTCATTTTTTAGAAGCATTGATGATATTGTTTTGGCCTTTAGGCCTTCCCCCCAAAGTGATTTGAAGTTATATATATATATATATATATATATATGTAAGCATGTGTTTTAAGGTTGATGATTGAATTGAGAGCATGACTTATGAAAAATTCCTCTCTTGTTATGATTTTTCTTTATTTATCATATGTTATGGGTTGTTTTGAATGCATCTTGAAAAGCATTATATGAAATGCCTTAAGTATTGTTATATTTGGATTATGATGTTGATTTCAAAAGAGAGGGTAGTTTATGTTGATAAATGTTGAAAATATTCATATAATGAAAAGAGTTGCATGGTTTGTAAAGATTACATAACCACCATTTGTTCATGGAAAGGATGAGAATTTTTGCATAGTTTTGACTTATGTTTTCGAAACATGAAATCTCTTATATTAATTGCATGTTTGAGTGGTTTGAACTGAGTTTTAGTGAAAGAATCATGCATGATGTTTTATGGCTCAGAAATAGGACTTGCAAGTCTTGGTGTGACGACACCAATTCAGATAATGTCATAGTAATTCAGAACATAATAGAATGCACGTTTGAAATCAGATTTTTCAGATGCTGAAACTAGAATAATGCATGATTCAGAACATGATAAAATTGGGTATAAAGAAAGCTTAGGCGGTTCCCCGAAGACGGCACAAGTTCAGACAACTCATTGCTTAAAACCGTGATTTGCCTATCTGGGTATATTATTATATGCTCGCCTAGTGCCCTGTGGCGTATCAGACTCAGACACTCCAACCCTTCCGGCACACTCGGGTTGGGGGCTTCCCCACTGAGTCAATGGCGGATTCCATATAGCCCGCGGAATATCAGACTTGTAGGGGAGTGCCACCTGACTCAGAAGTAATACAAAGGTCAGAAAAACTGCATTGACAAAAAGGTTTTATGATTATCAGAAATGCCCGTGTGTTTTGAATTTATATCTTTCATGATGTTTATGACTAGCTCTCAACTATTTTATTTATATAAAAGCTTTATTTTGAATTGCTCTGCATACCAGTACATCTATATTGACCCCCCTCCCTCCAAGTTCTGAGGCACAATCTACGGGTCTTGATAAGCAGTAGATTTCATCAGACAGGAGTGAAGAGTACCAGTTGGTGAGCCTTCTATATTTCAGAAAGCCTAGTTTCTTTCAGACAATTATTATTTATTATAGTTTTGGTCTACTGGGGCTTTGTCCCAGTTTTCAGACAGTTGTTATTTGATCATATAGTAGAGATTTTGTAAACGGTTTTCAGACGGTGTTTAGTTGATATTGGATTTTTCTCCTCATTGTTAAACTAAATTTAGATTATGACCATATTTCCATAGCAGATTTTATTTTTGCATTTCCTATTTATATATGAATGGTGTATATGATTATATGTTTGAAGGGCTCTCGGGCCTTCATGGTTTGGGATGTCTGTCACGGTCAGGGCCTTGGTTTGGGTCGTGACACTTAATTTTATAGTTTAAACTTATAGTTTAAACTTTACTTTGTATTTATTTTATTAATATTCTTTATACTTTTGAGTGAACTTCTGCTTAATTTTTTTTATTAGCTTGATAGTTCGTCTCTTCCTGCCTCCACTTGCCAAGCCAAGCAAATAGGCCAGGGTAATATCCTCCCACATGGGCCGGACCTCCTATCGACACAGAGGTATAATTATTCTTTATTATTTTAATTATTAGTTCATTTTATATTGTCTTAATAAATAATGTCAAGTCGTTTCAATTAACTTTTGTTTAATTTCAGTATTAGCTTTAAATTTCATGTCCTACTGTCTTTGCGGGCATGCATGGTTTTAGAAGTCAGGGTGATATCCTGCGGGCATCGATTGGAGGTCCCTTTAACACACGGGTTTAATGTACAATGCTTATTCTGCTAACTTTTTGTGTATATTAATATCCACCAACTAATATAGATGATGATGTTATTTTATTTGTTTAGATTGACGGTTTTTCTTCGGTAGTCTCATCTCCGGGTGAAGATGAGTTCATTACAGTAGATGCGCACATTGCTGACCCACCCAGGACGAAAGTGTTATGAAGGCAAAAAAAAAATGGAAGGAGATTCTTCCAACTAAGTCAAGGAAGGGCGGCGATGGATTTCGACCTTTTGATGCTCTACACAAGCCAAAGGGTTGTGGAACATAGTATTCATCCGTAGGTATTTATCTTTGTACCTTTAGGTTTTTCATGTTATTTTACTGGTTTTTCATCCCACAAGCTAATTATTGCTTTAGCATATTTTAGACTCGACTCGCTTGGTGATAGTTATGTTGGCCAAAGTATATTGGTTTAGATTATCTAAATAGAATGCTTCCAAGCATATATTTTTCTTCAAGACTGTTTTAGCAGCTGTTCATGATTGTGCAAAGCTGCTTCTAGGTATGTAGATGGTATGCCACATTAATTCATATTAATCTGGTGCCTTTTTAATAAAATAATGAAAAATCTGTTATGTATAGACTATTTCTCCATCTAATGGTTTTCTTTTGAGGGTTAAATTTCTCTTCTGTCGAAGCAGCAACTGGACAAAATGAACGTAAAATATATATATTTTACGTATGAAATATATATGAAATACCTACTGAAATAACTTAGTGCTAAGTATATATATTAGGATTGTATGATGTGTCTTGAAGAGTGGTTCAGCGATGCAATCTCTTAAGGTTTTAGTATATCAATTAAGCTTTTTTATGGTGCTTTCCTTGTCGTGAAACGGTCTATACTCTATACTGCTTGTGCCATTTATGCAGTACGTACAACAGTTTCTGGCTGATCTTTTGGCCTGGAAAGAGTACCAACAGTTTATGGTGCTTTCTGTAGTGGTACCAGCTTCTCCCAGTTATGGAGACATTTCTTTTTGCTGATCTTTTGGCCTGGAAAACAAAGAAAAACGAGACACCATCTTCCTCGCTATTATTTAGTATGCTAATGCTGCCACAATTTGGGGCACCGAGAAGAGCCCCAAACGGAGCAGGTTATTCACAACGAGCCCCAGGTTATATACAAATTCACCGATGTACCATTTTGCTACTCTTATACTTTAATATTACTTTACTATATAGAAGAGGAAGTAAAGGAACGACCAAGGGAAAAATAGTCTTTTTGCTCAATACTTGTTGGATTAGGTTGAAAACTCATCTGTTGGGAGAAGGGACTACCATATGGTTTAACTTTTGTATATCCAGAAATTTGATAAGTTTCGTTAGCTCTAAACTAAGTTCAATGTAATGTAGTACTTGTTGTCTTCTCCTGTCTAAAATTATAACTATCCTTTTTTTTCAGTTGATTGCATCTCACTAAAATTAGATATGTGCATGAAGTTAATGTCTCATGTCTGAGTAATGATGATATCTGCAACAGCGTTGGAAATTCTCGTGGAACACAGGATCACTGATTTCCCTGTGATTGATGATAACTGGAAATTGGTAAGTTCTGATTTGCAATTTAAGCAGCTAAATCCAGTGTAGTTCCCACTTTATTGATTTTAAGTACCCCTTATCCAGTGACTCAGTTCCCAACTAAATTAGCACTTACGAGCATCTCTTAAACTACATACCTAAAGCTGATTTGTCACTAAAGTTGAATTAGTAGCATCGTAGCTCAGCATTAGGAATTTTTAACATTTGGCTCAACATTTTTTATGTGTGATGACAAGCCATAATTGTTCTTTCTTTAAGAATTACTCTCATATAAACAAAACTTATGCATTCAAATGATGTTGGCACTGGAACTTACGTTTTTAGTTATGACTAGTGAGAATTCATGGGATGCCAAACAAAACTACTGTATCGTTCATATTCTTATTTAATTATTCTGTTTGTTTCATGTCTGGTAGGTAATTGTTAATTTTCAACGACTAGTGAGAATTCCTGTATACGAAAAAACAGACACACATGCCAATCTAGACTGATCGAGCACCAATCCATCCCAATAAGCCCTTGGCTTAGCACTTCAGGTCACGAGCTGTTTTTCGAGATCAAGATTTTGCCAGTTCAATTCTGCATTGTAGGAAAATTTCAACTTTGTCTGATGTAGTATACTGATTCATCTTCATTTGAGTCATCTTGGATCATCTTGATATTTGCGAGATTCGATTGTTGCTTACTAAGCTTTGTTCTAATTGTATTTGTTCTACATGGAACTTCTGTGGCTCATGGGCTGGTTATTACTTAATAGTGGGAAAAATCTTTTCTTTTTGTAGAATTCAGCTTTTATCTGTTAAAAGAAATGGTTTATAATTGGTGGAAAGGATATAAAATAGATGCATGAGACGTTCTTAACTATCAGGAAGCTGAAGAAGAAGCACACTGGCAACTCCCAGAAAATTCAAACTTACACAAAGATGCTTCCTATCCTGTATATTCAATTGTTAACGAATGGCAAGATAGAAAAAAATATTTACCATAAACATTAGATTTTGGAGTGTCATATTGTTGTCTAAATCAATTAAGTGTTTCTGATGAGTTTACGCAAAAAATGAACGAAGATTAGAGTGTAAATAGTAGTTATTTTGTTATTGAAACTCCGCAAGAATGATTATTATGAATAATTTATTGGTCATAACAATTGTTTAAATAAGCACAAAAACACAAATCATTCATAAACTAAAATTTTAACATACACGTAAATGTCCATACATTAGTACTAATAATGCGCTCAACAAATGATAAAATATTAGTACAATAGAATCAACTCTGAAAAGTACTACCATCACATGAGGTATTTTCAACTCGAGATAAACTAGCGTTGTGATCTCGTGAGGGACAATTGCACTTATCATGACCAGTATGTTTGCACAACGATCACTTTTGAGAGAGCGTACTTGCGGAACGTCCATTTCATTATGAATGCGAGTTATTTTTTTGGAGTGAAATTTTCATAGAAATCTTTTGTTCGCTATCATATTAAACGGACTTGAAGGCCAATACGCATCATCGTCAAGTGGATTAAATTGCCCGGTGTAGGCTTTCTGGTAGTTGCGCACACTATATTCCTGTGCAATATGATCCCATGCTTGATACTCAATTTGGTCAAAGCCCTTAATGGCATGGGAACATGGAAGGTGATATGATTGTTATTTACCACATTGACATATTCTTTGCGACGCATTAACGATGTGCTTATTACCACCACGGCCATGGTATGTACGTGTCAGCACCTCAAATATATTATCTCTTTGCTGGTGATAGTTGATGAGTGTGTGGCCCTCTGGTTTTATACGATTATCCTCAAAGCGCTTGAACGAATTTGGCATTCATTTTTTATTTTTTGATATCAACCGCATAGCATAAGCTGATCTTGTAACAAATAGCTCACAACCTGTTTATAAGTAAGTCTTACCATCGTGGTAACTAGTAGTCCCTTTGCTGACTTTAGGATTCCATTGAAAGACTCAGAGTTATTTTTTATCATCATGCCCGATCTCCTACCACCGTTTTTGTGCACTGTCCATTTGTCAAGATCATACTTTATTAACCATGCATAGGCTTCAATACTAATCTCTTTAATCTCTTGCATTTTTTCCAAAAACTTTTTTTCTTGATGATGTGTTGCAGCTGCCCATAGAAGATTGTTTAGAGTAGCCTTTTTAAATTGTCTTTGAAAATTAGCCTTAAGATGCCTTAAACAGTATAGGTGGTAAGCAAATAGGGCCTGCCAATTAGGTGAACTATATATAGTTGAAAGTATTCCCTAATGTCTATCCGATATCAATGTTACACCTCTACGACCCCTGACAACTTGTTGGTGCAAATGATCCAAAAATAAGGTCCAAGTCTTTTTAATCTCATTTGCAGCTATACCAAAGGCCAAAGGAAAAATTGAGCCGTTACCGTTCGTTCCAACTGCAATCAACATTTTGATGACATATTTACCATACACATGTTTTTCGTCGATCGATATCACGGGACGACGGTAAAAAAATCCATCAACACATGGCTTGAAAGTCCATAACACATACTTGAATACACTTTCATCGACATCATCATGCCGCTCCAACTTCCATTCAACTACACTGCCTACATTGTAGCATTTCAAAGCATGCATGTACCTCAACAACTGATTGAAAGAAAATATTGAATTAAATACGTGGCGTTACCATAGGGCGAGTGTACTCCACTCCACTCATTAAACTTGGGCATGGGTGTCAAAGAGAGTAAATAAATTCACTTGTATCTAGTATAGGTGTGAAATAGGTCACCTCAATAGTTTAAGTGTATCATCAATTTTTCGTATAGTTTAAAGTAAAAATTATGACTTTTCCCTACATATTTCTATTCAAAAGTGGTTGTATATGTCCACGCCAAAGTATCATAGAGTTGAAGAGGTAAAAGAGGTAACATAGGGTATGTTTGTATGATGGAAAATGTTTTCTGAAAAATGTTTCCCTATTTTTTTTTGTTTGGTTGTGGTAAAATATTGAAAAAATATTTTCCAAAATAACTCATTTTCCTCTATTTGAGGGAAAATGACTTCCCTCATGGGTCAAGGGAAGGCACTTTTCGAAAAATGATAAATGTGACTTATGCCCCTACCCTCATCCCTCTTCCCCACCCAACAACACTCATATTCACATCACTAAAAAATTCACATTACTCAAAGATATTTTTCATTGTGCTTTGTTTTAATTTTTCACTGCTTGAAATAAAAAATAGTGAAGCCCGAATTTTCTCCTTTTCTAATATTCGTTGAATGTACTGTTATTTCCATATGCATAGAGAAAGACTTACCTATGTTACTTTTGATAATTGCATATTCCATTTTGTCATCGATGTAGCTTGTTTAACAAGGTTGAATAAGCTTATCGTTCCGTTGTATTTCTATTGATTGTAGTATTTTTGAGATTGTCCTAACAAAATATTGAAAAGTGTCTCCTATATTTGCTAATTAGTAGTTGCTTAAATTTTAATGACTTGTAATATTTTAGTATTCGATATTGATATTATTTTTTATGCTTAAATTAGTTCTTACAAATTGTTGAGTTGTTAGAGGCAATGATATACTAGTTAACAATTAGTAATATTTTTTAAAAAAATATTTTTTTCAATAACCAACCAAACACTAGAAAATATTTTTCTGAAAATATTTTCTACTCACCAATCAAACACCATAAAATATTTTTCACTCACCAAACAAACATGAGAAAATGAGTATAAAATCAACTTATTTTTCAAGAAAACTTTTTCCAAGAAAACATTATCAAAAAAAATTTCCATCATACCAAACACATCCATAATTATTATTATTTTACCCACTGTCTGTTTCACTTCTTTGGAGGAACCATAGGAGTAAAATATTTCTTTACAATTATTTCAATATATCTATCATATCTTTCTTATTTAACATTACAAAATTCAAAAAAAAAAAAATTAAATTATGTGTCAAATTAAAATTAGGCAAATAAATAATACTTTTTCTATTTCATTCTATGTGTTATAATTTGACTGGACGCTAAATTTAAAAATATGTAAAGACGTCAATTTTTTTTTATCAAATTATTCTTTATTAAAATAATGTACTATTATTATTTTTAATTAAGTGGAGTCTTATAAGTGGACTAATAAGGATAAAAGTAGAATTGTGTATTTAAATAGTTACCAAATAAGGAAAGATGAAATTCTTTTTGAGACAAACATAACAGGAAATGATGACATATAGGAAAATTTTCAAAAATATCAACTATAAAACCTTAATTGTAACTTTTATAGTAACAGTTTTATAATTAGGAAAAATACCAAATTTTATTTTGTATTTAAGTAAACTGTTACTATACAAATACATATACAACAAAATTTAATGCTCTTGTTTTACTCAAATTAATTGAGTTAAATAAGGAGTAATTATCTCATCTAATTAAATTCTCATAAATTACTCTTATTTAAATTAGTAGATTTCTTTTCCAAATCAAACTCAAATATGAAATTATTATTTTCATGATCTTCAAAATTTCAAAATATCATTCTCTTATATCTCTATCTATTTTTTCTTGTGAGTTTTTATCTTTTTCTAATTTTAAATTCTTTTTCTTTTTCATTTTTTTCTTTCCACTTTATTTTCTCTCTTCTACTTCTCTTCTTTTTTTTTTTTTTCTTTTTTTTCATCTTCTTTTTTATAATTTTTTTCACTTTTGTTTTTACACTTCTATTTCTAGTTTATATTTCTCTTTCTTCTTTTTTTTCTTTTTCACTTTTTTTTGAATTTTTATTTTTTATTTTTTCCTAATTTTTTGTTTTTCTTTTTTCTTTTTACTCTTCTATCTCTATCTTTTATTTTTAAAAGACAAATATCTATATCATATATACATATTCAAAAAATATACAAAACAAATAGACATACAGAACTGCATATGTATTTACGGTAAAAAAAACATACATATATATCTGCATATGTATTTACAGAAATACATATCTGACTCACACATATATATAAACATATAGGACATAAAATTTCTATAACAAAAATGACAATTATATACATATACATATAGATAGTAAAAAAATACATGATACATACCTTAAACAACAAAAGAAAACAAATAAGTACATATGTTACCCTCTAAAATGACATAGTATGTACAGTTCAAAGACAAATTCAACACCGTATAAAATACATATAGCTCTGCATAAGTATTTACAGAATATATACCTGATTCATATGTATATTCTTATTTTATATAAGTCACCTTTGTTTTCACAAATAATATGAAGATATATAGTATAGTTATGTTTGTTACTGTTTAATATGAATATGATAAATATTTCGTAAATACATATATATATTTAGTACTGTAAATATATATCCAAATTTGTATGTCTGTGTATTTTATATATTTTTTGAATATGTGTATGTGATATACGTATTTGTCTTTTCAAAATAAAAGCTAGAGATAAAAGAGTAAAAGAACAGAAAAAAACAAAAAGAAAAAAAAAACAAAAAAAAAGTTAAAAAAAAAAAGGAAGAAAGAGAAATAGAAAGGACAAAAAAAACAAGAAAACAAGAAAAAAGAAGAAAATGAAATAGAAAAGGAAAAAAAAGATGAGAAAGGACAAAAAAAACAAGAAAACGAAAAAGAAAAAAAAAGAGAAATAGAAACTTAAAGTGATGCATTTGTTTCAAAACTAATTGAAACATAACTCTTAAAAATCTTTAACCGATGTATTTGTTTCAAAATTTATTGAAACATAAACTCAACAATCCCCCATGTATTTTAAGAATTTTTATCTCTAAAAAAAATAAAATTCATTCGAGACATCAATCTAGCGACATGCATTAATAATGGTGTCTTTTGGACTTGAACCATTAGCTAGTGAAGACTTTCTAAATCATTGACTACTTAGTGAACAAATCTTGAACTAAGTGGTTCATTGAATGAAGTAGAAAAATACTCCACGCATATTACTATGTTTCAGTGAAAATTAAAATCCTTTGACACCTTACGGTCATGTGTCCCGAATCCTTTTAGCTAAGTGTTTTAAGATTTTCCTGTTAAAATCTTATTAAAGCGTCTCCCCTTCGTATTTAGTGTGGTAAATTCATCAAGAGTAACTTTGCATACTCCGACTAAATAGTCTATGAATTTCATTAAGAGAAATTAATCTCATCCTCCTTTACAATAAAGTATCAGTAAATCTATCAAGAGTGTTCCTACACACTTCAATCGAAATCGGTATATAGACTTATTAAGAGAATATAATCTCATTCTTCTCTTTTGTAGGAATACTGTCAAATCTATCAAGAGTATTATTATTTACTTCAACTGAGATCGGTTTTATAGACTTATCAAGAGAAAAAATCTCAACTTATGCACATCTACTCACTCTAGGTAAAAAAAAAATTATTGATGTGCTTCACAGTTGTAATTTTACTTGTTTTTCCCTTTGAACCTAAGACTACATCATTAGGTACGGTTTCCATAAAGTACAATCAATCTTCAACAGGCTTTATTTTCATCCCATTACAAGTTTGTACCACTAATTCCTTGCCTAACCCTTTAGACTAAGGATCTGCTAAATTGAGTTTGGACTTCACATATTGAAGCAATATTATGTCATTCTCCAATAATCTTCTCACGTGATTGTGTTTGAGATGAACTTGTCTTGATTTGCCATTGTAACAATCACTTAAAGCCCGAAATATAGCAGCTTTATTATCACAGTATACAGTCAAAGGTGATATTGGCTTACCCCATAATGAAATATCTATCAGCATATTCCGCAGCCAATCAGATTTTTCTCCAGCAGAAGATATAGCGATAAATTCTGACTCCATAGTTGAGTGAGTAATACATGTCTTCTTCTTTGATCTCCAAGATATTGCTGCTCCAGCCAAAGTAAAAATCCAAGCAGTAATAGATTTAGAGTCATTCGGATCAGAATTCCAAGTAGCATCACTCTAGCCTTCAAGAACTGCCGGAAAGGTAGAATAATGCAGGCCAACATTAATTTTACCCTTCAGATATCTTAAAACACGAATTAAGGTATTCCAATGTTCAACTCCAGGACTACCAGTAAATTGCTCAAAGTTCTTACTGCATAATCAATATCTAACCTGGTACAATGCATGGCATACATAAGACTCCCAACAATCTGAGAATACATAAATTGATCAAGAATATCACCAGAGTTTCGCACTAGTTTGATGCTAGGATCAAATGGTGTAGGAGCAGACTTGTCATCAAAATGATCAAACCTCTTTAGAACCTTCTCAATATAACTTGATTGAGTAAGAGTCAAACCACTTACCGATCTTACAATTTTGATGCCTAAAATTATATCAGCTTCTCCAAGATCTTTCATTTCAAACTGAGAAGCAAGAAAATATTTTGTTTCTTTGACTCTTTTGATATCAGTTCCAAAGATCAACATGTCATCTACATAAAGACATATTATAACACCAGAATTTTCTTGAAATTTACTAAATATGCAGCTATCTCCACCATTGATTAAGTAGCCATTGGAAATCATAACTTTTCTAAATTTATCGTGTCATTATTTTGGAGCTTGTTTTAATCCATAAAGAGATTTAAGAAGCTTACAAACTTTACGTTCTTGACCAGGATTGACAAATCCTTCTGATTGTTTTGTGTAGACTTCTTCGTCTAGATCTCCATTCAGGAATGCAGTCTTTACATCCATCTGATGAATAACAAGATCGTGAATTGCAGCTAAAGCAATCAGGATACGAATAGAGGTCATTCAAGCTACAGGTGCAAAAGTATCAAAATAATCAATATCTTTCAATTAAGTAAAGCCTTTAGCTACCAAGCGGATTTTGTACTTATCTAAAGTACCATCGAATTTCATCTTCTTCCTAAAAATCCATCGGCAACCAATTGGTTTATATTCAGGAGGAAGATCTGATAATATCCATGTATTATTAAACAGTACAGAATTCATTTCATCATCAATTGCTTCACACCAAAATGAAGCATCATGTGAAAACATAACTTCAGCATAACTTTCAGGATCCTTTTCAACCAAATAATCTTGAAAATCAGGTTCAAAATCTTTTGATTTGACTGATCTTAAACTACGTCTTGATTGACTTTCTTCCAATGAGTCAACTATTTTTCTTTTAAGAGGAGAAATAGAAGAACTTGAATATTGTTCAAAAGAATCTTTTTTCTTGGGAAATATATGCTAAAAAAAAGTTAGCATGTAAAGATTCAATAATTGTGTGAGGACTTGGGATCTCAAGATTTAAAAATCTATAAGCCTTACTAGTTTGTGAATAACCAATAAACACACAATCTACTCCTTTGTAGCCAATCTTGGTTAAATGTTGATTTGGTAATCGAACATGAGCCAAGCAACATTATACTTTAAAATAATTTATATTTGGTTTTCGATTATTCCAAGTTTCATATGGAGATGCATCATGATTCCTGAAAGTAATTCTATTCAAAATATGACATGCTGAAAGCAAGGCTTCAGTCCACAAATTTTCAAACATACCAGATCCATAAAGCATAGAATTAACCATTTCTATGAAAGTCCTATTTTTTCTTTCTACAACACCATTTTGTTGTGGTGTATGGGACATGGTCAATTATTTTTCAATGTCTTCTTTCTTACAAAAATCAATAAAATCTGACTTTAAGTACTCTCTACCTCTATCGGACCTAATTGACTTAATTTTCACACTCAATTTATTTTCAACTTTTGCTTTATATGTTTTGAAAGTTTCAAATGTTTCATCTTTTGTTTACAATGGAAAGACATAAGTATATCTTAAGTAGTCATCAATAAAAGTGATAAAATATCTCTTTCCATGATGTGACAAATAATCCATCTCACAAATATCAGTGTGGATTAATTTTAAAAGTGTGGAAGTCCTTTCAACTGGGGCTTCTTAGTAATCTTGCATTTACTACAAGTAAGACACTTAGTAGTATGATTCTTTCCACAATCTTTGATTAATCCATTATTCACCATAAGTTGAATGGATCTAAAATTCACATGTCCCAGACGTTCATGACATAAGTTCAGAAACTCCACAAGATAAGCAGAAATATTTTCATTTTCAATATTGAGTTTAAACATTCCATTTGCAACATAACCTTTTCCAACAAACATGTCATTTTTAGATAAAATAAACTTTTCTGCCTCAAAAACCATTTTAAAATCATGCTTCGAAAGAAGCGTACCTGACACCAAGTTCTTTCGAATATCAGGAACATGCAATACGTCCATCAATGTAACTATCTTTCCGGAAGTAAACTTCAGTTCAACAATTCCTTTTCCCACAACTTTAGTAGAGGAAGAGTTTCCCATATATACAATTTTACCGTCCCCCACTAATTCATAAGTCTTGAAAGAATTTCGATTACCTGATATGTGACGAGTTGCGCCGGTATCTATTCATCATTCCACTTGATCTTCCGCTACAAATGTTTCTGTGACCATTGCCACAAGATCATCTTTTTTATTTTTATTTGTTTTTTCTTTTTTCTTTTCGGCTTTGAGAATTCTACAATCACCGCATAGTGACCAACTTTGTGACAATAATAGCATTCACCAGATTTAAAATTAGCACCATTACGCTTGAAATTTGTAGTCTTCTTTGCCTTTGAAAAATTCTTATTTTCAGATTCCTTCTTGTTTGATTTTTCTTCAACCATATGAGCTTTCATGACAGGTTCCTTCAAACTATTATTATCGCGTCATCGTGTCTCTTGTTCAATTTGTAAGTGTTGCAACAATTGTTCAAGAGTCAAATCTTCCTTTTTTGTGTAAGAGTTTTTTTCGGTACTCTTTCCAAGATGGAGGAAGTTTTGATACAATAGCACCAACATGAAAGTTTTCATCTAGAGACATTCCAATATAGCAATTTTATTAGGCTATAAGTTGAAATTCTTGTACTTGTTCAGTGATTGACTTGTCATCAACCATTTTGAACTCCATATACTTTGAAATGAGAAATTTCTTAAAACTTGCCTCTTCTCCTAAATAAATAGCTTGAAAAGTGTCTCATGTCTCTTTCGCATATTTGCATTTAACATAATATTGATCATAATATTTGTTGGACATTCTTCAAGAATATAATTCTTGCACAAATAATCATCATATTGTCATTTGACAATTTGTTCTTTAATCAAAGTAGCCTCATCAGATGCTACCTCAAAACCAAGAACATTAGGACAAGGTTCTTCAAGAACATATGCCAACTTTAATCGTCTTAAAAAGAATTCCATCTTTCCACATCATCTAGGAAAGTCTTTGCCATCAAATATTTCAAAATTAGGATTAGGCAAAGATGGAATACTATTTGATATTGATGTAGAAGCCATAGAGACAACTATCTTCAAATTGTTAGAATAATAATGATAATCATACAAGAATTCAAAATAAAACTTGCTTGACTTAGAGGCACGATAATACGCTTTTTGAAGATAGTTGGAGTCTCTCCCACGAGCAAACGAAAGAACTAGTAATAACTCTATCTTCGGGATTCAACTAAGACACAAAACAAGTAGCATTCAAAAATGTTGCTCTTCTATTCTTGAATTGGTGATTTCACCATTTGATCAATGTCTCTCAAATATTTTTTAAGGGGAAAGTAGTTTTAAGTGCTTATCTTTTCAAATAAAAGAAAAAACTATTTATAGGATAAAAATTTCATGCAAGAGGAGAGTATTAATTAAGTAATAGTTAATAGGTTCATGTATGTTTTAAAACAAGAATGTCTTTCTTTCAAAGAACCTAAAACGTAAAACTTAATGAATAATGAATTTGTCAAATTCATTTTCTTTGTAACTCAAAAACTTTAAGTGATGCATTTGTTTCAAAACTAATTGAAACATAACTCTTAAAAATCTTTAACCGATGTATTTGTTTCAAAATTTATTGAAACATAAACTCAACACTGAGGGTAAGTGTATATGAACATGCTGTTCATCACGTCTACCATTCAGAATCAGACCAAACTATCCTGAAGAACCGATGGTTTTATTTGGGACCCCATGCAAAAGAAGCTGGCCGTTTTGACTTTGATTAGCCAATCGAGTGTGGAGGGTCATGTGCCCCTCTTCATTTGTTCCCTTTAACTATCACAAAGCCGGCAATATTATTAAAGACAACGAGGAAGATCCCGTTAACAATCACAAAGCCTGCAATATCTTAAAAGACAAAGAAGAAGATCTACCTTGACAGCGAACACATCATTGACTAATATATCGATAAATGCAGAGTTTCTGCAGATACCAAACAAAGTAAAACTGAAATCTAAAGGAAATAAGAGCACTCTTAGATTAAGGTCACCAAGAAAAAAAAAACCTGTGCCTGTAGATGAGACAACAGTCATATCCAGCATATCATCATATAGAATTCTAGGCATTTTTGTCCATTTGACCTAGGATATAGCCAAGGTATTCCCAAAGTCTACATAGAGCATTAAGGTTGTCGAACTTACACTGGTGGATTTCGGCTTTTCTAGTCTGAGGGCTAATCTGTTCAGTGAAGCATCTTTGATCCAAGACACTATCCTATTTATGATCTTCAGCCACATGAAGAGGAGAATGGAACAGGATTAAATCAGAAAGTCAAAGTCCAAGAAAATTACCAAATTCAAGCTAAGATGAATCATACTTGTATGCATAAAGTAGCCGAAGAATATAGTACTACTATTTTAAGAACTTGGTGCATCCGTCTTGTGTGCAACAAAAACTAGGAGCAGCCCAATGCACAATGCAGCTCGCATTCACGCAGCCCGATGAGGCGATGAACAAAGCATCCCGTGTTCACGCAGCCCAGTTCACTATGGGTTCACAGATGAGTTACACCTTACCTTAATGCAAACATTTTGTTTTATACCTAAAACAGCAGAATTCGTTAGTTCAATACATGAAGCAGCAGAAGCAGAAGAGTTTTAGTTCTATACGTGAAGTAGCAGAAACAGAAGAGTTTATTAGTTCCAACTTCTATACATGAAGCAGAGGAAAAATTTACTGTCTTTATGACGGAAACTAGCTATAGACAGAAATAAGCAGATGAATTTACTAGTTACAGACATAACTGAACCACACTTTCAAACAATGAATCAACTGCAAAATCCAATACATAAATTACTAGCAACCACAAAACACTCGGAGAAAAATAATTGAATTAAGTTTGCACGGGAACAAGCCCGAAAAACTAGACATTGAAAAAAGAGTGGAACACCAATAATGGTTCTTTTCCCAGACAGTTAAAACAATATTTCAACAAATCAATAGACATAAAAGGAACAAATCGGTATGCAGAAATGAGGAGTCCTTGATATGAAAATATCCAGAAATGGGAAGATTAAAATTACATAATATTACCTAATTGCTAATCAGCTAATCTTTCTTATAGAGAAAATTGAAAAGCAAAGAGTGTCAATGACAAGAGAATTAGAAATAATGACTAACCAAATTTCTATTCCTCGAATACTGCAATGGAGAAATAAAACCATCAAGCTCAAAAAAACTAATAATGCTAAAACAATAGAAAACAAATGCACAAAAATTACCAACAAGAACCCTAATTCCACAAATCTTACCTCCAAATCTGCAATGAAAATTCTGAATAAATTGCAACATCCACAAAACCAGCAACCACAGAACTCACGGAGGAAAAATAACTGATTAAATTTGAAAGAGAACCATTAATAGTCCAGTCATTTCACTCTTTCAACAAAGCAATTGACATAAAAATTGAACAATAGTACACATCCTTATGCAGCGACACGGACATGTTCACTCAATCCTTCTTATACGAGATTCATTAGTCAGCTTACAGTAACATTTATCACATAATCCAACTGATAATTAGCTGAATTTTTAAAACGCAATAGAAAAGAATGTAGATGACGGGGAGAATCAGAAATAAGTACAAAGCAAACTTCTATTCCTTGAATTTGTAACAGAGAATTACATCATCAAGCTCAAAACATAACCAGCAAACCAAAGATAAAACTCTACAATCATTACCAACAAGAACCTTAATTTCAACAACCCCTAACCCCCAAATCCGTAAAGAGTCCTTCCTTGCCTCTTGAGGGCATAAACCACATCCATAGCAGTAACAGTCTTTCTCCTAGCATGCTCTGTGTATGTCACTGAATCACGAATCACATTCTCCAAAAAGATCTTCAGAACACCACGAGTCTCCTCGTATATTAATCCAGAAATACGCTTCACACCACCTCTACGAGCGAGCCGACGAATAGCTGGCTTTGTGATTCCTTGGATGTTGTCCCTCAATACTTTCCTGTGCCTCTTGGCTCCTCCTTTGCCCAATCCTTTGCCTCCCTTGCCTCTCCCTGACATTTTCTCGAAAAGGTTTTAGGGAATTTGAATTTGAGAATAAATTATCTTGATTTGGATTATGATGAAAGGTGGTACGAGATTTGGTGATTTATATAGAGCTGATGGTTTGTTGGTTTGTGGAAAGGGATTTGAATCGGGACCGTTGGAATGTCGGAGCTTAAAGTGATGATCGGACGGATATCAGGATCGATCCGTGTTAGAGGTGTAGACTGTATGTGATCCGTTGATTAACGGGTGATCTACAGTGGAGAGTGATTATTTAGTGAGTGCGCGGATTGTGCTTTTACGGTCAGAGAAGCGAGGTACATTGTTGGCTTGGAGCCCGTTTGGATAAGCAGAAAAAAAGTGGCTTTTAAAAAATAAATTTAAAATACTTTTGAAAATTTCTAAAATTTATTTTAAAATTAGGCAGTTATGTGTTTGGATAATGTGCTGAAACTGAAAAAAAAATATTGATGTGTTTGATAAACAAGTGTTGTTAAACACTTTTTTTGGTTTAACCTTAAAGTTGTTAACAATATATAGAGTTGATTATTATAATTTTTATTTCTAAGATGATTCAAATTAAAATTAATATATATATTTTTAGTACATTTTCAATATAGAGAGAGAGAGAAAGAGAGAGAAAGTATTTCCATGAATTACTATTAAATTTGTGCGCTAAAAAAAATCTTGGTTAAAAGAGTTTAAATCATCAAATATAATATATATGTTACTAATCATTATAATTTCATTAATAGATAAATGATTGGTTACAAATGATACTATTTGTTTGCTAAAAGGACTCTTAATTGAAAAATATATTACTCATTGATTGAGTAATGACTATATCACTATTAAAATACTATTGAATACGAATGTTACATCGTCAAATATACATGAATCGTTCACTAATCGTTCATGAAGTTGTATATCTTCAGTGAGTGTTCTTCATATATATTGGTTGTTGAGTTTTTTTTTCATAGAGAAATTCATTTGTTGTACAATAATAATTGTCCAAATTTAAAAAAATATATTAAAGAAGGGGAATAATACATAAAAATCATATTTCATAAATTAAAAGCATATAAAAGAGGTACTAATATGACTCTTAAATACCCTTACAGTTGTTAACATTATATAAAGTTGATTACTATTAGATTTTTATTTTTAAAATAATTTAAATTAAAATTAATTTATATTTTAATTCAATTTCAGCATAAACTACTTAATACATTTATTTTTCAAAATATTTTTCATGAATGAATAAGTTACTTGTGCTTCATTTTTCTTCTTAAAATTGAACAAAAGAGACCCAAAAAGAAGTAAAATTTGTTGTTTCAGCCATATGGATCCGTTTTTCTTTGTGAATTTTGACACACTAATTAACCCACTTTTGTTTTACGAGATTTTTTTCTTCTGAAAATTGAACCAAAACACTCAAAAAGGAGCAAAAATTGTTGTTTCAGCTAAATAGGTTTATTGATTTTCCGTTTTTCTTCAGGAAAATTGAACAAAAGTCGCCCCAAAAGAAGTTGAATTGCTAATGATACATTAAAATTTGTTATTTCAGTCAAATAAACTATCAAAAAATAATTTTTCTCAATTCTTCATAAATTTCATAAGCATCAAATTGTTAGCAACTCATTGAAAAAAAAATAAAGACACAAAATAGAGAGAAAAACACAAACATGAAGAGAGAAACACAAAAATAGAGAAAAAAACACAAAAATGATAGAAGAGAATGAATGTTTTAGAATAAACATGATGGCAATTTTGAAATATGTGGGAATTACAAGGGATAAGTATATCTTTTAATTGGTCAAACTAGAATATCTTATAAGCCAAAAATAAAAGGTAGGTGTGGTGGTGCTTTTGGCTTTTAGCTTTAAAAAAGTAATTTTTAACCTTTTTAAGCTAATTTAAAGTTGCCAAACACTTTAAAAAGTGAAAAATGACTCAAAAATTATTTTGACTAGCTTTTAAGCCCATTCAAATGCCATCTTGGTAAAGAATCCATCAAATTCTTATTCCTACAACTTCCTTCTTTGTATTATATTACTAGTCGGCTTACGTCGTGCTGCGCATAACCCAATGTTGATTCTTAAAAATTTCACGTTCTATATAATTCAATCATTTAATTAAAATCTTCATTTGTTTGATTGATAAATTCTATGTTACGCATATAATATTATATTTAGCTTGTTGAAATTTGTATAACGATATTTTAAGTTGTTCAAACTTTTGTGACATTGATAGTAAATTATATTTTTTAAATAATTTAAATTTTTAATTATTGTGATTTATAAATTTTTTTCTTCTATTGTACTAATTAGAAGTGCATAGTAAAATTATTACAAGAAACACTTGTGAATTTTTTAAAGTGGTCTCATATAAGACGTCAAGTTAATTTAAAAGATCAAAAAATAATTTATCATTTTACGTCTATTTTATGTTTTTTATTAAATATTATTAATTTTGTAATATTAAATGACTTATAATTATTAATTATGAATAATATAGTAAAATTACGATTGAAGTAGTTGAAACAATCATGTTATAAATATCTATTTTACTTTTTTATTAAATATTATTAATTTTTCAATACATAAATGACTTATAATAATTATTTAGGGGTAATGTAGTAAAATCACAATTAAAGCAGCTGAAGCAGGCATGTCAACCATGAGCAGCGTGCGTCAGCTGCTTATTGCGACTTCTTATATAGGATACTAATAATATAATTTTTTAATGCTTAAATAACCATAATAAGTAATTAGGAATGATATAATAGAACCACGATTGAACCCGCGAAGCGGACATGTATTAGAAGTGATATAACATAATAACTACAAAAAATTACTTGTGAAAAAAACTAAGTGGGTCTCATATAAGACATCAAGCTAATTTAAAAAATCAAGAGTTAATTTATTATTTTATGTCTATTTTACCTTTTTTATTAAATACTATTAATTTTTTAATAATTAGATTACTTATAATAATTAATTAGAGGTGATATGGCAAAATTACAGTTGAAGCAGCTGAAGCAGATATGTCAGAAATATTTATTTTACTTATTTGTATTAAATATTATTAATTTTCTAATATGTAAATGACTTATAATAATTAATTAGGGTTGAATAACTACAAAAAATTACTTGTGAAAAAAACTAAGTGGTCTCATATAAGACGTCAAACTAATTTAAAATATCAAGAGTTAATTTATTCTTTTTATTCTTTTAAGTCTATTTTACCTTTTTTATTAAATACTAATAATTCTTTTAATACTTAGATGACTTATATTTATTAATTAGGGGTGATATGACAAAATTATGATTGAAACAGCTGAAGCAGACATATCAAAAATGTTTATTTTACTTATTTGTATTAAATATTATTAATTTTTTAATACGTAAATGACTTATAATAATTAATTAGGGGTGATACAGTAAAAAACTATTGAAGCGGCTGAAGCAGGCATGTCAACCTGCTGCTTGCTTTAGCATGAACTCCCTCTTATATATAACTAATGTCTATTTTACCTTTTTTTATAAAATACTATTAATTTTTTTAATACTTAAATGACTTATACTTATTAATTAGGGGTGATATAGCAAAATTACGGTTGAAGCAGTTGAAGCAGACATATCAGAAATGTTTATTTTACTTATTTGTATTAAATATTATTAATTTTCTAATACGTAAATGACTTATAATAATTAATTAGGGGTGATACAGTAAAAACACGATTGAAGCAGCTAGAGCAGGAGCTGAAGCAGGCATGTCGGCCTGATGCCTGCTTCAGCATGAAACACCCTCTTAGTTATATTTTACCTTTTGTATCAATCACTATTAATTTTTTTAATACTTAGATGACTTATATTTATTAATTAGGGGTGATATGACAAAATTACGGTTGAAGCAGCTGAAACAAACATATAAAAAATGTTTATTTTACTTATTTGTATTAAATAGTATTAATTTTTTAATACGTAAATGACTTATAATAATTAATTAGGGGTGATACAATAAAAACACGGTTGAAGTAGCTGAAGCAGGAGCTGAAGCAAGCATGTCGATCTGTTGTCTACTTCAGCATGAAACCCCCTCTTATATATAACTAATAAATTTGTAATTTTCTCTCTCTCTCTCTATATATATATATAAAATAATTTTACTATCTTTTAAAAAGAATTTGAATTTTTTTTATAAATAAGTGCAAGCATTTGAAAAAAAGTAATTGCAAAGGTAATGTGATAAAAATTTAAGTAATGCTTTTTTTTATTTAGAAAGATGGCAATTGATATAAGAGAAATATTTTTCGTAGGGGTGTGTAAAAATCGAACCGATCAATAAATCGAATCAATAAAAATGTTATTGATTTATTATTATTGGATTATTGGGTTAACGGTTTTTTATGGTTTTATAAGAAAAAAATTATTGGGTTCGGTTTTGTTTTTTTCTTATTGGATTAATGGTTTTATATATTTCTCTTAATTTCTCTAACTAACCTATTATTTCAATTATACAAACTCTTAATTTCTCCTAACAACATTTAGCTTAAACTTGAAGATTCTTGTAAATTAAAACACATCATTGTAGGATTTTTTTTTTGCAACTAAAATTTGATTTCTTTTCATGTTAATTACTACTATTTTTATTTTATGAGTATTTTTTTATCAGTTAAACCAAAAATCGAACCGTTAAGGATTAAAAATTGAAAATCGATAAAAAGTATCTTATTAGTTTGATTATTGATTTAGCATATTTAAAAATCAAAAACCGATAAATCGAACCGATAATATGCAAAATTGAATCGAACCGACCGATGCACACCCCTAACTTTTCGTATGTTGGCCAACTAATATGAAACAGATGAAGTAAATTCTAAGCTTCTCTACCATCTCTTATAACTAGTAAGGAAAAGCTCGTGCGATGCACGGCCCAATATTTATTTATATGCTTGTTTTTTTGAGTGATGTTGAATAAATGATTAAATTTTTTTATCTAAAACTAAGTTTTTGTGTGGTAATCATCTCATATTACTATTGATGATTTATTGAACTTAGAATAATAAGTCTTTATAAAATTATGTGTATTTAAAAGTTTGTTGTAATATTTAATCACAAATATTTTATAATTATTTAAAAAAAAATATGGAGATATGTAATTTATTATTTTCAGCCGTTGAAATACTCTAATACCTTTTTTTCGAACTATAATTTACTCATTTCATAAAATTTCATGAGTCTTTCATGTTTAGAAGAAAAAATATAACGTAAAAATTAAAATTGTTTCAAACTAAATTATGATAAAATCTTACCAGTGTTTATATTAAGTCAATATATGTATATCATGTGTTTGTATTTAAAATTTAATTTATTTAATTATAATTAATTAACATATATTTTACTACGCTTAATCGTGATAAATTAAAATAATTTATTGTAAACAATGAAAGTTCATAACTTTTTATCCAAAATTACGGACCTACGTGAAATATAACTTGTATAAAAAGATATCTCGTGACATTTTTTTTAACTCTTTTAACTCTTTGTATAAACCTTTTAACTTTACTTTTTCTCTATTTCCCTTTTTCACTTATATATCTATGTAATAAAAATACGTAAAAGGAGGCCAAAGTAAAAATATACACAGTGAGAAGTATATGTTGTAATAAATATGCATTTGAGTGTTACCTCATTAAAAATCTTACCAGGAAAAATTCAGTGGAATAAAAACCTTAGTTACGAAAAAAAAAGTACAACGTGTATTCTTACTCCCCTGATGAACAATTCAATTTATTCAGTATTCGCATTCCAATCTTATATACCATCTTCTCAAAGGTTGAAGTTGGTAAAGATTTGGTAAACAAATCTGCGGGATTGTCACTTGGAAGTATTTGTTGTACATCAATATCGTTATTCTTCTGAAGATCATGCGTGAAGAATAACTTTAGTGAAATGTGTTTTGTTCTATTTCTCTTAAAGCCTCCTTTTAATCGAGCTATGCATGGTGTATTGTCTTCAAATATGACTTGTGGAACCTTGATATCAAACTTCAGGCCGCATCTCTATTTGATGGAATGTGTCACTGATCTTGGCCATATGCATTCTCTACTTACCTCATGAATAGTTATTATCTTAGCATGATTTGAAAAAGTAACAATGATAGACTGCTTTGTAGATCGCTATGACATAGCAGTACCTCCGTATGTAAACACATAACCTATTTGAGATCTTACTTTATGTGGTTCAGATAAATAACATGTAGTTGTATAACTAACAAGATCTAAACTTTCTTTGTTAGTATAAAATAGACGCATATCAATAGACCCATTTAGATATCGCAATATATGCTTACCTCTATTTCAATGTCTACTTGAAAGAGAAGAACTGTACTTGCCTAGCAAATTAATAGAATAAGCTATATGAAGTCTTGCGCTGTTAGCAAGATACATAGGTGTACCAATAACATTGAGATATAGTACTTCAGGACCAAGAATCTCTTCACCCTCTTCTGAAGGTCAGAATGAATTTTTACTCACTTTAAGTAATCGAACAATCATTAGATTATTTAATGAATGTGCTTTGTCCAAGTAAAATTGTTTCAAGACATTCTCAGTATAGGAAGATTGGTGGATGAAGATCCCGTCTGCTAAATGTTCAATCTGTACACCAAGACAAAACTTTGTCTTTCCAAGATCTTTCATTTCGAATTCTTTCTTTAGATATTCAATTGCCTTCTAGACCTCTTCTGGAGTTCCAATGAGATTTATGTCATCCACATAAAAAGCGAGTATAATAAATTCTAATGTCTTTTTCTTAATGAAAATATAAGGACAAATGACATCATTAATGTAACCTTCGTTTATCAGGTACTCACTAAGGCGATTATACCGCATACGCCCTGATTATTTTAAATCGTATAACGATCTTTATAATTTGATTAAATATAATTTTCGAGACTTTGAACTATATGATTCAAGCATTTTTAATCCTTCTGAAATTCTCATCTAAATTTCATTATCAAGTGAATCATTCAATATTAAATACATGACATCTTCTAGTGTTAGGACTGAAGGCCAAATAAATCTTATGCTTATCAAGAAGTATATTTCACTTGATAATTATTGGGAAAAGGACATGAACTGGTCATTTTTTTAAAAAAGGCCACAATTTAAAAAGGTGAACAACTATAGGCTGTCGGCTATTTTTAATTCCCTTTCTTAGTCATTTGGCTCAATTGGGCACATGCAGTCGCTATACTCATTTGATATACTTTTATACCAAATTGATATACTTTTATACTATATTGATACACTTTTAAAAAAGAGAAAGGAAATTCTATGCAAGCACATGTAGTCCCTATACCCAATTGATACTCTTTTATACCACATTAATACACTTTTATGCTACATTGATACACTTCCAGTGTCCATATACTTAATTGATACTCTCTTATACTAGATTAATACATTTTTAGAATGCATGTAGAAACTATATAAAGTCGTATAAAATATGTATCTAAAGAATAATTGTAGATTAAAATTGCATAGAATGTGTATAAAAATGCTATAATTAATAAATAGAATATGTATATGTATAGAAACTGTATCATTATTATATATAAATATATATCTTTAACAATTGTATTATATTAAAAGTATATGATATTGTATTTTATTGTATAAATAAGTAAAA
The DNA here is from genome assembly GCF_002878395.1 of Capsicum annuum. Lineage (NCBI taxonomy): Eukaryota > Viridiplantae > Streptophyta > Magnoliopsida > Solanales > Solanaceae > Capsicum > Capsicum annuum. Next base: position 16,366,828 of record NC_061116.1, read on the forward strand.
CTAAACAAAGCAAATAGTATGTTATTTTAATAATGTTGGTGAATGCAAAATAATCTGGAAAAAAAAAACAATTACCCGATTGTTTAAGAAGAATAATCAATATTATACATTGATTATATATTTATTACATATAAATTATATACAAAAAATAATAGAAATAAAAAATATAATGTACTGATTTTTTTTCTATTCTAACTATAAATTATTGAGGAAAAAAAATGCCATAAAATTTTATTTAATTGTTAAAATTAAAAAAGTTTCTTTTTAAAATTTTAAAAAGAATAGCGAGAGAGAGTGAGAAGAGCAGCCAACAAAGGAAAAAAAAGAAGAGAAAACAATGAATTGACATATTAAAAAAGAGTCGAAATGACTAATTTGTGGAATTACAATTCTTAGGTCATTTTTGAAGGAATTTTTTTTGACCGAGAGGTCATATTTTTCCTTTTCCCATAATTATTTCTACGTCAGCATGCTTAAATAAACGTAAAATTCAGGTCCTTCTAATATTATACAATATTGTGCGTTATTGTACTAAAAATATCATCGACGAGATATTATTTATATCGATTCACATCACGACATAACTTACTGATATCTCATCACTTCATTATTTTCAGGTACCTGAACCTCTTCTGGAGATTTCACGAAGCGTTTTGTCGTCGCTGTTCAAGAGAATATTGCCTCTTTATTACGATCATTTGCTCCATTTTCTTTTTAAGGATTGCCTTAATTGGAATCGATTCTACCATGCTTCATGCATGCTATAAACTATGTCCTTCAGGGACATATAGTTGAAGCATCTGCAGCTAAATATAAAATCAATTTTGGGTCAGCAAATGCTTCTGGCATAGAATTATCTTTTTAATGAGGATCGTACTAATGATAATTCACAACATATTTCTTAGCTGCTTATTATCTCTCCCTTATGTTAGGAAAACTAACATATACTCCAATCTACTTTGGAGAATCCATCTTTGTGAGTCATAGTATATCTATTAATTACATACCACGCATCAAAACAGATGGAAAATATATGGTTCCTGGCCCTGAACCAATTGAGAGGGAAGAACTGATCATAATTTATTCGTATAATGCATGCAATATATATTTCAGACCAATACTGTTTATCTTTATTTTTGTTCTCATAAGATATTTTAACTATTTATATGAGGCATTCAGTGCTAAACCAACTTGAATATAACCACCATTATCAAGATCAATTGGCTTGACTACATTATCTGAAAATTATGCCCTTGACTCAATTTAATTAAGAAGGCAACTTTATGAATGTCAAACTGCAGGTTGACAATAAACGTACATGTAATCATCTTATGGATGCATCATATCAAATGACGGGTGAATGAACCCTTATTCAATTTTTACGTTTTTCAAAATTTAGAAAATTCAGTCCCAACATTAGTTGGTTCAATCAACTTATCATGAGAACAAGTAATGATTCTTGAAGAATCTTCTAGTTCTTCATTAGATGTCTAAAACTCAATATGCTCATCTTCAGGATGATAAAATCATTCAGACAACAAATAAAATTATTTAAACTAGTAAACTCCAAATTTATCATGGCATGAATTATTTACTAGAGTAAAAGGTCTACTGCTTCAAGAGTAGTTTACAAGATTTTACTATTGCACAATCTTACTACTTCGGGAGTAAATATCAAATTTACTACTTCACAAGTAAATACCAAATTTACTACTTCTGAAGTAAATTTCAAGGTTCTATTGTTTTAGAAGTAGATTTAAGATAAATTTCAGATTTACTATTTTGGAAGTAAATTTCAGAATAATTCTTTCTTCTTCTTCTGAATGTGGTTTTCACATTCAACTGCACATTTATATACCTTACCAAATATCACATTCACCTTAGGGAATGGCTCTGTAATTATAACATTTATCAAAAATTCTCATTCCTTGAGAATGAAAGATAATTAACAATTTGTCAAAAGTTTTCATTCTTCGATAATGAAATATAATTATTAAAATATGCCTTAAGCATATCAAATGATGATACCTTAGGTCTTCTTTCAATATTTTACTACTTCAGGAGAAAATCGAGGTATATATATAGCTGTAGAGAATTTTCTCTATCATATCTTTAATTTCAGATTTACTACTTCAGGAGCATTCATATATTCTTCAAGATGAAAACATAAACAATGTAAACATTATAATATTACTAACACATAACGTATTACACAAACTTTATCAATTTACAAGATTATTGAGATACTATTAAAAAAAACGTGAACTAATACAACTTAACAGAAAAGTAAAACTAATCAGACTATTTTATATTCATCATCTACAAGATGATTAACATATCCTTCGGGGATTGTAAAGAAATCTGAGGCATCTAAATTCATAGGCCCAACATTATCTTCAGAGATAAAGTTTACCTCAACGTCATTATCTGGTTTCTTTAGGGATTCCTGATAGAGCTTCACCAGATACTTTGGCATACGACAAATACACGATCAGTGTTCATTTGCTCCACATCGTCAACATCTATTTTTAGTGGTCGTTCTTGCCGCTGCTTCAGGAGCTTCACTCTTCATTTTACACTGCTGGTGTTGAGGGTCATTATTTATTGCAAGGCGATCATCCTGATTAAAATATCTACCTCTTTCACAACCACAATCACAATCACAACCACGACTGGGGTCAGGGCTACTTTCATACCTAGTTTGGTGAAAATATGCAGCATTCACTTCAGATAATAGAGCAGTACGTACCAAGAGGTCGACTTTCATGATTTCTCATTCAAAGCTCATTATGTTGTTCAGCAACAAGAAGATGGAGCAATCAATTCTATATGCCTTTTAAATCCCATTTCTCGATACTGCTGTTGCAGGAGCATACTCGAGGCAGAAAAAGTAGAGAATATTTTCTCTAATATGTCGTGGTTTGTGATATCTTCTCCGCATAAATTCAACTGTGATTTAATTCTAAACATCGCAGAATTAAAGTCCTGAAACCTCAAATGAGTCCACTCATAATGTGCCTATGAGAGGACGATCATCTTCAGGTGGTTGTATCTTTATTTTAAATTATTTCACAATATAAGTGGATCCTTAATTGTGAGGTATGTCATTTTCAAACCATCGTCAAGATGATGAAGGAGAAATATAACCTTGGCCCGATCCTGATTTGATGCCTGATTGCCATTTTTGATGGTGTCTGTCAAACCCATTGCATCCAAATATATTTCATTATTTAATGTCCAGGACATGTAAGTTTTGTCCGATATATCTAGAGCAATAAATTTATGTTTGGATATATTTGACATTATTTAAGAAAAATAAATACTTATCTTTATTATCTGTATTTTCTCTGAATGGTAAAGATTCGTGCTGATAACGTGTTATAAAAATATTTAAAAGTAGACCAAAGTAAAAATATACACAATGAGAAGTATATGTTGTAATCAACTTCGTTCCTTTTCTTAACTAGCTAATGGCTATTTATAGCCAATTATCAAGAGGGAATTTTATCCAAATAAGAGGTGGGATATGACTAATTTGGTTACATAATTGTTTGTATGTCACATGTCCACCAACTTGGACAAATGGCACCCAAATAGGTTTCATAATATTCCAAACTTTTTTTTCCTTTTTCTTTAGACTAATGGGTCTCTTCATTATTTTTTCACTGTTATGAATTCTCTATGCAATACCAATGCACTCTTTGGTTTCCAAATATATTGTTCTTCGATAAGCTCTCTTTCATTGTGTTGTGATGATTAGATTCTTTATTTTTCTAATCAATCTTCTTCTCCTTAATTTAATATTTATGGGTCTTTCGTATTGAGATGTTGAAAATGGTATGTAGAGTTCTTTGTCATTCGTTGTGTTAGTAATTTTGTTTAAAAAATATTCATTTCATTAATTTGGAAATACGACGCATAGGTCGTTTGCATGTCATTTTTGATTTTATCTTATTATCTAATATTTCTTGAACTTTGTATGTGTGAACAAATTCAGGATTATGAAAACTATACAGTCAAAGCTATTGCATGTGATTGTTTTTATTATTTTTTTTCGCTCCACCTATTTCCTACTTTCATTTTTTCCCCTATTCTTTTTAATGTGATGTTGATGAAGTTTACTTTTTTCTTTGCAATGAACAGGGACAATTACTGGATGACGCAGCGACGGATCCTCTTGAAGGGATATATGAAATGATCTAAGATGCATTTTAGAATGACGACAAAGCTTTCTCTTGATGTTTGCAGATATCTATTGTGTCTACTTTTTTTCTTTTTGTTCTCTCAAGTAAAGTAGGAATGCTCTAAAATTTTGCACGTTTACATAAATATCCTCCGGGCCCCATGCCACAAAAGGTAAGACACATGGAAGTTCAATGAATGTTTTGGGATATTTGTCACAACCTACAACTGCAGTTGGCACAAGCACAAGGAAGCACAAAAAATATATGTGAAATAACCAAATTATCCTTGTATTCAAATACGCATGAAGCACACACGTCGACGGAGATATTTCTAACAACCCAAAAATTCAAGTCAATATTAAAATCATGCTTCAACCATATGCAAAATCAAAAATCATATTTTAATAGTTTGATACATGATTCATACATATATTAAGGTCTCAAATAACTCCTAGCTTATAGACAAGTCAAAATATCTCTTACTAATTAAATTCTTGTGAAGAATATTATTACAGTAAACTTCAAATGATCATATCTTTTGAATTACTAAGATTTTTTGAACTCAATACCCACCAAAAGATAGATAATTGATTTATCTTTCCAACGCCACCGGTTTTGTGTTGATTCGATATCGAAATAAAAGATTATGACTAAATTATTGAAGCACTATTAAAGTTATCAATGATGATGACTCGTAGTCAGACACTACGAGTCATCAGGACTCGTCATCACGGCAGTGAGGACCAGAATTTGAATTCTTTGGCCATGAATCAATCCGCGACTCGTGGTCATACTCTACGAGTCATAGCCTAGCTAAATCATCGAGATTGCTTTCAGAGATTTTTTAAACAATTTTTGAGGGGTTATTTGGTCTTTTCTCACCATTTTAACACGAAAACTACATCGTTTAAGCACTCCAAAGGCTGAATAATTATATTAAAACACCCATTATTTTGCCTATTCCTCAAAATTCATTCAACACTTAAAAATTTTAGCAAGAGAAAGAGACGATTTTCCTCTCCAAGCAAGAAATAGGGCTTTTTTACTCCCAACTTCAAATCCAAATATTTCTTCAAGGTTTTAACATCAAGTATGTGGGTATTCAATAAGGTATTCCTTTCACCCTTATTCCCAAACCTAGTTTTAAAATATGAATTTCAGTTATGATTTCTATGATTCTCATGAACTAGTATTTTTATCCAAATAGAATTCGAAGCCTAAATTCAGTTCTCCTTAATATACCTTACCTTCATTTCACGATTATTATGATTTCTTATGACTATACTATAGAATTCATAATATTCTCATGTCCATGCATGATTTACATAATATTAATTCAAGTTTAAAGCATATGATCAATCTATAAATGATTTATCAATTTTTCAAGACTATTAAGCATTATTTATCATAATTTTGCGGATTCCAATCTATATTAGTTGACATACTGTGTTTTTTCATGAAATTTAGCATTTTTCACATACATAGTATTATGAACCCTTAATGTGTTGGTAAATTTAAGATTTTGAACTTGTGTTATGAAATTTCACATTTCTCTTCAGATAATAAAATTTATCACGATAATTGTACTCTTCAGAGATGGCGGGTTATGAACATCCGATGACCAAGGATATCATGCATTTCAGTCAAACACCCAGTCTTTCAATTTTCATGATTTAGAATACTTTCAGACAAAGAACTTATCTTTCAACCTCAGGACTTGATACAAACATAAAGAGCACAAGGTTTACAAGGTCTTGTAGAAGGTTCAAGTTTTGGATTGTCAAAGAATCAAGTCTCAGATTTACAAGTGCTTGAAGACCTTTTGGAACCATTACAAATCCTTGTCCAAATTGAAGAGGGAAGGAGGAATTTCTACATCATATAGGCACCTCAACAAAGGGCATTGTGGTCTTTTAAGACCTCCCTTTTACACTCCAAAGGAGCACCCTTCATTAAGGTCATTTTAATCATTGTTATGTAATAGTATAAATAGACCTTTTAGCTTCTATTTTCATTAGACTTTGATGAATTATTGAGAGATACTCAAATTGTATTTTCTTTTCTTAGTGTAGGGCTTGAAAAAGCCATTGTAGTGTAGGTATGGGAAAAGACACTGAAACTAGGGTTAGCTTGAGTGTGGATTCACTTAAGTTGACATTTTGATAAGAAAGGTGGGTTCTTGAGGAGTTGATACTTTTGTGTCCACCTAAGAGTGTGGTGTTATCCTCCATTGGTGTTGTGTGTCTTGGTGTTTGATACACACCTTGGTGCTATTCATTGGTATAGGTGTATGTCTCACTATCTATCCTTTCATTTAGTGTAATTTTATCTTATTTCTTGTTGAATCCGTGTGTTCTCTTCTTACATCTACTCTTCTTATAGTTGCTGATTTTTATTTCCTTAGTGTGTTCTCACATTTTCGTGCGAGTTTTAGGTTAGTTCCTGTATCATTTGGTATCAAGAGCCATGTATTAGATTTGTTCCCATAACTCTAAGCCTTGGATCTAACAAAATCTCCACAAAAAAAGAGTCTAGAGTCAAGAAAATAAAAAATTAGGTGTTTCACGTTTTTGTACTTGGACAATATTTTAAATCTTAGATCTACATGTTTTTGTGTTTTTTTGTTTCAAATGCTAGATTCTTGTTCCCTATGACCTAGGGAGTCTAGATTTACATTTGGAACAAGATTTAGTTATTTTTGAGCTAGATCCATTATTGTTATAACTTGTTTAAAGCTTTTGAGGTGGGATCTCGTGGTGGATACCTTGTGTGTGGCGTTTTGGGGATGATTTATTGTTGTTTGTGCTTATCTTGGCAAAGGGAACCTAGATCTAAAAGAAAATTTGAATTTGGGGTTCATTTGCCTAGTGGTCAAACTGTGGTCAACTCTTGAATATTCATCTTGTTCATCCACCATCTTCAAATCTTGTTAAAGAAGATTATTCAAGTAGCTTGTTTGATCCAAAAAAGAAGAAGAAAGAGAGTGTACTAAGTGTTTGTACAAGAATATTCCCTAGCATATTCTAAGTCTTCCAAAAAAAAGATGGGACAATGGAACAAACAAGTACAATTGAAAGTACACTTGAGTGAATCAATCCATTTTGAATTCATTTGAAGCTTCAAAAAGGCTTCAAACCCTCATTTTTCCCTTCAAACCGAAATTCATCTTCTCTAAAGGAGTGTTTGGCTGAAAACAAGAATTTGAAAGTTGAAAATTTTTGAAAAGTGACGCCCAATTATAAGCTGCCACATCATCACTTATATAGACAACCAAATTGAGTTCTAAATTAGATTTTTAATTTTCTAATTATTGATTCTAGTTGCTTTTGTGTTGATTCAACCACTAATTACCAAACTAGTAACTACCTACTAGGTTGATAATTAGTTTAGAGTCCCTTGTTTCGTGTCATCAATTTTTTGTGTGCTTTTATTATTTGTAATTTATTAAAACTTGTTGGTTCAAGTCCGTAAGTAATTTTCTTTAAGTTATATCAAATAAAAATCTATTCCGGGCCAAAGTAGAATCATTTCACACTCTCTTGCCAAGTATATGCCAAGGTATCAACACTTATGAGACCAAGTGTAAGGTTAGAATCAAGTGTGAGAATGGTGAGGCTTTCTTTTGAACTAACTTATTTGCTCGTTTTGTAGGTTGTTCCTTTGCTGTTTTCTTTCTTCTTTTTAGGTATTTGAGCTATGGAATCCGAAGGTACTACTTCTCAAACTTTGGGAAATGATGTTGTTAATGCAATTTTAGCTCAACTTGACTTTATTGACTGTGAAATAAATATGATGCAATCGAATATTAGATCCATCAAGGGTGATTTAGGATCCATGAAAGGTGATTTGGGTTCAATTAAAGAGGATATGGCTTCAATCAAGCGTGGTGTGATTAGAATGAAAGCAGGTGTTGATAGACTATGTCCACCAAAACCTCCACAAACTCAAATGTTACCTCAAATCCGAATTACCAAGTTTTTATTTTCAAGGAGAATGAGGTCGAGCCTCAATATGGAGAGCATGAGGGCTGCCATAGTACAAAACCAAGTGAAGATCACACTTCCCATGATCTATAAGGTACCAAAGCTATCTTCTACACTCCTAGAAACTTGAATTGTTGTGATGTGCCTAGTAGTGGCCAAACTAGTGTAGTTTCAGATTTGCTTAGTGTAGAAGTGTATGAATCTTCCTTTTGTGATAATCTTGGTGTTGTTAGGTTGCATAAGCACCATACTCTTGTTGTGAGTACACAAGTACTAGTTGATTCTTTAGATGACAAAATCGATTCTTTTTGTAAGAATGATTTGTGTCCATCTAGTGCTAGAACTTATAACTTGAATAAGGTTTCATTACCAAGCAACAAGAGTATTCACACACTAGTTGACTCTTGTGAAAAACAAGGTGAGTCTACATAGGTATGTGAGTTTCCAACAACTAGTGAGGTTGTGAATGATGATCAACTTACTCGCGAATTTAGTCTACTACTTGAGCATGTGTGTAGTGTGCTTGGTAATTTTCAAGTTAGTGATAATGTTGATAGAGTTGATCATGAGAATGGAGATGGTTCTTTGAGTATATTGTGTGATGAAGGTCTTAATGATAGTTTTACTCGAAGAAATCATGTGGATGAAAATGTTGTGAAGCAAGACATATGTCTTTGTGAGAGTGAACTTGTGTGCTTAAACTCATTTATCTTTGAATAGTGAATTTCTCTCAAAGCATGATGTCTTGTGTGAAAATAGTGAGATCACTCTTTGCATGACACCTAATGAAAAATACTGCTAAACTGAAGTACTGAAATAAAAGCATATCCTCGATAGATGAGGACTCACTGCTAAATCTGCTATTAATGGCTGAATCTGGCTAAGTGCGGTCATGAACCTGAGCGTCTGAACCTATGATCAGTACGTGAGAATGTACTGGTATGCTAAATGAGGTAAGACTGAATGCATGGGTTCATATGCATGAACAATAACTAATTGAATGATATGCAAGAGATGGATTAGCATACATGGAGGATCTGTAACTACTGAACATACTGTGCATACTGTAATTGAGTATACTAAAACTAAATCTGATAACTGATAACTGAATATACTGATAATCTGAGATCACTGATAACTGAGTGGCTGTATCTGACAGTTCTGATTCTATAGAACTGAATTGAGTTCTATTTTGAAGACTGAGACTAAAACTAAAACTGTGGGACTTCTCACTTAACCAACATGCCCCTGAGTAAGCTGAGTGGGGTTCAAACTGTACTCCAGTTGGAAGGTTGCCACTATCGTGCCATGGTTAAAGATATTGTTGTGGTAAACCTATCTGACGGGTGACCCTAAACAGAAAGTCAAGCCTAATTTGCCGGGTGATCCCTGGGAGGTAGCCAAGCCTTAATCTGATGGGTGACTCCTCGCATCCTACGCTGGCTATGTAGTTTTGTAGTGTGAGATTGCTACCAACGACTCTGCCTGCCTGACAGGAGAAGTCGTCATCTTCACACTAGCTTGGTGCTAGTTTTTATTTCCAACTGAAAGACACTGAACTGAGTATACTGAACTGGAATGGACTGATACTGAGATTATTGAGTTTTTCTAAGTTCTGTAACTGAATGAATTCTATTGAGTTGTGTAACGGACTAAGAGTACTACTGATCGTGACATGACTAATACTATTCTGCCACTTACACTGGCTCTAGGTAAACAACTAAATTGTCGGGTATTAAATACCCCCAGGACTCGATAGCATGAAAAGTAAAGCAAAGCATCATCTTGAATAACATAACAATGTTCACTTGGTCATAATTCATTCATAGAGAAATTTCATCAAACACTTGTGATTCATTAACTTGTACACGAATGAGGATTACATGTTAGCATGCTATAATGCATTATTTCATTCTCATCGATAATTTATCAAACACATGGGAAGCATACTTGGTTTATTAAATCATAAACACTTAGAGTTAACATGAATACAATAATCAACTTGCAAATTCATAGATTATAACATGGGGATTACTTAACTCAACATACATGCTATACAACTTCATGGAATCTACCATTAATTATGGATTGAAACTCAATAAGTGTCAAAACATGAACACAATCCAATTTCATACATGTAAATCATGAATCATAATTCTTGAAGTTTTAAAAACGGATTCTTTAACTCTATGGGTGGAAGAGACCCATAGATGAACATCTAACATACCTTAATTTGTGATATTCTTGAAGTTCTTGGAGAGATTCTTAGGATTGACGTTGATTTTTAAGAGCTAGGGTTTATTTTCTTGAGAGAGAAATACCTTTTGATTTTGGGGGAAAGTGAATAATGAAGGATTTAAACGTTTTTAGGGCTTAAATCCTACATCTGGGCGGAATAAAATCATGAAAAAAGACTGGTTTAATCCTGGGTACAACTTTAATTTTTCATAAATTTTTTTCGATCTGGACCCCTGGTGCGACGCAGCGCTATCGCGCTGTGTCACTGAAAAATTGCATGGTGACGCGACGCCGTGCTATCGTGTTGTGTCACTAAAAAATAACAATTGTGAACTGGGTCCATGGCGCGACGCGCCAATATCGCGGAGCAACACTGAAAATTAACAATTGCTATTTTGACACACTCTGCGACGCGCTACTGGCTTGAATGATGATGTTTAATGACTGAAACTTAAAATCACCATAACTTTTTATCTAGCTGTCGGATTTAGGCGAATTTTATATCGTTGGAAAGCTAATTGAATTTCCTACGCTATGGCAGGCTTTAATCTGAAAATTTCTGAGTATTCTATATATTTTATTTAGGATAATCCATGTACTGATGGTTAATCTAGGCTAGAAAAAAATGAGATATTACAATTCAGCCAGCAGGTGATGAGTTCTCTTATTTCGAGGACTCAAATCAATTGCAGTTCTAGTATTTCATTTTCTTATTCGTATGTATTGATCACGGATTGTTAAGTATCATGTCCCGACTATCTATAGTCAATATTAGTAGAGGGGTCATAGATAGTTGGTTAGAGTTATTCAGATTATAGTGTTGTAAACTTTTAACAGTAATGTATCGAAAGAACTTATCTCATGATTATGCTTCCACTCAGTCAATTTAGCTTTTATATATATTTTAATCAGTTGCTCAAGCATTATACTAGCACCATGGGTTAGTTTGGGATCATTAGTTGATCTAAGCACCGTATTATGAGTAGGAGATAGTCTTGGATCGTGTCAACTTGTGTGCTTGTTACCTAAGCTTCCTCTTATTATAGAATTTATTTTGGCAACACTTAGATTATATTAATATATTATTTTAATATATTTTGAATAATACCAATACAACAATAACATACTTTAGAAGCCTCACAAATAAAGTTTGAAAAGAATAATCTGTATGCTAATCTGATTCTTGTCGGGTGTAAATAGAGAGGTTGTTCTGATATAGACTCTCGATTTAATGAAAAACAATGCCAAAAAGTTTGAAAAATAAATGTCCAAAGTGAACAACTTATAGCAAAAAATATTATACAAAACATGATAAAGAGTGAGAAAAAAAGACAAACTGGGAAAGTTATACTATTAACTAGTATGAAAGAAAAAGTGAGACAATGTTCAACCACTTAGTAACCTCCCACCTAATTCATATAATGCATAATCTCTTATTTTTGGTATAATAATAAGAACGTAATTATATAATATTTAGAGCCTCTTTGGATTTAAGTTTAATATCTTAACTTGCAACTTTTGATTTATTTTAATCATTTTACCTTAAACCAACCATATACCTATAAGAACTTTTTTTAAATTTACTCAAACAATATATCCAATGTATTCCTACAAAATGGGGTCGAAAGAGGTTAAAGTGTACGCAATCCATACACCTACCTTGCATGAAGTAGAGAGGTTGTTTCCGATAGATACCTGGCTCAGGAGATATAACAGTATAACAAACAAAAAACATAAATACACACGTAACTCATTACTAGGTAATAAAAGAAATAAGACACCCACAAGGTACTAATATAAACTATCTATTCAAAATTATAGACATCATCGAAAAATCACGAATAAGAAACTTCAGGCCCAGCTACAAACAAAGTACTCTTCCCTACTATAATGGACGAATTCTTTCCCACTAACCCTCTATCCTAATCTGATTCATTCACACCTTCTTATCAAGGGTCGTGTCCTTCTTAAGTTGTAACTGCTTCATATCATGCCTAATCATCTCCCTTCAATATTTCTTTGGCCTACCTCTACCCTGCCTAAAATCATCAATAGCCAGCCTCTCACACCTCCCTACTGGAGCATCCGCACACTTCATCATCATATGCCTGAGTCATCGCAACCTCACTTCCTGCATCTTGTTCTCCATCGAAGCCACTCCCACCTTTCCACGAATAATTTCATTTCTAATTCTATCTTTCCTGGTAAATCCACACACCCTTCTCAACATCCTCATCTCTGTTACCTTCAAATTTTGAGGATGTTCTTAACTTGCCAACACTCAATTTCATACAATCGACCGATAGGAGTGTCACTTTGTAGAACTTATTTAAGCTTAGGAGGCACCTTCTTATCACTTAAGACTCCTGAAGTGAGCCTTCATTTCAACCACTCTGGACAAATACGGTGCGTGACATCCTCGTAAATTCACCATTCTCCTGAATCTTTAACCTAATATACTTGAAACTCTCCCTTTTCTGGATAACCTGAGAATCTAGCTTCACTAATACATTAGCCTCATACGACTAATCACTAAAGTTACATTCCAAGTACTCTGTTTTGGTCCTACTCAACCTAAATTCTTTACACTTAAGGGTTTGTCTCCAAACCTCCAACTTATCATTAACTCCTTCCCGAGTCTCATCAATCAGTACAACATCATCCGCATATTACATATGACAAGGCAACTATCCTTAAATACGCTGCGTCAGAATATTCATCACCAAAATAAACAAAAACGGGTTGAGAGTTGATCTCTAGTGCAACCCTATCAAGATAGAAAAGTGCTCTGAATTTTCTCATACGTTCTCACACGAGTCTTCTCTATGTCATACATGTCCTGAATCGACCTAGTGTACGCCGTGGGCACCCTCTAGCCTCCAAGCACCTCCATAGAATATCTCTAAGGACTTTGTCATGTGTCTTCTCAAAATCAATAACCACCATGTTCAAGTCCTTCTCCCTTTCCCAAAATTGCTCCACTAATCTCCTCAAGAGGTGAATAACCTCAATAGTCAAGCGACCTGACATTTAATCAAATTGATTCTCGAAAATAGTCATGATCCTTCTCAGCATCAATTTTACCACCCTTTTCTAAACCTTCACAGTATGACTCAACAACTTGATACTTCTATATTCGTTGCAACTCTAAATGTTCTCCTTATTCTTATATAATGAAATCGTCGTACTCCATCTCCAAGCTTAAATTTATTCAAACAATAAAAAAGTAAAAGTTATTTTGACATAAAAACATTTAATTAAAGGTCAATTCAACCAGTCGCTTATAGTTCATTCGAATTGATTTATTTTTAAGTATTTTTTGCTTTTAAACACTTTTTTATTTTCTAAGTTGTTTAAAAAAGACAGTGTTTTTAAATAAATATCAAAAGTTAAAAATAATTTGTAACTTTTAATTCACTTTGAAAAAAACTCGTTCAAACACCATCAATCACCCATCCTTAGTACTTTTTCACTCTTGCTCCTATTAAATCGTGCATAACGCAACTACTACACCAAACTCTTTTAAAATCGTGCACAACAAATCTATTACATCTCCATGTTGAAACATACATTCATCTCACGTTTTATCCTTCACCTTCACCGAGGCCTTCCCCACTTCAATATTTGAAATATCACAAGTGAAATGTAACAGTACCATTTTTGCAATTTTCAACTGAAATTTATGTCAATTTTTTTTAAAAAAAAAAAAAAAACTTTTTTTTCTACTTCAAACATCTCGTAGTTTTTTCTTCAATTTCAACTAAATGTTGCTTTAAACGTGTATCTACTATTATCTGGATATACTTATTTTGATTTTCATTTAGTAACTAATATGTAAATTCGTCAATAACTTTAGAATGATTTATGAAGATATGTGAATGAAGGTAGAATTGACTCTAATTAATACGTAAAACAAGAAGCTGGTACTAAATGTAGCTAATACACCATAACAAAAAAAATCAAATATTTTTGACAAATCATTTTTTAGAAAACATATTTTACCTTTAAAATTTTTCAAACATGTCCCAAATACTAATTTTTTTAATATTTAAAAATTTAAATTATATATCAAACAAAGACAAATTGTATGACCAAACATTTTTAACCAAATATTACTGGAGAAATTTATGTCCAAAGGGGTCCTAAAGTTTGGAAAGTATATGAACAGCTCAATAAGTAATGAATTTGATTCTTGTCCTTTTGCTAGCAAAAGTTTTCCAAGCTTATTTAATGATGAATGGAATAAGCAATCTAGCTTTAACTGAGCTATATAGCTTTCATTGATTGGAGAATTCGCTCGGCAGAAGATCCAGTTCACTTTCAATATTAATTCAAAAAATCAACTGACATAAAAATTAAAGTCCATAACAAATCCTTCAGCAACAGGGCAAATTTCAAACATTTCTTCTTGTTACGAAACTTTCAGATCTGGAATGATTAAATTGCTAGCTAATCCTATCTGATAATGAGCCAAACTTTAAAAAAGATGGAAATTTAAATAGCAAAGCACTTTAATTTCATTGAATATGTAATTGAGAATTACATCATCAAATCTACAAATT